>NW_024582056.1:7280902-7801650 GCF_017639235.1 Corvus kubaryi
CAGCCCCGCGAACCGGAGGCGCCGCAGGAGCGGGGCGCGGCGGCGCCCGGGGAGACGGAGCCGACGGAGGTGTCAGGCGGGGCCGGGGCGCCGGCGGTGCTGGGGGAGACGGGGCTGGCCGTGGGCTGCTGCATCGCGGCGGCGCTGAGCTGGGAGCGGCCCCTCCGCAGCCTGGGCGGCTTCGTCTGCGCCAACCTGCTCTTCTGGTGAGCCAGCCGGGCCGGGGTGGGCGCCGGGGCTGCCCCCGGGATGGGAAAGCGCCCGCCCGCCCCGCGCCGCCCTGCCTGACACGGGCGTCTCCCCCGCCCCGCGCTCCTCTCGGCCCCCGGCAGGGGCGTTCGCCCCCCTGCCCTCCTCTCCCGAGTGCCCTTCGTGGGAAGCTGACCCGCGCTCCCAGCCCTCCATGCGAAGGAAGGTCCTGCTTTTCGCTTCACCTGCGCCACGGCATTCCCTGCCCCCAGTCGCCGCTCCGGGTCTGGCCGTGGCCCTCGCGCTGAGTGCATCTCCTTGGTCGGGTTCCTTCACCCTCGGTGTCTGCCCCAGCCCCGCGCACACACGCGTTCTGCCCCCATTTCCCAGAGCATGATGTGTGATGATGAGGAGGAGGAGGATAGGATTCTTCTCAGATGGAAGCTGAGCAGGGCGGATGCAGGACGCCCCGCCGAGAACTCGCATTTGTCACAGCCGAGATGAGCCGCGGGCCCGCATTTTTGTGCAGAGTTTTGAAACCTGCTGAAATCAGGCCCCGAGCCCATCGGTAGTGCTGTGCTGATGCCCCGGTCCGGTACTTTAGAGTTCACTTTGGGTATATGCACTTTTCCAAATTGGTGGCCTACTTAGTGGAGTCTTTGTGGAGACAGCTGGAATGTTACTGCAGTGCACCAGTTCTCTTTTTGGGCTAAGCTTTTTGTAGTCGGAGACAGTTTTGTCGAATAAACCCCAGAGATTGGCATAGGGCTGTGTTCATTGTTGTGTTTGTCATGTCTCTCCTGTTAATTTCTATAGGAAAAAACTTGCCTTTCTATGCGAAACTTCTTCAGGGCTTTCCCCTGATCTTAGGTTTTGTCAATGCCTATGTTTTTTGCTTTCTGGTCTAAAATGTTGCTGTATGCCTGCTTGACCATGTAGAGCGATTTAGAAATTAGTGCTCTGTCTAATAATACTGCGGAGGCTCTTAAGCCCTAACAGTGTGATGTTTAAACATGAGATCCAAGTCATAGAAAGAAAACTTTCTGAAGCTTTGTGCTGCACAAGAAAATCTCTGCAAATATTTTCAAAAACATTTTATCTTCTTTGATCCCAGGAGCAGAATGTGCATGATGTCTAATTTAGTTTGACTTTTATTATCCATCTTGCTCTTAGGTATCCATGATAAATCCTTTCATTGAGAAAGTTACATGGTTTTGCTCTCATTTTCTGCATACTTCAGAGGTCACCTGTTCTTTCAGCCATTTCGAAGAGTCATAGTGCTTTATGTTTCTTTTCAACGTGGCCCTGATAAAATTTTCAGGGACAACATCTAGCAGAATAAATTTCCATGTCTCAAGGAATAGTAGCTGCTGAGCAACCTGATGGCTATTATTTTGCCAAATTTGATCAAAAGCAAGCTATAAAATGCCTGCATTATTCAATGCCTGTAGGAAGTCTTCTTTGGTAGTCTTACTGGCAACTTTTTATGTGACCAGTATTTGAAGTTATTTTATCCAAATTCATTGTTCACTCTACCTTGTTACTTTCAAGATTAGTCGGAATAGCAAAAGTCAGGGCATGGATTGCTCACTTTGGGGGTATTGTACCTCAGAAGGAAGCTCACTATCCTAGTGCCAGTGAGTTTTGAGAGGTGTAGATGAACTAGGAAATGTGTAGAAGCAGGAATGATGACCAGTAAACTGTGGTTTGAGAACATTGGGAAAGATGTCATTAGCAAACGCATGAAATCTGACACTTTGAAAATTAAACAGTCTTTTAAATCTAAGGTCACATTTCCCTGCTTTGGTGTTGGCATAGTGAGTGTTTGCAGCACAGTGTGTTTGCTGCTTTTCCTTTTCTTGTTTGAGATCCAGCTGGTCAGCCTGGTTAGTGATGACTCAGACAGTCGCTGCTGCTTCAGGACTGGGAACAAGTGTCCACCCCTGCTGCCTGTGAAGTCTCTCCTAGCAGGACTTTGTGCCAGCTGGAGCCTGTAGGTAGAAAGAACATTTCTTAGTTGCCGTTTCATGTGCCTCCTCTTTCTTTGTCGTGTGCCTGCAAGTATCCCTTCCCCACGGGGGGACTCCCCGTGCATATGGCCTCTAATCAGGATTTCTTGGAATTGAGAAGTCTGTATTGCTGGATGGGAGACTTCTCCCACTATAGCAGCAACAACCGTGGTGGAAGAGGGAGGAAGGGGAGGTGAGGTTTAATTTTACAGTTTTCTGAATTTTGGGAAAGTAACACCAGTTCTTCCTCCCAACCATTTAATTTTCTTGGGACTCTTTTCCTCACGGTTAGTTTAGTTCTTGTATGTACACCCATCAAAATACTTCATGTGTAAACTGTTGCAGCTGGAGCTGCTGAGAGTGAACTGTTTCTCTGGTGTCACCGGTTTTTTGGATTTTTTAAAATATATTCCATTGTAGTCTCTTTCGTGGGAAAAATCTCTTTAACGGTTGTACTGTGTATAAATGCATTTTTGATGGTTACTACTAAAATACTGTTCTTGTAAGTACAAGAAATTTAGTAACAATTTCATTCTGATTTCCTTTATTTTTTTTACTAATCTGAACAAATTATTGTAAACTCTTTAACAAGAGAGTAGTAAAAGGAGACACAAATCTGGCTACTGGAAAAGCATTTTTCAGTTAACCACCTCCATTATTTATTCACCGTGAACAACTTGAAGCCTCTTGCCCCAAATGAACCCGATTGAAAATCTTGAAAATGAGCAAGGGTTAAATATATATATTATTTTGCACCTAACCATCTGAAATGTGATATAGATACTTGTGCTGTATATAGTTTGCAGACTGAAGTCAAAATAACACAGGAAAACAAGGTTGGGTTTTTTCCCCTGTTTTATACCCATTGTACTGAAAAAGTGAGTGATTGGCACAAGAACAGAGAAAATCTGTGCTGGTGCCAAAAGTTCACTCCAGGAGTTCTAAGTGTTAGGCTGTTGACTGATAACTTTTAGTCTTGGGTTTAATCTTAGCCAAATATTAACATTCAGTCCTAGATTTTTAAGCTAGCCTTCTATCCTAATTATTATTCTCTGTGTGTATGGAATAGAGGGATAGTGGCAGCTTTTTGTTCTCACAATCTGTATTTTAAATATTTCTATAAGGTCAGGAGGACAAGTTTATTTTCAGTAATTCTGTGCTGTTCCATATATTTTGTAGTTTGCAGATATTTATTTCAAATAAGTGTCTTCTATCTGCAGATAAATGTTTCAAACCTAAGTACATTAATGTCTGCAAGGTCAACCCTATATGCACCAGTTGCCCAGTTTTCCTGATTTCTCTAGGATTTCTCAGGAAGGGAGGTGGCAGAAAGACTAAGATGTAATAGATCTTTTCTCTTTTCCTGTCTCCTTATGGAATGAATCTATTGCATTACCCTCTTTGCTATTCTCTTCCCCAGCCCAAATCCACATTGTTCTTTGAGGATTTTAATATGCCTTCTGAGGCACCAATTTGCATGTTTCTGCAGGTCTCTTTTTAACAATATTACGTGATGTATTGTACTGGCTCAACAAAGTAACTGCTAACTGTGTAAAATACAAGTATCATTCCTTGATTTAGAGAGGTGTGCAGGCCTAATTTACCATTAAAAATAGTCTTTTGTCACCATCCATACCCTTTGTTTGTTTGTTTGTTTGGTCTCAGTCCTAGTGAGTATTTCCATTGTATGAGAGAAACAAGAGAGAAAACAATATTGCTTATATCTGAATTGGCTGTGTGCGTTGCATCAGGTAAAGATTGTGTTTTTTCCAGACAGAAAATCTAATTGCTATTTAAATGTTAGTAACAAAAACTCATTCAGAGTTTAGAGGCTTGGTGTGTTTTGTTTTTAAGTATCCAATTTGTTTTAGGAGTTGTTATTGAAGTGTTTGTTTTGTTTTAAAGTATCCAGTTCACTTTAAGATTTGTTCTTAAAGTGTTTCTTTCTTGAGATCTCTGCTTGGCAATGATAAAGTTTACCACAAAGAGATCTCAAAGTACTTTTCATTCATTAATTTATTCTTTCAGTGTAAGAAAACAGTACTAAGCTAAGCATTTCTTTCATGTATTTGCACACAACTTGTAAATGCTGCCACTACTGTACCTCGATGGACAGCTTGCCTATAAAACAAGATCTGCACATTTAGAGAGCAGTGTGCAGGTACAGTGTATGCTTGCATTTTTATTCTTTGTTACAAGAAAGAAACTGACCTTTAAAACATGGAGCAGCCCCTTTTTTGTATGTTTTTAGACTGTACATTTTTGTCCACTGTTGGCGTTGGCTGTGGCTACCACTGGAAATGTAGTCTAGGGGAACTACTCAGGACATTCTTGGTGACAAAATGTAAAATTAAGTGAGAATTGGAATAAAAGAAATCTTTGAAATCAAAACAGAAAGAAAAATACGTGAAAATTAAGTGAGGTGGAGCAAGGTAGGGTATTGACATTCTCAGGCCAGTTTGTAGTATGCTGGTCCTCAGATCACTTAATTAAATTTGTAATATTTTCAAAGTCAGGAGAACACATATGGATTTTTCCTTATAGCACCTGGATGCTAAATATGGTTTTGAATGTGGGAAATTCCAGTCTTTGACTGTCTTTGTTACAGGAAATCTTAGAGCTACATTCTTAGTAGTTTTGGGATTACTTTCCCGAAATCCAAAGTATCAGGATAGCACACAAGTGAATACTCTTGCCTCAGATTCTAATAAGAGTTTATGTCTGTGATCCCTTAAGTAGGAGTAGTAGAGCAGGTTAGAATTGACATTATTCTATTTTTAATGATAATACATTCATTATCAGGAAAGAGAAGAAAAAGTTCTGTCATAGGCAGTTTTGAAATTCACTGTGCATTCATGTGAATGGCTTTCTCATATGGTTGCTAGTTTGTTTCTTCTAGTGGATAGTCCTAACTTTTTTCATTTGCTGCCTTTTGCTAAGTCTTTGTAACTTATTGGTATTGAGATTTATTTTATTACACCTATAGTACAGTAAATTGCTGATATTTCTTCAAGCTTACAAAAAAGTTCATGGTTTGTTGTTTTTGCTTCCTAGAAGGTGATATTCCAGAATACTCTTCCTCAAGTAAAGCTAAAATTCCAATGTCAGCACAAGTTGTGATATAATTTTAGGGTCTGCTTGTTTTCACTCAGGCAGTTTTAGGCTTATGTTCACTTTTCCAATACAAATTCTGAAAACTTTTGAAGGCTTTAGTGGTAGAAAAGTGGGACAGAAAGTTAAATTCATTCAATTTAGTTAGTAAAAATAATTAAAAGCCATTAACAGCTTTTTAGTGACAGTTTGCATATTTTTGGCTGAGAGATTAGTTTACAGGAATGAAAATTGACATTGTTTAAGAGCCAGATGGTGTTACATAAAAACCTGGACAGCTGACAGCATTTTTCAACCAATAAGATGAAATCAGGGTAGGTCAGAAAAGAAATCAAGTGGGGTAGTTGAGGAAAAGCTAGCATTACTGAACAGTTTGGGACCAAATCTGGGATGAGGATTTTATGGAAGATGGAAATCCAAAACAAAGGAGAATAGAGGAATTGCAGCATGGGTTGTGTTTATTCTGTCTTGCTGAAACTTACGTATGCTGTGTCTAAAGCAGTTGTCTCAAGAGAGAAATTATAATTTCTTTGTGTATTGCCTCAAAATAATGAGACCATTCAAATAGTAAGTAGAATTCTGAGAACAATGGACGTTTTAGGGGGATATGCTATGCTCCATGGTAGATGTTACAGGACTAATGAGAGCATTAAAGAAAAGGAGATTTAGGGCAGCACAGTAGAGGTGCTACTGCTCAAACTGCTGCTACTGTATGAGAAAATGGGATTAAGATTTCTTCTGTACTTTGCCAGAGTACAGGTTAATTAAGGTCATCTGGGCATTTGTCTGCAAAAACAAAGGAAGCAACAAGGTTATTTGATGTTATGTGTTTAAATCAAAATGATATTTCCATGGAAGTTAACATTATCCCTGGTTTTCATGATGAAAACAGTAGAATTTGGTGTCATGGTAGACTCAGAAGGTATGTCGTTTAGGTAATTTAAACTTTCTCCTTCTCAATTGTTTTTTATATGCCTGTGTGAATGCAACAGGTTGCAGTAAATCTGATCCAAAAGCCACAAATATTGAAACATGATAACTGCTGCATTCCTCAAGAGGTTTCCTTGCAAACAGTGTGAGATAATTTTGCAATGCGACATTATTAACTTAATCCTCTTTCCCAGACCACCAATATACTTCCAAATGTACCAGTTCATAAGCACATTTATCTTTGGTGATTAAATGCAAAGCATTGAAACGATTCTTCTAATGTTCTTTTCTTAGAGACTTATACTGGTTTTTGTTTTATTTAGACTTATTTTTAAGTTTAAGAGCTGGTTTCTTGGGCTAGAGAAAATACACAATTTGAATTCCTCTCCTGTGTGTTAACTCAAGTTAGCATTGTCAGTCGTCCTTGCTTTTGCCCTGAAACCTGTGCACAGACCTTCCAGAGAACTACCCCTTCTACTGATGGCTGTCAGAGTAACAGTAGTTTCGATTTCTTAGGACAAGAGATTTATTTATTATTCAAAAATCTTTTTTCCTAGTAAATTCTAGAAGGTTTTCTAAAGAAAAACTGATTTGATCTGTGCTTTCTGGCTGAACAAATACGATTCTAATCTTTTCAATGAAACCTGACAAATAAGCTCTTTGAATAAAAGGTTGATGGCTGAGTTTTCTTTGTCTTCACAATGAAAGAATTTTTAAAAAATGATGCTAGTTTTAGCATAATAAGCATGTCTTTTCTGCTTGAGGGTTTTATTTAATTATTTGTTTATTTTTATGTACCTAGTGATAGAATTTTTGTATTTCTGGGTGGTATCCAATGGAACACTCTTTGCTACTTGGCACATAGGTTGCAAATCAACTGCTTTTCAGTGCTTCATTTTACTCTGTTTGAAATATCTCAGATACCTACATTTTTGGATGGAACTCTTATTTAGGGAAAAACTTGAAGTGAAAGACAGTTCTTCTTTCTAATTCAAGTTTTTATGGAAACTTACATTTTTCTCCACTAAATTAGACGTGATCTAAAACATTTTTAATGTACATATTTTTAAGAAGCATTCTATTACAGCATTTCACAGATTTTCAGCTAAACAGATAAACAGCTTTCTAAGTTCAAGATGCCAGGCACCCAGAGTGGTGGTGTGCACATTATAAATTTTAATTAACATAAGATATATAGTAAATGCTTTTGAAATTATTTTATTCAACAAATTATGCTTTTTGGAGGGGTGAGGAGGTTTTTTAGACAGAATTTAGGTCTTCGTTCCTTCTAAAATTTTTGACAGCACATATACAGATGTGATTTTGTACATGTAATTCCCTCTCTTCAACACAGAATCTGCTGTACCACAATTTCTGCATATTTTTCAGACATGCAGGTTCACAGTTAAGTACCATATAATAATATTGTACCAAATTCTATTCTATAAATAGATTCTACCAAAAAAGTGTGCATAACTTACTCGGCCTTAAGGGAAAATCTACACTTCTTGTGTAGGTATGGGGAAGGGATTTTTGCACTGTGATTCTTGAACAGGTATCTAAATACTTTGGCTCAGACCAGGTGTCTTGGTTTTGGCTGGGATGGAATTAATTTTCTCCCTGGTACAGTGGTGCAGTGCTGTGTTTTAGATTCAGCATGAGAACAATGTTGATAACACACAGATGTTTTAGTTATTGCTGAGCAGTGTTTACCTAAGTCAAGGACTTTCTAGTTTCCCGTGCTCTGCCAGTGAGCAGGTGCACAAGCAGCCAGGAGGGAGCACAGCAAGGACAGCTGACCCAAACTGGGCAGAGGGATATTCCATACCACAGTGTGTCATGCCCAGTACACAACCTGGGAGGAGTTGGCCAGGAGCTGCCCATCGCTGATCAGGTCAGGCTGAGCATTGGTCAGCGGGTGATGAGCAGTGGTATTGAGCATCACTGGATTTTATTCCTCTCTCTTTTTGTTGTGTCACATTTCATTTATTATTATTCTTACTCTTACAAACTTTTTTTCAATTATTAAATTGTTCGTAAGCCACAGCTTTTACTTCTTTCTATTCTCCATCCCTTCTCACCAGGGCAGGAGAAAAACCTTAATTGCCAGCTGGTGTTATACCACAACACCAAGATGTAATAAAGGAACAATAAGAAAAATACTGGATTGAGTTCTGGACTTCCAGAGTTTTGAATACTTGAGGCTTGGATTTCCATATTTGTAGGTACTGCATTTTGATATTTACAGAGGCTTAGTATGAACATCATTTATATAGAAGAGCAATTCACATAGAAGTTGTAAATTTAATAGACATAAAAAGCAGGATTCACAAACCTGGTTTGGGATGGCTTTTCAGTTAGGAGAGTCGAAGCGTTAAATTACCTGTAAATAAAATAGAGTTGAATAGATATTTTTCCTTCTTGATTCACAGGAGGGCAAACAAAACGATTGACCCAGTGATCAGTAAGGGCACAAGCTTTCTGATACTACCTTTACCATGTATTTCAAAAATGTTGTTCAGGCAGTGCACTTCATGCTGCAATTACAAGAAAACAAGCCCTCTTCCTCTTCCCCAGACCTCTTGCTTGAGACAGTCATCAGAATTTAGTGCAACCAGACAGGTGTTGGTTGCTCCAGCGGTAAGTGTGGAAGAATGGTCTACATTCAGCTCCAAGCAGGAAACAGTTACCACCAGGAAACAGTTATTACCACATCTTTTCCTTACCCAAATGCCTTCACTGTAGATGTTTGTCTGAGACAGTGTTGGGTGGTCCCTGTGTAAGAGCGAAGTACTTTTGAAATTAGCAGTTTGATGTTCTCAAAATGCACTAGAAATACTTTCTCTCTACAGGGGAGAGCCATTCTCTATGTGGTTAATGTCACAGGCCATGCTTGCTTACCTGTGTCTGATTGGAAGATGACCAGTGCTATGTATGGAAAACTCTGGCTGAAAGGTGTCAGTCGATTTTCACCTTAGCTTTTTATGAGGAAACAGTTACACACCAACCTGCGCTCTTCAGAACTCCACAGAATTATTCTCAAGAGTTTGGGCTCTGGTTTTAAGATGTAAATAGGAGTTTGTGGAACACAGAACTGAAGTCCACAAATGACTCATGCAGCCAATAAATGTGTCATAAAAGCTGATGGTGAAGCAAAGCTCCGTGCTCGTATCTGTGTTATCAACAGTTTTCATTTATGTGATTATCTCTGGAATTAATCTAAGGATAGATGATTATTAAAAATGTACCTGCTAGGGCTTTCCAGAAATAACTAGCACTGGCTGCTGATAGTCTAAATAATTTAATTTTGATTAAATGATTTATATTTTGTGTTTACAAAGTGCAACTCATTCATAGTTCTAGAATGTGTTGTAAAAAACCCCAAAATCTTAACAGCTGAAATTAAATAATCAAATTGATTTATTTAGCATTTAAAACAATTTGGTAGGTCTGTGCCTTCCCTGTATCTCATGATACAATTAAAAATAGCTTTTGTCATGCCCTATAAGTTTTTATTTGTTTACTGACTGCAATATTGTATAATATTGTTAACCTTCAAAATTTCTTAGCTGGCTCATGCCACTTCAGTAACTTTGTACAATCTGGCTTGTGCAGTTAGATGTCCCAGGTGCTCTGCACTGTGAGATAGCTGCCTTTTGATACAACATATTGGCAGTATTGACGTATGACCATCCCATACTATAAGGAGCTGGAGAAAAGACAAGAAGGAGAAGGTACCTTAGGCTACTTTTTTATCTTTAGTTTCACCATCATGCAGTTGAAGAATTTCCACTTTCAGTTGTGGAAGTTGTCAAGTTTTGATTCTTAATTGTGCAGTTTAGAATAATTTCAGTACAGCTGCAGTATAACCAGGCCTAGAAACAGAAACTGTTGTTCCTGTAAGTTCTAAGGTCAGCATCTTACCGAAAAATATTTGCCAACCACTTCTAATAGACTAAAATAGTCACGGAATGATGATATCATTCAGGTTGGTAGGGGCTTCATGAGGTCTCTAGTATGACTTGCAGCTCAAAATAAGGTCAGTACTTAATTCAGATCAGATTGCTGAGAGTTTTGTCTTCACAGCTCTCAAGGTTGGAAATTCCACAACCTCTGTGGACAACCACTGCTTCATTATCCGTTGATACCGCTCCTGTTTCATTTCACAAAAATGGTTTCTCAATCTTCCTCAGTGGAGTTGAGTAGCAGGCTTGGCTCCATCACATGTACATTCTTCCTACAAAGAAGAACGTATGTTGGAAGGACAGCAGGAGGTCAGCCAGTCTGACTTGCTCAAATGAGCTCCAGTTGGAACACATTGCTCGGGTTCTTACACAATTAAGCTTTTCAAAGGCCTACTCCATAGTGGTCTGCCACCTGCTCAGCACCTCCAGTAGCTCTTTCAGTTGAGTGCTCTGGACCAGAGGCCATCCTTCACAGTGAGGCCACTGTTGCCATCAGTGCAGGGGACGGGCATTTCTTGCAGCCTCAAAGGCAGGTGGCCGTATCCCACCCCGGGGCTGTGTCTGAGTGAGGGCCGTTCCTATGTGGGGAGTGCCTGTTTCAGCCAGCGACAGGGACTGAGTCCTGGGCGCCTCGTGACTGGTTTTTCTTTTTGGGAGTCCTGCACTGCCTACAGGAGAATTTCTTGTCCCCTTGTTTTGCAAGCTGTCCTGTTAACTGCTGAAGTAGTTATCTGGAATGCATCTATACGTTGTTTTAATGTTTGCTTTCTTAAACTGCGGGGGGGGGGGGGGCCGCCCCAAAAAAAAAAATAAATTTCCCCAAATGCTGCAGAATTCCAGGCAGAACAAATCTTGGTTATGTCTATAGTAATGGTTTTTATTTCCATACTACTTGTAGAGGAAATTAAACAATTTAAACTTCAGTCTGTTCTGTTTATTGCTTAAAAAAAGAGAGCTTGTTGAGTAAGCTTCTCTTAATAGCATTCTTCTACAAAACAGAAGTATATTAAGATGTGCAGTATATAAAGATGTCATTCTGGAGCCTTTCATTTTTGTCAGATGTGCGTGTTAGAAATGCTTAAGAGTAAAATCTGTCCTTTTCTTAAAAAAAAAGAAGGGGGAAAAATGCCCTTTTATTAATAAGCAAAAGTACCACAGAAACTGTTAGTCTGGTTGCTATGCATCATGTTGATAATTCCTAGAAGAATTTTGAATCCTGACAGTGGTAGCGTAATAAGTAGTTTTCAGATCCCAGCATGTTGAAATAACCTTTTGATAAGCTTATGACAGATATATGACAAAAAAGTACAAGGGGACCTTATCAGCTTTTCACTAGGAAGGGCTTCAAGAACACAGATCTCTGACATATGGCTCACAAACAGTTTTTCTAATCTATATTGCTCTGGCACCTGAGGGCTGCCACAAGGTGTCTGTGAGTGAATTCACAAGGGATGGTCTTTCATGCAAACATCACAGTCTAGGTAAAGAGCTAATAATGTTAAGGCACTGGAAGTTTAGTCAGAACGATTCAAAGCTCTCCAAATAAGTGAGGAGTCCTTGTTTGGTGACTACGTTAGCTGCTTCAACTAGATTACAGTTTTTTTCCTCAAACACTGGAGCAGAGAGACTGCAGTGTCGAGATGGTGGAATGACATGACTTGGAAGCACCTTTCAGAGAGGATGCTACCTTGTTAATCCTTGTTTGCTAATCCTGGTCTGCTTTAGTGCAATTGTTTTTAACAATTAAACCTGTTAACAGCAGGTGACAGCTGTGATTGCAGTGAAACTAGCAGTATGGTTTAGTTGTGAGCATAAAGTAGGTCAAACATGTTCTGTGCATTTTTTGAAAGATGCACTAAGCCATCTCAGTAAGAATCTGATTGTACCTTGAAAATCTAGTAGGGTATCCATGTGTGCATACACATGTGCATGCACTTGTGTATAAATTTTGGTATTGCTGTTATGTATTTGAGACCATCGAAGAGTGGCCAATGCTAATGGCTAAGTCAAGGCATTCTGTGTGATTCTATAAACATTCATGCACAAGTGCCGTGAAGACCCTATAGAATAGACATGGTATTAAGCCTAAACAATTTAAAGGTCTTTATTTGTTATAAACTTCTGCTGCCTAGAAGTTGAATGAAAAATTCTTCACTTGATTTTTCTATACAGCATCACATCTCTCACCCCAGCCCATTATCAATAAGTTAAGTAAGTAGGCTAAACAAAGTTTTCTGTGCAGTTGAATTAACCCTTAAACACAATCAAAGATTTTTAATGCTGAATAATACTACCAAGAGCAATAGTAGGACAACATGATGCAAAGCTGTTATGAGTTTTGATTTATTGAATTATGATTGGGCAGTTTTGAGAGAGGTTGCCTTGTAATCATTTTTCTCTACACTTCTCTGTTGGTTTTTTTGAGCTGGCTGAATTATATGAAGGTGCTGATTTTATACATTTATTTTATAGAATAGTCTTATAATTCAAATTCTCTATAGACATAAAAACCCTTTATATTTGGATAAAACCTTCAGAGTGAGCTTAAGTGTTTGTATTGGAATTCATATCCTGGTCTGCTCAGGGTGATTGGGTATTATGAGTTTGTGGTAAATGTGAAAATTAGTGGCATGGACATTTTCTTTAATGCAGTCTTTCTTTTTGATGTTTTCAAGAAATACTGGAGCAGTTTGCTACAACAGCAGTGTGTCCTGAGCTTGGTAGAAATATTTGAAGTCAATTTTCTTTCCAAAAAATCCAAGTGTGCTCAAAGGATGCCTCTTGGCTTCCTGTGGTGGCCATGTTTGCTACTCTTTTTCACTCCCTTTCCCCCTCTTTCTTGTAGAAAAGCTCTGCAGCAGCAACTCATTGGGTGGCCAGTTGCCCTGTTTTCAAATCTGAGAGGTTTCTTGGAAACATCCCAGCTTTGTATGATTTTGTTTCTGTTGGTATTCTCATTTGATCCAGTGCCTTGGACAGTGGCTTCTTCCTGGTTTTGGCTAACCTCAAGTTTTTTAAGTTAATTGCTTTTACTTTGAAAAAGGTATTAATTTGTTCACTCTTTCTATTCAGATCTTTGACTTAAAGTGCTTGAAACCAGCTATTAAAATATGTAACCCTTTTTTATTTATTTAATTGAATTTTAATTCTTTTTACTTCACACCCTTTTTTTGTTTTAGGATATTTGACAGTAAAACAGATAGAAGAGCTAATCTCCAAATACAGCTGGATAGCAAAGTCAGCAGTGCATGAGATTGTAATTCATACTTTCTGAGTCTAGATCTCTTTGACTTGACTAGACATGTTCTAAAAAATTATGTAATTAAAAACAAAATTCATGAAAGCTTGTTATGAAGACAAGTTTTAGTATTATGCTGTGATATAAATTTTTCTCATCTTTGTGTTTGAAAGAATAAACGTTTGTATAAAAGTCTTGCTTAAACATAGGTTCTGTAGGAAACACAAGAAAATTTTTAACCTTTTTTTGTGCATTGTGCCAAGAAAATTAATTTTAATGAAACCACAGTTAATTTAAAAGTAGTATTTTCTACGCAATAATTAAAATATTTTATTTTCTTTAGTTTCTCTGTGTGTAAATAAAAGTATGGACAAAAATCTACTACAAACCCAGTGTTTAATCTGTGTATCTTTAAATGTCATGCTTGGAGCTCTCAATATTTGCTTCCCATGGAAAGGTTGTGGGGAGGAACTGAATTCAATTAAAGCAATCTGAGTCTATTTCTTCCTATTTATTTTCAGTATTAGTAGCAGCTGTCAGTTTTTGCATGCTTCCAATGAGTTGAAAAGTATTCAACATTTATTTGTTCTTAACATTCTAGGTTTGTTGCATTGACCCCTTGGAGAGTGTATCATCTGACTTCCCTTATAGTACTTGGAGTGTTAATTCTTCAGATAATGAAGGATTTGGTATTCTCAAAGATAAAAGGTAAGTGTACTGATAGAGTTGTGTGCTTAAACACCTGCAATTTGGAGCATGCTAATTCATTACTAAAGCCAGGTCAATATTATGATTATTGTAAAAGTATCAGCTAATTTTAGAGAGTGATAGTAGATCTGTGATGGTCTATTGCCATTTTCAATGAAGCTTTGCTATATTTTATAGGAAGGGCATTAGGAGATTTGTTTTAGCATTTAGATGAGTGTAATTGTTATGAGTGGACAGTCATTCTTGTTTCTTAACTTCTAGGTCTGAAAATGCATTCTTTTCTAAAATACAAAATTTTCCTAAACATTCATACTTCTTCCAACATGAATCATGTAATTGTTGGAAATTTTGGGACAGCCAATATAAATCATTGAAATTTGTAAATAGATAGATAAATTACCTATCTTAGCACAGTTCAAATAAGTAAGCAGTATTTTCTTTTTACTTTGTGTACCATTGAGTTTCCAGTGTGTATAAAGGCTTATACAACCAGTTTTGAAAGAGATTTTGAGTTTGTTGGCTGGTCCAGTGTTTTGGGGGTTTTTTTCCAATTCCTGTCCTGTACTTCATTACCATCTTGAAAATTCTTTGACAAAATGTTCATCATAAGTTTTTAATTTTCATTGCCATGAAGATTTCTTTTTCAAGATTCTTATTTTGCCTTTTGTTTGTTGTTAAATCCCATGCAAAGTGTTTGAAAAACCATCTGAACATAGTAAAAAAACAGGAAATAGGTGTCAGAGAAGGATGATACTCCTCTTTGATGTACTAACACATCATTTCTGACTGCCAAAGCCCATTGTTCCCTGCTGAGTTACAGCAGGTATTTGCTACCTTTTCTGAAGTATGATTTCCTGTCATTCCCTTTTCTGGGAGTCTTGCTTACCATTCTGTTTCCTGCTTGAGTATTACAAGCCCAGAGGCCAACTTATAATTCTAAGCAGAATTTGATTTTTTAAGCTCTGTGCTGTATAAATTGCCACAAACATTGAATAACTTGCAAGCTGGAAGGCAATAATTTAGGTAAATTCACTCGTACCTGTAATTAATATTTTTGTAGTGACCAAATCCAAGATGTACCACTCTCGTGTTTGTGTGATTATTTAACCATTCATTTTAGACATGAGGCTAGGAAGACCTCCGTTTCCCAGCTTAGAGAATAATTATTTATGGTAGTAAACTCATTTTTTTTACTATTGCTGTTGATGCCATTGTAGACAGAGTTCAAGAAAAATCAGGCTCTTGAAGTAATACTGTAGAAGTCTTGTGGTAATGAATTGAAATCAATGAAGTGCCACTCCAAAAAGCAGTAAAATTCTTCCCAGTATAACACGTCTGTGTAGCTGCTTCATGCTTCCAGCCAACCACTAGATGGCAAGACTATTACAGATTCATGAGGAATGTAGAGTGGTTGTCAGTGTATAGATGTAAAGGGTGTGTTGATGTAAAAGTTATGTTGATTATTGTCTTTATGACATCCTTCCATGTGGAAATGTAGCCATAGAAGATCCTTACTTGTTCCATTTATGAATTTAACTAGATGTTAAGTTTACAGAAAGCAATTCAAGAACAGTTACTGTAAGATAATATAACTTTCCTGTTTAACTGATACAAGGAGTTCCTTGTTCATTTTGTCCCAATTCTGAACATATTTTATAAATAAAAAAAGAAAAATCCTTTCTGGTTTGGTGCATTATGTTTCATCTTAAATTCCTACAATTGCAGGTGCGCAGCTTTGGAGGACCATCACTGGCAAGTAGGTATATTATTTTTAATGCATGGTTAATTATTACTTTATTTTTTATAGTTGGCCTGCATTTTTTTTAAAGTCTGTTTTCCATCTAATAAATTGCTGAATTATTTTGATCTTATGATATTTTCTAAGTTTATTACTGCTTGTTCATAATTTTTAATAAATTCTTTTTTCTTCTGATTTGAGTTATATTAAAGTATATAGTAACATATCAGAATACTTCTAGAAATGCTTTTTCTTACCCTGGGATTATAACGCTTTGTGTTTTCTGGGAATTAGTGTTTTCTTTGAAAAGCAGAGTAATACTGTGTTGTTCAAGGAGGTAACTTTTAGAACTTCATTATACCAGTGCTGCCTTGAAGGAGGTAAGCTTGATGGGGTTTCCCTTTAAGTCAACGCACGTAATTGATCATTAAAATTGCAAATAAATATTAAGTTATATCCATATGAATAGAAATTAATAATTCTGAAGTCTGTTGACTTGCCATTAACCTGTTTTAGGCAAATGTTTATGTCATGTTAGTACAGAGTATATAATTTATATAATTAGTTGGCAATTGTCCTGGTTGCAGCCAGGACAGGGTTATTTTCTGCAGTAGCCAGAAGGGGCATGGCCAGGACCCAGAGGTTATTCTCTACCCCCTCACCTCATCCTGCAGGGATGGGGGAAGGCGTCCCCTGCGGGTCGCATGCTGTGGCACTGCGGTTGGGTGTAGTCGGGGGTTTACACGTGGCGAGCACTCCCATGTGAGTCCTTCACCTCCCATCTACACTATGATATTGTTGCTGCTACTGTTTGTTGCTCTTTCTCATTGCTGTTTCCCATAAATTGTTCTTATTTCAACCCGTGATCTTTACTTTCTGTGTCTCCAATTCTCCTGTCCAGCCCTCCACAGGGAAAGGGGTGATGGAGGAGTGAGTGAGCAGCACATGGTTTGGAGTGTTTCACTGGGAACACTGAATTGGGGAACACCATTCCTTAACCACGACAGCAGTGTAATCAATGTCTAAATGATTTGCAGACAATCCATTTTCAGAATAAAAGGTTGCATATTTAAAGCATTATTCTTCTAAACAGACCACCAGGATTTATTATATATCTGACATAATTTGAAAACATATCCATTAGTACACTACTGTATTATAGCCTGACACTGAAGAGACAGTAATGCAGAGTTGAAAAAGGGGAGATGCAGGTTTTTCTCTGTCTGGAGACAGACACCAGTGTCATGGCAATTACAGAAAGCAGTTCATATGTACAGCTCCTGCTCAGTTTCATACCTCTAAACTTCCATAGTCTCTTCAGACTTTCCTATAAATGTGAAATGGAGCTATATGGAATTAATGACAGCTTAGTTCATGAACTAAGCAGAGTAAAATGCTTCTTTTACCATAGCTAGATTTACTTTGTGTATCTGTGTAGAGCGGCAGTGCTTCAAAAATTTTAATTGAGAAGCCATTCCTGTGGTAGATTAGTGTGATTTATGTTTCATTTCTTCCTCCTGTTCTTTGTGAGTCAAATTTACAAAATTTACTGTCTTTCGGGGTTTTGAATCTGACTACTTCGTCTGTTTACATTTGAGAAGAGAAAGGCAAAGAAAACCAAATTGCTTGTGAAGTGAAAGAAAACACAGGTTTTCAAATGCCTTTTGTTTCCATGAAAAATAATTCTGCAGTCTGATACAATTTTTTTCTCTTACTCCCCTGTTCGTCAGGTCCCCAAACCAGAATAGTTGATTTTAATGAAAAGATTATAAATAGTACTTTAAATATCTTGAATTCAAGTTTTCAGGTGTTCAGAATCCCAGACTTGATTTGCTGTTCTGTGGGGAGACAATGCAGAGAGTGGAAAAGAGAATTTGATGAGCTCACCACAGCTCATGCCCCTGGGTAATATAATACAAGCATTGTATGTGTCCATCTAGCCCAGTATCTGCTCTCTGAAGGGATCCAGCCAGCAGAAACATGACCTTGGGTAGTGCATTAAAGCAGGACAAGCTTGCACAGTACTTCTCCTGGTGTACTTTCCCTGCAGCTTCCAGTTAAACCTTCTCCCCACCCCAAGCTGTTCTAGGTGGACCTTCCGTGAGTTTGTCTCGTTGCTTTTGTTCTTACAGACTTCTGCTGTTGGCAGCATCCTGTAGCACAGAGACCCACAGCTGAACCACATGCTTTGTGAACAGTCTTCTGGTTGTTTACTGCTATGTAATAGTTTCGTAAGCTCTTCGTTGATTTTTTTCTTGTTGGAGGAAATACCGAGCAATCACTCTCTATTAGAGTTCTCCAGCAAGCTGTGACTTTATAAACTTCTGTCCTGTCCTGTTCAGTTCATGAGTGCTTAATTGTTCCTAAAATAGAGGTTCTCTGACTTTTGTTATCTTCATTGTGCTTTTCCGTGTTTTTCTTCCATTTCTGTTCTCCTTTTTGTTGGGGGGAAAGAATTACAAATAACATTCAGCATTCAGGGAGATCCTTGGAGTATACATTGGCCCTCTCTTCTTTTCATGATAAATGCCAACACATGATTGGGTATTTTTTTGACCTCTACTGAGCTTTGAGATGATGTTTTCATGGATATATAATTACTTCAAAGTAATGTCCTGAGTAGTAAAGATCAGCTTAAAGCTCATGTGACTTTAAGAGTTTTTGGAGATTTTTCTCTTTGAATTTCTTCACTTTCATCTGCCTCTTTGCAAGAAATCACATGATACTTGATTAAAGTTCTGCTGTTCCTTGCAACCAGTCTCTGTCTTTACCGGAATAATTCCTCTCATATCCCATGGCTTCTCAGGCCTCATAAAAGCATTTGCTGAGAGACCTTGGTGAAAGCCTTCTCAGAAATCCAGGTGAATTTTTATGGACATCAGTGTTCATCTACAAGCAGGTTCACTTTTTGGAAGGACAGAAGGTTTGTGATATGATGTCCTTTGCAGCTTACATTAGGACAGGCATGCATGTCCTTTGTTAGTTTTCCTGACAGTTTGCACAGAGCAGAGATGAGTGTTTAGTGGTTTGCAGTTCTCTGGCTCTTGTGTATCTTCCCTAAAAATAGATACTGCTTTGGACACTTCACAGTCCTCTGCTTTAAGGCAGCTTCAAAGGACACTGTTTAACGTAAATTAAATTTCAACTGTTGCACCCAGCCTTTCATTTATAGCTTTTATAAGTTCACATAAAGACTTTGCATTTGTTTGCACTGTGAGTGGATGTTTGGGTTTTTCTTTTTCTGAATGCTACTATAAATGTGCCTGTTGATTGTGTTGAAATTGAAAGAACTGCTGTAAGATGTTGAGGCTGGGTGCATGGTTCCTTTCCATTTTACTCAAAATTGGATATGAAAAATTGTTTTCAAGTTATTATATAAGCAAGGGGTGCCTAGTATATCCCCATATCCAGCAGAGAATCACCTGCTCTTAAATAACATGCAGAGAAAAACTTTAGTAGATCTGTGATACTTTCAGTGAGAGACAACACCTATTCTAATAAATTAAATGTGTGCATGATTTTTCTTTGGCATCATGGCCCTACAGCCCTGCATCCATAGTAGGTAACTGCCTTAAGGTCCATGCAGAATGGCTATGGGCAGGCAGGAAAGGAGTTCTGCTCTGTGCCAGCTTTGAAACTACTTTGGGTTGTTTTGGCAAGTGCTAGTGAGCATGTGCCAAAAATGTGCTAAGAGCTGTTTTAATGGTTTAACTGCAGAACTGACCAATTCTAGTGCCTGACAGAATTGCCACACACAGTGTGGTTTATTAAAACAGATGCAGATAGAACGTAACAAAAATGATCTGAACAGACTCATTTCCTGCCCTACCTTTTTGTTATGTGATTCTGGTTTTGAAAATTAATATCAGTCACTATCACAGCAGGATGTTTCATAAATGGTGGCACAGATTTTTCATGAGTTTTTTTGTGAAATGGTAAATTTTTGGTAGTTGGAGGGTGAATGATTATGGCTGTTCTGAAACTTGCATTTTTTCAACATTCATGTGCATTGTGTATTTCTTCTGCTGCATGTACATTCTAAGTATCAGAGATTGAAGTACTTCACTGAAGATGCTGTTAATTTGTGGCACTTGTTTTTGGTCCTCTTTCATCTTTGTTGAGCACTGTTGTCTCGTCAAAGCAAGCATAGCCTCACTTCTTTTTCATTACCATAACTTAAATGCAGAATGCTTGTTGTCTCACATGTAAAATGTGTCTATGTAAGAAGACTTGTGACTGTATTTCTAATGGAGTCATTTAGTACTATTTTAAGTTTAAAATTTTCAAACTGAAGCGAGATAAGCTGAACCTTCCTCAGGGAAGCACTGTAGCACATTTTTTTTTCCTGAATCTGGTTCTGTTTCTGAGGAACTGCTGTACTGGTATTTTTCCTTCTTAAAAAATGGGTGGCAGCTGTTAGAGGAGCACTGGAAAAGGTCACTTGCTAAATCACTCTTCCTCATTATAAAGCTGTTTTATTTCTTCCTATCCTACAGAGATGTGTTTGAAACCAGACGCTTCTCTAGTCAGTAGATGTATTAGAATATGCACAGGAATTGTGGCACACCTTCATTGCTTGAGTGTTCAAACTTAAGAAGGTCCAATTAATATAAAAGCAAAATTTTTCTTGTATAGTAAGTCTAAAAAAAAACTGGTTTCAGCCTGAGAAGGGACTAAGCAGCAGTGCTTTAAAATGGCCATCAGAGAGTGGCTGAAGAGAGTAAGCCAGAAAGAAAGGAGTTAATGCTGTGAAGACCAGCAGCTCTGCATAGCTCATTTTCAGTCCCCTGTTGTGTTTTATCGTTTTCTCAAATCAAAGCTACTGGCTTCTGGGAAGAGCCTTGCCTGACCACTCATGGTGTTAAGCTCCCTACTGCACTAATGGCTGCATCAGCCACGCAGACTGCAGTAGGTGTGTAGTACTTACAGTATTATTATAGATTGAATGTTTTGGATACAGCTCTTTAGGCTATGCAAATAAATCCTGAAAGGGTTCTCCTGGCCTAGTAGTTTGAAAGAAAGGGGTTTTTTATTCCCAAAGGAGGTAGACTGGCCTCTGCTGCCAATATGAGGGAAAAATAAGGAAGTGCAGCACCATGAACAGCATGTCTCATCCACTGCTGCTCATATGATCTGATCAATGAAAATTTAGACTTCTGTAAGAAGGAACAGTAACATTACAAGAGAAAAAGGACACTTTTTGGTCAAGCTCTTAACTGGCAGCTGTCTTTATTGAAGCACTTTAGGACTTGATGCTGAAAATCATGGGTTAATATTGAAGCACTCTTGAAGCTCAGTAGTTAGCCAACCGGGATGTTTCTGAAATAACAGCCTTCACTGATAGAAGGTTACAAACAGACACACAGAGGTTATTTTCCAAGCCCAGAGCATTCCTGTTCCTCACTACCTTCCTCCTCCAGTCCCTTCTTTGTAGATTCCTTTTATGAGAGTTAGCTGTGGTGATACTTGTGGGCTCCCGGAGCCATCAAAGTTGCTGCCCCTTTCCAGGCGAGTGTTACTGTTTGGTAGGTAACAACATCCATTACTGGGTCAGCTGTTGTGACAGATCAGCTTCAAATTCAGGTCATAGCTTCTCCAGACCTGAATTCATCTTTTGAGCTACACTGATTTCACACTTGCATCAGCCCAGCTCATAGACATTTGTATGCATTACAATGGTCAGTGTGTTCTGAAGAACAATATTCTGTGCTAGCACCATTCAGAGCTTGACAGACTTCACGTAATGTGTAGCTATTGGGCTTTTTTCCAAGAAGAAAAAAAAATAATCTTTTGAATCTAATCATAACTCCATAATGCACTTGTGCAAAATTATTCCTAATATGTCACTGAGAGCAATGAAAAAACTCTTCTTGTTGTCCCTAAATATAAATGAGACAGTTGCCCCTTTCATCTAATTACCATGCTTTGTTATGTCAGAGGATTAACACACCTCTGATTTGCATATGTTTTGCCTGCCGGGTTTGCTTAAGACAATCTGCCAGTCACTTGCCTAAATATTTCTGATGTAGTCTGCTTAGTCTTATGATCAATGGAGAAAGATTTGAAATACTTCATGACATATATATCCTGCTCTATCTCTTCCCAGACAAATGTCTGTAGGCTGGTCAGGTATAGTGTGCCTTAATGGTGACTGTTTGGTTCCCTTGAATATATACAGGAAGCCTAGGGTGGTGAGACAAGAGAGAGCATTTACAACCCTTGTGTCATTGTTCCCTGTTCATCTGAAGGCCTGTCTGTTTTAGAGATGCCATTGACTGCTGCTTGTGGCTACAATAAGAAGCTGACTCTTGCCACACCATGCAGGAATACCAATCCATAGCAGTAACAACAGGGCACAGGGACTAGATTTACATACCTCTTAGTGTATGTAAAGTTTCTCTGAAATGAGTCTCAGGGCACAGTATGATTGTATATTCCAATCACTCTTGAGACACCAAGGATATGCTGCTTCACTGTATCTCAAAATAAAAGTCCTGTCCCTTCAGGGTGTTGCAAAGAGATTTCAGATGAGTGGATTAGGAAATAAGAGGTATTTTCCATTAGGAATTCCAACGAGATTAAGGCTGTAGCAGAAGTGTTCCTGTTTTACACTTGTTAATCCATTTCCTTGATGTTACAGATAGGAACCAAGGTAATGTCAGCCAAGGCCAGTCATGTGGGCCAGTCAGTACCAAAACATGGCACCATCAGTTCCAGTTCCTGTTGCGCAGTCTCTTTGTCTTGTTTTGGTCATCCAGACGAGATCCATTCCTCACATGGCCCTACACAACTGCATGAAATCTGGTAACAGACTGAAGAAAATACTTCCTGTGCACCTACGGCAAGGCAGAGGGCAGGATATAGTCTAACAGATAAACAGATACAAATATGCTCCAGAGAGCAAATATTTGCTTCTTCAGTTATTTCAATGTAATCTGAAGGCATCTAGTGTACTCAAAGGCTTCCAGCCTTGGTATTTCGTAGTGGTTGCTGTTCTGTTCATTTTGGCCCATATATTGATGTGAGTTTGTGTTGGAAGATACATAAGGCTGAATAACATACCTCAAACAATTCTGCTCTAAAATATGGTTCCCCCAAATGTTTTTAATATATAAAAGTGGTTGCAGTCCTTCAGGAAGTGACTGCATACTTGTGGAAGCCAAATGGAAATTGAGTTTTATTTGCAGCTTAAACCTGTACTTTTTCAGTAGCCACTGTACTGTTCAAATTCCAGATTGTAATTGTCCCTTGTTTTATATAATGTGTTGACACAACTCAAATAGGCAGCAGTATGCATGATGGGGTTTTTTCTAGAGGCGCTTTATACGTAAATGATCAAACCTTCTGCAGATTGCAGAAAGAACTGTCTATGTTGCTTCTCTAGATGCTTCAATTTTTTTTTTTTTTTTTTTTAATATTGCGTAACCTTATTCCTGCTTTCTGGCTAGTTATTTTCCAATTGTTAGCTACCGTCTCAAGTAATGTATTCTGCTGGGTTTGGGTTTTTTTTTATATTGATAAATTATAAAATCAGCCTTCTGGTAAAGTTTTTTGTATTCATTTTCTCCCAGGAGCAAAAACCAATACTTCAGTAGAAATGGTGTAACTTTGGCAAAAGTGTCACACTTAGTCTGAAAACCATTTTGTACATTTTCCTATACAATTACAGGAAAAGGTTAGTAGTTGGTAGGTTCTTTTTTGTTTAAGGGGAGGGAAAATGATGATGATGGCACAGCCTTTGTAGGTGTCATATCTCACTGGTAGAAACAGTTGGCTTGTTTGGCTTGTTATTTTCTTATATTTGCCAGAAATAATATGTAGTGCATATAATCAAATTCATCTCACATGGAGTAGTTTGTAAACTTTTGAAGTCAGGCCTACTGTCTGTGGTTCTCTGGTAATTTGGTTATAGCTCATTTCAGTCTAAGCCATCACAAGGCATTTTCCTCTCTTCCTCAAGTCACCTTTCATTATGGAGGGTGCACAGAAAAGATGAGGAGAAAGTGTTGGAATCATCCCATTTCTTTACAATTACCAAACAAATATTGCATTCTTCTTTCTGTAAGCCTTGTCTTCTGTCCCTGTTAGTTAAATAAAGGTTAAACATTATCTTGTGTGCAAGAAGAGCAACTTCAGAAGAAGTAAGGGCAGAAACAAAGGACCAGCAGAATTGTGCTGGGGCTGCTTTAACTGTTTTTATACAAGGATATATTCTAACCCAGTTATGTTTTCAGGAACTGTCATCATTCGTGTGTGAGTACCTGTATTGCTCTGAGTATGATGCTCACTCAAACTGAACAATAAACACTTACCAGTATCATGTAAAAGACATGGCTTGTGCTGTATATGCTTGTAAATGAATCTCAGGCATAGGGGGTTTTTTTCTAAGTCTTTTAAGTAACTCAAGTAGAAACAGTCTCCTTTTCCACTGTACTGCTTGTTTAACAAGTTGTTTCTCATGTGGCATTTATGCACTTTGCTTTTCAAATATAGTATGTTCCTGATGAGTTTGGGCAGTTGATTTTGTGCCATTTCCCAGTCTGAGCTCCACTTTGAAGCCTGATTCTGTCCTTTGCAGTGTCTGCCACTCCTCCTGGGGTATTGCAGCTCACTCATCTGAAGGATTAAGGCAAATACTGAATGAAAATGCTAAGGATATATCAGTCTCCTGTAACACGGCACTTCTAATACCCTGCCCTTGCCCTTTGGTATAGCTTTTCAATTAAATGTGAAGTTATGGGGATTATTGCATATATGTGGTATTTTTGCAGTTTGCTTTTAAGTGTCAAATAGCAGAATTTCAAATGCATTGTAGAAGTTGAGATACATGCTTTCATCTTTTCTTCAGGACAGGCTGTGTCCTTTTTAAAAAGAAATATGCCTTCTTTTTACTTTTTTGGATACTGAATAATCCTCCTCGACTGCTTTAACAGCTTCTTAGCTGTGTTTCTAACTCGTTCAGTATCTTTCCAATATCCAAGTGGGAGCAGTTGAACTGAAATTGCTTGGATAGCACTATTTTTTCTAGTTTTACTTAATAAACTGTGACTCCTAGACAAATGTATTACTCTACTTATTTGTCCCACAATCCTGTCCTTTCCTCTAGCTTCCTGGCTAGTTGTAATCAAAATTATTCAGAATTAATTTAAACTTTTAGTTTTATTTAGAGAGCTCTGAGAGCATTCCGTATTGTTTATTTTGAGGTTGCAGTACTGAGATACTAAGGAATCATTCAGAAGGCTGCTGATGTGTACCTCTGGGAAATTTTTTTCTTCTGTTCTGGTAACAGAAATGTTCTTATACAAATATTTAATTAAAATTTTAAGGTGCAAAAGAACACCACACGTAGTCTGATTTGACAGCTGTTTTTTGGTGTTTCTAATCTCACAGATGATTTCAGTAATAATTTCTAAGTATATTTTTGAAAGCTTTTGTGTGCGTGTGTGTTATGTTTGTATCTCCTCAGGGTTAAACAAATTTTATTCCTCTATTAAGCCAGAAAGAGTAATTTTGTGAAAGAACTCAAGGCAATTTCATGTGAAGGCTTCAAAAGATCCTTAACCTAGCATTGTGGTTGGACTTGATGATCTTAAAAGCCTTTTCCAACCTAAATAATTCTGTGATTTTACCAGTTTGCCTCCATGCTGGGAAAAAAGTTCATCTGGGTACTGTGAGATGTGTATTTTTACTGTACTTAAATAAATGAAGCGTGAAATACTTCTTTTAAATTTTTTAATACTTTGTTCAAGTGAAGTCACTGCATCCATGATTAAATATGTGAAGTAAATACCTGACATAAATGCAGTCTGTGCAAACTGCAGGGTGTGCTGCATCCTGTGCCTAAGTGGCTCAGTAATTAATTTCCTTTGTTACACACTGGTAAAAATTAAATGCTACACTCAGTTGGAAAATGTGGTGATGGGAGGGTGGAAATACAGCCTTTGTTCGTCTTTTTTTTTTTTTAACATAAGGCATTTTTTCTTCAGCAGTCTTCAACAGAAAGTGAAGCCAGCTGCATTCCGTGTTTGATATTTTGAAGTATGGAGCTGCAGTCACCATTCAGTTATTTGTGAGAGTTTTGCTTCTGGATCCACTTTGTCTAAAATGCAGTTCTGTTAAAGGTGTCTGTGAGCACAGGCAGGTGGATTTGCCCGTTGTGAACAACCCAAGAGCTCCTAATTCTGAGCTGACCCAGTTCTGGCATGCTGCATCACTGGCATGTCACGTGCCACCCGTAATGTCATCACTGGGGAAAAAATGCAACCTCCCAATGCTGCCTGCCATCATCTCAGCTGTCTCACGTCCTTTTTCTGTCACTATGTTTATTGTTATGGTAGAATTTTCATTTTGATCACAGCGCTAACCAAGCAACTAGAAGATATGTAGAATTGAAAGTATTTAGGGTTTTTTTTAGTTCAGCTTGTTTCTAGCACTTAGAAAATAAAAGAACTTCTGAAAGCTGATGAAAAGAAAGTTATAAAGCATATACAGGAAATTGCACAGAGGAGGTGAGTGGAGAAATGAGCCAGGGATTCACAAGGAGAAAATTGCTAAAACAGTGTTACTCTGAAGCTCTCCCCTGCCACTCGTCCCTTTCTCAATTTTGCACTTTCTCAGTAAGAAGTGCTTAGATGTACTCTTGCATTTTAGACAAGAGTGAGTATGGGAGGTGCTGCATTTGAATTTACAGACTTGTACAGTGTGGTTGCCTGCTGTTTGCCAAGTTTTCCCAGCTTTCAGCAAGGGAGTTTGGAGGTGTCCTTCACTTTTTAATACTTCCATATTTCTTACTGTTACAGCAATATTGACTCCAGTATTTTTTAGCAACTGAGCTAAAGGTTTAAAAATCTTAATTACAGGGAAAACAAACCATACTCTCTTCTTTGTTGAGATGTGGGCCACACTTTGGTCATACAATTAAAGCTACAAGCTTCTCTTAAAATACTTGCCTGTCCCATCTTCGTGGGTTGAATTCTTAAGTCTGTGAACATCTCTGTAGAGAAAATCTATCTGAAAAACTGCAGAGGAATTGTCCATCTCAGATGACTTTTTCTGTCTTCAGGGACCCTTTGTGAAGCAAGTAATTAATCTTGTTGTGGAGTGCAGCACCCCCACAGAGAGTATCGAATTAAAAGGGACAATATTCGGTTACCTCCTGAATCTAATGAAATGTTGTTTTCTCTCTGTTCTTGAGCAGGTCAGCTTTTTCATGCTAACCATAGCATCGTTTATTCTTTCCCTATTTATTTTTCAAAGCTGCCTGGAAATTGTCGATACTGGCAGGCACACTTACATATTGTTGTCAGTTCTGAATATTACTGCACTTTCAGTATAAATCCTTTGCTTTGGGTTTTGTTTTTGTTTTCTTTGGTTTTTTATATTGTTCTATTTACAAATTGTTAATTATAAATAGAATGCTTCAGCAGCAGGGTATAGAAAGGTACGCTCTTAATTTGGCTGCCAGCCTAAATAGCATTACAGGAAAACCTGTCCAGGGATGTGATTGACAGGTATTTTGTCAATAAGAAAGTGAAACTTGGAATTGAGTGTATGAGGTAGAATGTGACAAAGACCCCTCATATCTTAAATAAAGATCCTTCCAGTTGAAGGATCCAAGAGGCTTGGACATAGTCTTACAAAATGTCAGCCAAAAAGTAATGTCATGTACTTCAACTCGTGTTGAACCTACTGGGTTCAAGTTACAAGAACTGCCTCTTGAAGGGTGGCAACAACCTTCCCAACCAGCTCAGACTGGGAAAGGAGATGACTTGGATTCAGTCACATCCTTTTGAACGGAACAACTGGTCACTGCCTCTGTCAGGTCTCACCCTGAATACTTATCCCTAATCCTTAAAGGTTTATGGACAAGTGTTCCACATTCTGGGATTTTCTAATTTTTGGTGGGAATCCATGTGTTTTGCAGTGTGTAATTGTGACTATGCAGAAGCAGCTTCATATAAATACAGTAGAACTGACACTAAGTTACTGATTGGAGTGCAATCTTTAATTCCTTATTTTCAAGTGGAGATACTGTATTCCAAGGCTTTGCATACAGCACAAATTTGAAAAAGTCAGTTCCTTGTAAAGAACATCTGTTTTCTAGGGCAATTCTGAGTTAGCAAGGCTATCTTTTAGTTCAAAGACTTCAAAGAGCTTGGGCAGACATAGTAAGGTGTCTACACAGTCAGACCTTCGCTGCACATTGTTGTAAGTTTGAATTGGTTAACAAGCAGTAGTACTTTCTTTAGAGTACCAAGGTACCAGGCCTTGCTGAAGAGAACAGAAACCTCACATACAGTTGAAACATCCTTTTTCTAACTCTTTGTAGGTTTACACCATAAAATAAATGTAACTACTGCCTAGTCCAGAAGCAGACTGTCTGCTTGCCACAGAGCTGTTGGATATATTTGCCTGCCTCAGAGATTTGTTCTGCTTGCAAATGTAATGTTGCTATTTTCCACCTTTTTTATATATTTTAAAATGTTCCTTGTTATAGAATTAGGTGAGTTGCATCAAATTAGTGCCTAAACTAGCCGAATATCATTGTAACAAGTACCAGACAGATCATAAGTAAAGGATGACTGCATTTCTGATAAGTAAACAGTCTCAGTGGAGTGACAAACCTCAAATTGCTCATCAGGAGAGAAATTCAAAAAGCTGACCTTTTCAAAGGGTAGAGAGTAAATGTAAGCGAAAAGAGTAATGTTAAAATGGTCATGTCCTGTGTGCTATGTTTGTTCCATTGCACATGTAATATTTTTGCCATCGGTGTTTTTATTCTATTCTTACCACTTTCCATTTTAACAGTTGAACAACTGTGAGAGATAACTTGCAATCCTGAAGTCATTTGACTTGTCATCTTAAAGGGTATTTATAAACTATAGCATTCAGGGAGCCCCCAGTGTTACCTTAAATAGAGAGATTCCTTTTAGGACTAAGAAGAAAATTGGACTATTTCATTTTGGAATGGCTTTTCTTAAATGTAAGTCTAATGATGGTTGATTAAAAACTCCATAAAAATGGGTAGCAAGCTTAACCATATTCTGTATTTTTATATTATCACTAAAGACTGCGTGAAAAGCAAATGGTATGGCTTACGCTAAGCATGTGAAAAAGATGTTTTTCTCCTGCAAGTACAAGTAGCTTTTATTGTCTTTTAAAATTGGTCTATATTAACTGCTTCCTGTAGGCAGAAATGCTGCTTTTGCTATTTTATTTTTTTGAGAAGAATAGGGTTTGTTCTGCACAAACAAACAAAAAACAAACAAACAAAAGAACCAAAACAAAATAAAAAAGTGCTGGTCTCCCAACAGCCTAATGAGTTAATTTCTGTCAAGTTTTCAAATTCTAAGCAATTTATAAAGGATAATGGAAATCTAAGGGTAATATGAAAGAAAAAGAAGCAAGCAATTTTGATTAATTTGAGAACTTGATAAAAGAAGCAAGAAATATTTGTGATCAATGAAACAAGGTATTTGGAAATATATACTAGTTATTGACATGGAAGAGGACATCCTTGCTTAGAATCTTTAGAACGGTGATAGTCAAGAGAAAGAGCAGATGTAGAATAGACAGGTACTTTCTATAGTAGTCAGGTTTTGTACCTTTAAGTGCATCTGGTTTGCCAAATTCAAGCGTTAGATTACAAAATGCATGATGGAAATTATTTATAGGGGGCACACAAACATGTAGTTGTAGTTGGGTCTGGTGTTTTTTTAATGTTGCAGATGTCTGGGTGGTTGTAACACGTGAGGGTGTGCTTCCCAGCCTAACATCTGATTAGTCACTAATTTAGTAAGGAATGTCCTGGCACAGTTTTGTTGAAGCATGTGATCTTACCAGCAGAATAACATTATATTTTTTTATGTGTTTCAACATACAGTTGAGTAAAATAGCTCAGCTGTTTTGAAACAAACTTCATGGTATTCCTTCCAAGTCTCCTTTTCTTCTCTTATTTCTTATTGACAGAAGAAATAGTGCATGTTTACTTACTAAAATATATTTCATGCCTTAAACATTTTTTAATTAATATTCCAAATGTTTTAGAGTCTAAATAACACTGATGATCAATTCCAGACAGCTGTAAGTATTTTATTTTTACACTAAGGGAAACAGAAAATAACATTTGCTCATATTCTGTGTGTTCTGCGAGTTTCCACACTCAATGAATACAGATGATCAGACATATTAAGGTGGCCAGTTTAATCAAAATTTTCAGAGGTAAATATTTGCTGTAGTGCAAAACCGTGAAAGTTTTCCCAAGTCCACCTGTATATTGTGGCCACAGCACAATATGACACACACTTCCTTTCCCTAGCTTAGATTTTCCCTAGCTCCTCTCTCAGAAGTTCAGCCTTTTTTTACCTGATGCTTGGATTAGTAGTATGATTAATAGATCACTGATGCAGTTGTGGCCTTTGAGGTTACTGTAGGTCAGTTAATAGCGAGAGGTAATGCTTAAGAGAATTTCACAGTGAATATAAAAATATCTGCTATTTGTGCTGGAATTACTCTGACAAATGTACTCATAAGGGATTTGAAAAGGCAGTGAATAGTGGGATGGCCAGGTACCAAATTATTTAAGAAAATTAAGACAAGGACCAACTATGAAGAATTTCAGAACATCCTGACAGGATTCTTTCTCAGTAAAATAGCGTCTGAAATTCAGTGTAGGTAACTGTGAAGTTATGCAGAAATACCAGTACTAAATTCACATATAAAATAATAGTGTCTGAAGGTGACTAACAACTCATGAATAAGATGTGGTTTCACAAAACCAGCATTGATCAAGAGACTACATCTACTGTTAAGGAACAGTAAAAAAGACATGCAGGGGAAAAGCAATGACAGTCACATTCCACTCTTGTAAATCTATTGTACGTCAAAATCTTGAATACTGCGTATGGGTCCGATCTGCTACTGTCCAGAAATAGGTACAGGAGAAAAAAATCCAGAGCACAGCAACAAGGTAGATCAAATATACAGAACTATTTTCTTATAAAGAGCAAGTAAATGAGGTAGGACTTTTCAAAACAGAAAAGGAATAATTAAAGAGAAATACAATAGAGGTCTCTCAAAATACCACAAGGAACATGCCTTCTCTCTCACACTTTTAGAATAAGGAGGCATCAAAATAGCAGGCAGCAAGCTGAGGAAAAATAAAAATATGTAATAAGTTTCAGAAATCCTTGGCACATGATTGTTGTAAATATTAGATGGATTTTAAATATTAATTACAAGACAGTTTTAAAAATAAAATTAACTGAAGGCTTTTAAATAAAAAATCACCACCTCTGGCTTTGAAAGTCCCCAAGCTGCAGGTTGTTGGAAACTCAGTTGTATTTTATGGAGCTACCATTATGTATTTTCCCATTTTTTTATTCTGTTGTTTAGGTATCCCCAAGTGTTCTGTTTTGGCAAGCATGAAAGACAGGACACAGGGCTATATGGGCCTTTGGCAGACCCAGTCTAACTGGTCTTGTTCATACAAGCATTGAGTTTTTATTTTGTGAAGTGACACAGTAAGACTGAAATAAATATTATCTATTTATATCTACATTTGTATATAGATTTTATATAAATGTTAAAGTCTGAGAAATCCAAGAAGGGCACGTGAGATAGCCATTGCTCAATTTTAGATGGAGTGTCTGTTGCTACCAGCGCATTCCAAGGAAGTTGCAAGGTCAGTGTGTACCTTAACATCATGCTTTTATGCATTTAGGCATGAGATCAGAGTAATATAATTAATCAGAGCAAGAATATCTGAGGTTTGCATGTCTGATCTTTAAAAATATACTGTTCTAAACACGTGTAGCTTGCCTTAGAACACAAACTGAGATGTATCTGAACAATCACTGTACAAAGTTCTCGTGTCAAGGCTGTACAGGAACAAACTGTTTCCGTTGTGTTCACCGTAAGCAGACAATTTTCTTACAATGTGTACCTTGACAACTTCTGTCCTAACTGGTTAGCTGAATCAGATACTTCTTTATTATAATCAAAGTCTCAAAGTGTGGGAATTCAGCTGGAAACTCAATACAATATGATGATAAACAGAAATAGAAGTTTCTGAAAACAACACATAAGCAAAATTTTTTTGTAAAACTTTCAAATACTTTGCTGAAACTCCTTCCAGATGTACCTTGGAAAATACTTAGTTCTTCAATCAGTAATCAAACTCAAAACATACTGAAGAGGCTTTTTTTTTGTAAAGAATGATTTTAGCAGATGGAAATTAGTCTTTTGGGGATTTCTTAGTCACTGAAAGGAGGTGAAAAGCACTGCAGGTTACCTGAAAAGCAGTTGAAAAATTATATGTTTAAAGTGCTCTGACTGTTTCCCAATTAAATTATTTTGGGGGTTGGGGTTTTTTCCTGGGTTTATTTTGTTTTGTATTTGGGGGTTTTTTTTGTGGTTTGTTTGTTGGGTTTTTTAATAAGAAAAACCCACCTCACTGAATTAAAGTAAAAGTCTGAGTAGAGAGTTATTTTTTCCACCCTTCTACTTCCCTTCTCTACAGGAATACCTATAGGAACATTCAGGGAGTTGGGCTCAATGATCTTTATTCAAGATTCTAAAGAAAACAGCAAAAGCTGTGATAAAATATTGTGCATTTTACAGATTTATATAGATATGTATGTATTTATATATAACTTCTAAATTGAAAGGTTAATTTTTCAGTCTTCTATAGCAAATTGGACTTTTAAAATATATTTCCTACAGCTTAACCAAAAGGATTCTTTAGAAATCTTTTGATGCCCATAAAAAAATGAGGGAAAAGGAAGTTCTAGCGATGATAGGAGCGGCTTTAATGCTGTGCAATACAAATGGTCTATACATGTGTTCTAAACCACCTTATGAAATGGTTTGAATTTAAACAAAAATTAATAGTAAAGAGGTAGGGAATGGCAAATTCATCTTTGGGACAAAAGCCTAGCTAACTGAAGTTAGTTTTGTCTTCCCAGCAGTTCTACCAGCCCCTCAGCAGAGCGTCGTGCATCCTGTCATCCTCTCCAGTCAGGGTGAAGGTTATCGGGTGCTCTGCACTTCTGGCTGAGTGTTCTGGCAGTGCTCGCCTGGCCAGCTCAGGGGATTCCTCTCAGTCACAACTCAGCAGGTGTCCTTGCTGACAGACAGGTTAAGCTGTAGGTCTTCCTTGATCATCATCCCTCATCTGAACCCTTCTTGACTTCTACTGGCCCTGACTGTAGTTTTTTGGGGGCAGGTGTGGTTGCTGGAGAGTGCTGAGTTCTCTCTTGGCTGCCACTTTGCCTTTTCTGTGGAGTTGTGTGGTATTGCACTGGCCTCCCACTGCTTTTAATTTGCAGATGTTTCACAGAGGGCTAGATATTAAAAGAGGAGAATGGTCAGGTTTGACAAGTATTCACTTAGAGAAACTCGGTGAAGAAATTGATTTACCCTGTCACTTCAGGATGGTTTTGTTTTAATCAGTGCACTCAGAAGTAACCATCTTACCCAGCTTGTAATTGTGTATGTGTATGAATTGCCATTGTGTGAAACATACTGTTGCTTTGTATAGTGTATTTCTGCTTCGCATTATTACCTATCTTACCCTTCTATGTTGTCACAAGTGACACTATGTAGAACTATTTTCTTTAGGTTTTGATGTTAGCATTTAAGAAGTTTATGTCTGCTTTCTCTCTCCAGCTATGGCAGAGCTATAATGTGAGGTCAAAATGTAATATGAACTGTGGTGACAGGTTCCTGTATTTTTTTTAAACCAGCTGGTTGATCAGCATACACAAATACGTGCCTTCTAAAGTGGCATGCACGCTGATATTTTCTCCCTGATTTTAGTTTGTAAATACTTTAAACTTTGATTATATAAATATACATGTTACTGTTTTTCTTGTAATAGATCAGATTTGCTAACTTGCTGTTACAAGTGTTGGAGTTGGAAAGTACGGACAGGTAGCATAGAGATTACCAGTTGCTCCATCACATGAAAATATGGCCTTGAAACTGAGTCATGTTAGTGACAATTTAATAATCTTTTCTTTTGTCACAGCTGCACAGTTTTATAAACTACCACAGTGAGACTGAATAAAGACAATTCTAATGAAAAAAGCTCTTTTTAAAGGGAGAGAGTATGATTGTAATTTTACCATCAGACATGTTAAAGACTGGAGAGTTCATCTCTTGTCGCACAGTAAACAAATAGATAAGTTGATGTTAATAAGTTGATAAATTAGCAGTCATTTAGTCATCTGTCTCACTTTCACTATACAGGCATTGAAAAAGGCTGTGGACCTTAGGAAATCAAAATGGATCATACCTACTATGAAAATGTTTGGCTAGCAATTCTGAATATTAATCAAAACATTGGCTCTTTGTGCTGGGACATAAGAATAGGGTTGGTGTCAGTGAAAATGATGAATGATATATAACTGTGTGCTGTGCTTACATTATAATGTACTTGAAGTCCTGCAGTTATTCATCCTTAAGCTTCTAAAGTCTAATTCAGAACTGGTGACCTGTACTTGGATCTAGTTACGGCTTGCAATTGCGCTAATCCCTCTCTGGAGAGATTTTCTTACATTGCACCAAAGAATAAATTACATGATTAGGTGGAAAACTGGCTCCTATCCTCATGTTCAGGATGATTGCAGCATTGAAGTAATGGTGGGTCATGTAAGCAAACTGTGAGCATACCAGCAAAATCTTTTAGACATAGGTGCTCTCAGTATGTGGTCTGAGTATCTTGCTGTATGGTCCTGCCTTTCATATAGTTCGTCTTCTTGTGAGTGGGAAAAGAAATTCATTGGTGAGAAGAAACAGATTCAGATTGCTACAAACCAAGAGACAGGGAGGTGGTCAGGTTTCAGAATCTTGAGTCGCATGTTTGCCTAGGGAAAAAAAAAAAGCATTTTAATGTGACTTGACTGAATTACAGATCATGAGATGAGCTAGTACAGAAATACCTTTGTAGAAATGTAGTATAAGAAATAATTTCATGAAACAGTATGTAAAAGATTTCTTGAAAATTTTGAAAAAATAGTTATCTTTAGAAATGGTTCAAATCATTGCTAGGTGGGTTTGGATTTTTTGTTTAGTCTTTTTTTTTTCCCCTCCAAATATTTTTTTTCTTTTATAGCTGATTCCGTGGCCAAAAAGTCACAGAGCAGTTGAGATTTTCACCCTTAGTGGTAAGATCTACCTTCCTGTCTCCAGCTCCTCTCTGTTTGTCACACAAATCCAGCATGATCTGTCATATTGTAAAGAGCAAGATTTGCTATCTTCATGTGACTAAAATGTAGTAATCTGCTTTTTAAACTGCAGTTGAAATGTTTCTTACTTCCTTTAACTCCTCTTTTTGCTTGTGTTTGAAACTTGGAAATACTGTCATGCACCATGGAGCATTATTATGCGTGCTTTGTGATAAACACTAAAACCTCACAGTGACAATTCACTGTTGCTGATACAAATCAGGTTTTGGTGTCTGTTGATAGTCAGTTTGCTTTCATACGCAATTTTTAATGATTCTCTAAAAATACATATTCATGTGCTTTGTTCTACCCAGTGAATATTTCTTGCATGTGGTATCTTGTTTAGCTTTTTGAATGTTGCACTACTTTTTTTGTCAAAACAGAATGCTGTTTGTTTGGGGTGTTTTTTCTGAATATGCAGATTGTGATCTTAAAAATGTTTAACAGTTAATTATTTCATCCAGGTACAAATAAGAATACTGTATAATATGCAGAATTCCATGAAGAGAGAAAAATTTTCCTGTGCTCTTTTTTTGTTTGCTTTTATTGGTCGTCGACTGTTGAAAGATTTAATTTTTTTCTTTTTTTTTTTTTTGGCCAATCCTGAACCTTGGTACAGCTAAGTACCAGACTATGTTTTGTGTGTAATAGGTGTCTTCATCTTTTTTAGCTTTTTTACTGCTTGTGGTGACACCTGGTATAATACCCCAGCAAAGAACTGAGCATGTTCAGCAGGTCCAGTTGAAGGATTTTTCATTTATGCTTGTATGAAAGGTTTCCTCTCTTTTAAAACTAGCCTCCTCTGTATATCTCACAGTGTACGGAGAGACCTCAAAGTTAAGTAGATACAATAAGCTTTTGGCAGTTTGAAGTCAGCTTTACATAGAAAGAATCGGGACAGGAAACGTTCAGCAAATTTTGGCTGAAAATATGGGAAACTTGGCATGCCCTTGAAATTGATGAAATATGGTAAAACATATACTTTCACATGTGTGTGCATATAAATATATAATTGTACACATGCCTGCACACACACACAAATGTGATCAATTTATTCAGTTTCCCATATTGAAAAAGAGGGGAAACAGTCCATTTGGGGGGACTTAATGTATATTATTAATATGATTTTTTTTTCAATAGCATTAAAAGGCATTTCACATTACTCTTCATCCTAAGCATGTCTTTGACAATGATGGTAGTTTTTAAACCCATGCTTTTGCTGAAAATAACACCAGTGCAAACCATCTACCATAAGTGAAATGCTAGAATTTTCTATTCGTTCTGGAAATAAAAACTAAACTAGATGTTCTTTTGGGAGAGTGATTTTATATATATATATATATATATTTTTTTTTTTTTTTTATTTTATTTTTTTTTTTTTTAATAATGTCAGTCGAGGGTTTTTAGGATGTCTTTAAGTTTACAGTAGGGAGTTCATTATTTTTGCATTCACATTATTGGAAGTAAGACTCATTCATATCTGAATAATTAACACAGGGTTATACATTGAAAGCACAGTGTTTCCTTTTAGGTGAGGAAAAACATAGAAGGCAGCAGTGGTTGTGAGTAGTTCTGGAGCTGCTTGTCCCACTAAAGCATGCCACAGGCTGACTAAAATCTTTGAAAGCTTGCAGCCTGGGTGGGACACACCACCTACCTCCTAAAACCGTCGAGCATCGTCAGTATCTATCTGAGTGTGTAAAACAGTGTATGTGACACTATTTCCAATCCTTTTAGCTGTGAGGTTGCTTCCTTGTCTCTGGCAAGAACATAGCCTTTATTTCCCTTCTTTTTCTGAAGACTTCCAGAGTCTTTAGTGCCCACCTGTAAAAGAAAAATTTTGCATAGATGTCCATACCATTTGGGAGAAAGGCCATTTACTTGATAATTATGATCCATATGCAGTCCAAGTTTGTATTCAGCAAGAGCAAAACTGGTAAGATTCCCTGATCGAGCAGTATGTCAGGCTGGCATCTGATCTGCATGCCAGCACATCTTTTGGGATGTCTTCATACCTGACAGCAAAGAGCTGTTACTCAACAGCTCTCAAGGAAGTTTTCAGAAAGACCTAGAGGAGGTCAGCTTAGCTGAAACCAGGGTAATGGGTATAAGCAGAAGTAAGAAGAATTTGTTATTAAAGTTATCCAGATAACATAAAGAAGATCGGGTACTCTGGAAAACTCTGTGTAAAAATGTCATAATGATGGCCAACAGACCATGAGGAAAAGCTTAGAAAAGAGGTCAAAATGTGTAAATAATAGTATGCTCTCACTGGGAATAACTGTATTTCTGGTCTCTCCCACCTTAAATTGGTTATGGTAAACCCAGGAAGAGTTTGCAGAAGAACAGTGAAGATGTTTGAGGGCATGCAAGAGCTTACATGCATGAAACAGGTGAGCAAAATAGGGCTTTTAAAGCTGAATGAGCTGACCAACAGGAGGACATTGTAGATAGAATCTTTTTCCTCTTGATTACAAAACCAAGGGCTTCCATGTTCCTTTCAAAAGTAATAGCACAAGGGGGAGGAATTCACTGTGAGGTAGAAGGGGTTGTTCTTTCTGTTGAATAAGCAACAGAGCCAATGGGAGGGAAAATTTCAGACAATACTGCATGTGAGAAGTGAGAGAGACATGGCAAGGCTGGAATATAGCAGCTCAAACAAAGAAGTTGCTCAGAGAAACACAGATTAGTCATGTGAGTTGAGGCCTCAAAAGTGGCAAGAAGGAACTTAGAAGGACAGAGGAGAGTGACTCAAGTCCAGTGCAGTTAATGCAGTGCTTAGCTGCAGCTAAGCAAGGAAATAAGAATCTCCTTGAAAAGTAACATGGGTAGGAAAAGACTTTCCTTCCTCAGTTCTGTCATTTCTAGTCACTTTGAGTTTTTTATATTGGAAAAATTTAAAACTAATTTTTAGCAATCTTAAAAAATGGAAACCTCTTTTCTAAACAGCTTCATCTTTCAATTTTGCAGTCCTATCAAAAAAACCCAAACAATAATGGTCTGCAAAAACAATAAATCACTGTGAAAAGCTAAAGAGAGTTAACTGTCATCTGCCTGTTCCAATATAAAACTTCTTGGAAACCAGTTGAAGTGGCTAGATCAGAACAAACAATATTGGGTGGGGGTAGGCTGGATTTTTGTTCCCAAACATTATGCAGTTAAGCTGCAGATGTCCTTGCCGCAAGATGTTATAGGTGTTATCATAGGATGGAAATCCACTCAGAGCTAAAAAATAGGCATCACTGCTGGCTCAAACCTCCACAAGTTGGAGTCTGGAGGACTATATGTAGAAGGCAGCAATGTGTTTTTTCCTTGGCTGTTCCTTTTGGACACAGGAGAAGATGCCAAAGCCCTTTGGCCTGATTCAGTACAGTACTTCTGTTCACCTGCTGCTGTTCCACCAAAGTGTTCTTGGAGAGGTCATTCTATCTCATGCAGCTGTGAAATAATCTGGAACCTGATCTGCTGGAAACCTCCAGATGGGCCAATACAAATTCTAATTCCCTTGGACGCAGAAGAATTTAGAATGATCAAAAAAATGAGATGGAATTTTCTAGATAGTCTTCTTTGTGATACCAAGCAAAATACTTCAGTGCAATTGCAGTTCCACTAATTATGCACTCATGCTGTTCTCAAGTATGATTTTCAGAAGTGGTGAGCAATGATACCTGTAGAAACTAGTCTTTGAGTACTGAAGTGTTTTATATATGCTCTAATTCCAAGCTAACAGGTCCTTGACATTTTAGATAGGTACTCATTTAGTAGACAGTTTTGAACCTAATCTTTTTCAGGTCTTGCTTATGAATAAGTAAATAAGGTGATATTATCCTCCTTACCTCAGTGAGGGCTGGGAAGAGTTGTAAGGAATTGTAAAAGTAAACAGTTTTTCTGCTGTAGCAATAAGCTCTGTGTAGAGTGTGACAAAGAAAGGAACAGTCCAAAGCTGCACTTGAGTTTGGAATACATCAAGTTCCAAGGCTGAAATACAGGGATAGACATGATACTGAAAGCTTTTCAGCTTCTGAGTGTAATCCTCAAATGCTTTAAAATGGAATATTTTGTAAAAAGGCGTTTTACATAGTAAATGTATGTGGTTGTGTAAGAGTATACTGCAGTGCATGGAAACTAAAGCAGCCCAAGTTACATAGGGGATTCAATTTTGTTTGCTTTAATTTTTGATGCTACATTTAAATTTTGAATGATGCTCCTACATGTTTGCAGATTTCAGTTATTTCTTTTGCTTCTTTTCCTAATTAGAAGACATCACACCGTTGATCTGAAGATGAAACTGTTACACAGAGTCATTTCATTAATTAAGATTTTTGAATTTAGCAGCTCTTGTTTCAGGGTAAGCTTGAAGAAATTAAACTCTTAATTATTTCACCTCTAACTATCAGAAGTAAGAAAAGAAAAAAGAAAAGGAAAGAAAAGAAAAAGATTACTACATTGGAATATGCCAGTATTGGTGACCACGGAAAGTCTCAGTTGTAGGCGGGACACTTATTAATGCCTAATTATATATTGCATTGCATAATTTAGTCAGAGGACTTTACTCCCATTTTTTTAGATCTTACTAGTCCTTTCGAAGAAATTTATACGAAGAAAAGAAGAAAGGGTAGAATCCTTTGCCGTTCTGAAATTTAAGCAGTTTTCCAAGAAATTATGTATTACTCACAATGCACCATATATATAGCTTAGCAAATCAAAGATACATGGCATCTCTGCCATGTTGTCCTACTCTCCTTTTTTTTTTTTTTTTTTTTTTTTTATTTATTTTTAACATGTGACATCCCCAGGACAATTCTTACTGTCTCATGCAGGACAGGCAGGTATAAATCTTGCTTGGTTCCTTCATAGAAAAATAGATTTCTTATGTGAAGATCTCTAGATGTAATGTGGATTTGAAAACATTTTAAGAACAACAGGTCAACCTGTTCAGCGACTGAAGGAAACCATGTGAAGGAGCAGTGCTGAGCACTGTGCTGAACGACACACAGACGGGATCCTTGGAGTCTTGGACTGTGTTACAAAGCTTCACCAGCACAGATAAGGTTGCGGGGGTGTTGAAAATTAATAGTGACGTAGCTGGTGTAACTGGAGTGACAGAATCCTTGTCATGCATGCAGCAGTAGGAAGAAAAGCCATAGGAGGAAATCCATATTCAATTCACCTTCACAGAGGCAATCAAAGTATTTTGGCAGAAAGCCTCCTCCTACCAGCATATTTTAGTTTTTGAGGACTTTGCCAGCACAGTGTTCTGGTATTCCTGTTTAAGATTGTTTATGGCCGATGAGCTTGGAATCAGAACTTAAAAGCAATTCAGTTAATCATTATTGAAAACTTGTCTTCCTAGTCCTTATTTAAAAGAATTGCTAAGTTTGTGTGGATTTTTTTCATCTGTAAATTTCGTCATTGGAGAATAATTTGGCTTCTTCTGGCAGCTTGTGACTGACACTTTGTAGGGAGGAAAAAAGGATTTGTTGTAGTTAAGAGTAAACTCTTTGCTTTCATATTTTCAAGCCTGTCACTTTATTAAAGTTATTTAGCTTCTCATCGTTTTTGTTGCTGCTTACACCTGAGAAAAATGGGAGATGTTGAGGAAGATTTTCAGTGGAAACAGAAAAATAAAATGTACTAAGTGGGTGGTGATTCTCCCTCACATGACCAGAAGGAAAACAAACTGTTTGGCTTTTGACTGTGCTTGCTACTAAACACCCTGTCATAGTGTGTGAGGTGAGTCACGACTTGTTTATTTATAGCCACGGCCAATCAAAGCCGACCGATCTGAACTTCATTCAAGACCAGCAGCACTTAGGATGTCTTGTAAACATTTGCTCTCTGAGCAAGGAGCATTCTTCCTGGCAGTGAGCAGCACAGGTGCCTGGCCGGTGGCTCCTAAAACACAAAACAGACTAGAAGATCGTGTCCTGGATTATCTAGATTGGTAGAGAGAGAGAATTCCCTTTCACATCTGAAATGCCAGACAGTGAGGATCTGGGACAAGATGACAGGTACTGTACTTTGCTTGTGCTGGCCCTCCTGTGCAGTGCAGGAAGGACTGAGGCTTCATGTAATTAATCTGTGTGTACTCCTGTGTGCTCAGCCTGAGATCAGTTTTCTCTGCATTGTAACTAATCTTCTGCTTCTTGAGGGCTTTGCCTCTAATGCTAACCTTCTGAGGAGGGAAGTGTGAGTTTTAATGGCTGATAGAGGGTAAATAGAACAGCTCTGAGGTACTTGTTAAACTGAAGCAGAAGGAAAGAAAATACTATGTGGTTTCTACCTGGTCACTTTTCCTTTCAAAGCCTCAAAATGTCAGGCATGGAAATAGTTGAGTTGGAGCCATGTTCCTGAGAGAAGCCTAACTCATTTGTGTGAGATGGGGCACTGTGTCCCTTTGCGGTATGCCTGTCTTTCTGGAGTTCAGCTTTTATTTTAATTAGCTGATATAACCAACAGTCAGGACAAAAAAATAGTAATTAGATCTAAAACTTGGTAACAATTTAAAAAATACCATTTTCTGAAATATGATCTAGCACATCCTATGAAAGAAATGCACTAATTAAATTTAGCCAAATAGTTTTTAAAATAGATATTTGAAAAGTAGATATTATTGATGTTTGACTATGACAGAATTTATAATCTAGATTTTTTAAAGTCCACATGGTTTTTCCATAGTCTTGATGCTAATCAAAGTGTTGGCTCCAAAATGGTGTTAATTAAATACTTGATGTTGTAAAAGGAGCATTTGTCATGTATATAGAAGTAGATTCTTTTTTTCTTTTTAGAAGTTAGTGAACAAAATGCCAGAATATAGAGACAAATTCAAGAAATTAAGCAATTACAAGGATCAGGAGTGAGCATTTCATTATGGCTTTGGATTTGATTTCTTCTAGTTAAATCTGAACATTTATGTGGATGTTTTTCCAGTATGTTTGAGGTGAAATACGGGAGATAATTCTGGTTGTGGTAGAGTAGCACATTCAAGCACTGCCCCCTAACTGGATGGGCGTGGGTAAATGGATCCCCAGGGGCATAATTGGGTCTCTGCAGGGGTGGGGTCACCTACACATTTCCGTTTGCAAGGATATCTGGGTTGTGCCCTATATATATGGCATAGATTGCAATTAATTGTAGTTGCAGGGAGCATTTTTTCTTCTCTTAAGGAAATGTTGACTTGTTGCTGATAACCACCAAAGTGTTAATTGCTATTCTTTAAGAAATGTTTAGTGAGGTTTCCACTTCGTTCAGTTCTTTATTTTTCAATAAAGAAAAACTGAAATATGTGTGACTCCTTCAAAAAAGTTTTCAGCTTTGTAATAGTATCTAATTTATTTTGTTCACAATTCTTTCTCTATAAAGGCTTGCAGCAAACTTTGGCAGCTAAACAGAAGAAACTACACCCAAGGCTCTAAGACCTCTTTTTCTATCAAATTTGGGGGCTTTTGTTTTGGATTTGGAAGAAAAAGGATGAGCTTTTCTAAAGCAGTAACCTGGAAAAGCTTAACAGAGCCTGCTCTGCCCATTTATCATTTTTGAAGCTACCATTAAATTAACTGACCCTGATGCTCATCCCTCATCCCTTTATGTCTTTGCTATTGAGCAAAAAGGTTTGAGAAAGTAGTTTAATCAAAAGGTTCCAGTTTTTTTCCTGAAATTAATTTGCCTTTTTGTCTTGGTCATAACAAATAGGATATAACTGGAGAACATTGCTAAAGGAGTGCTAATGAGGTTTGGTGGAGGTCAGAATATTTTGGTCCAAGTTAAACAAGAGGGAAGGAGCTATGGGACCTGTACAGGAGCAATTAATCTTAGAATTGCAAAAGAAGAAATTGAAATGTAAATGCACAGATAATGGTGTAATTTTAAGGGCACACTGATCAAAGCTTCAGCTTGTATGTATTTAAAAAAGGAGAGCAGTAGTACTTTTGTAGAAGGTGTAGAATGAGCTTTGATCCCTGATTGGTTTCAGTGCACTGCCCTCTTTGTAGGCCCTTCTCAGATGCATGTACTTCTTACATCCTCTCTCCTCTTGAGTTCATGTCCTACTTCAGAAAAGATGTAATATTGTGTCACAAGTGTATTTCATGAACGTTGTTACCTCATAATTAAATATGTGGCATTGGTCAAGAGTCTGTTAGTCATACTGTGAATTTAAATGAAGAATAAGCGAAGGAACGGATGCACAAATACATCTTAGTAAGGCTAGCCAAAAAGCTAAGAGTTGTGAAGAGCATGTACCCACTCGTATCTTCTGTTTTGTTTTGGCACATGATCATGGATGGTAACAGATGAAGAACAGTGAGGAAATGTGTGGCCACAGGTAGAGGATTGAAAACAATTTAGCATAAGGAGATACTTTCCCTCAGTAATTCTTTATCATCAGGTCCACTACTGGTTTGGTGTAACACAGTATAATTTTTTTTTTTTTTTTTTTTAGTTGACAATTTGTGAGGGATCTCATAATAGTCAAGAATGTATAACAGTTACTGTGAATATCAGTCCTGAAGTGGTGGAAGCACATGGCTTTAGGAATTCTAAGTAATGCATCAGAGTACTAAGTGAAAACCTACCTGTACAAAATACATTAAAACCATGGAAGAGTCAAAATGAAGTTTTTCACAGAAAAAGTTACACCCATCTTGTTAGGTAACACAGAAAGTAATTTTTAAAAAATACTCTTTTTGAAAATCCAGTTTTCCCTTTTTTTTTTTTTTCTGCAGCTGCTCTGCACTTCAGGGAATACTCAGCTCATCTTTCCTAGTTGTTTGACTTTGAAAGGCCTTGAACTAGGAATATCCCAGCTGAAGAATGTGGAGGCTGGAAAGGAGGAAAATTAATTGATTTTGTGAAAAAGGACTAAAAGAGTTGTCATTGCAAGAGAAAAATGAATCCAAAAGACTTTCTTCCAAAAGCTGGGCAGATCTGTTTAAAGTTCTGCAAATGGAACTTTATGGTCTTGTTGCTTAGGAAGGAGTTTCCTTACTTTTCTGAACAAAAATGTCTCTTTTGTGTAACCAGTGTCTGTTAACATGGGAACCTGACCTGAAAGATCCCAGGCCTTGTACCGTCTTGGTAAAAGGACAACAGCCCATTGTAAATAGCATTATAGTCTTTGCTGAATAGAAAGCAAGTCAATGATAGTATTTACATGGCACTGAAACACTCTGGTTTCATGTAAAGAGATGTTTTTAAAAATCTACACTTAATGACTAAGTCATGAGTTTGGACTAATGGCACTTGACTGTCAGATCATGCTTTGAATGACCTGGAACTGCAGTAGTAGCTGGTGTTCTCCTCAGGGGAGCTGGGGGAACGAGTGCAGGTCAGAGGAGGGGTTTCCTGTGATAGCTGGCCTACCAGTCTGCTCACCAGAGTCTGTCAAGAGGAGTTCAACAATGAAATGCCCCAATTTAGGTGGAGTGTATTTTTGTTTGTTTTAGCAGAATATTCAGCAAAAAGTGACATCTAATACTATCTGCTGTGTTGAGGCACTTGTATACTGGAATCACCTTCAAAAAAAGCAGGAATTAACCGGTTTGTGTTTGGTCAGCTAAAGAAATACAATGCAGCTCCTTATTAAGACTTCATAAGATGACTGATGTATTGTACATGAATAGAAGAGGTGAACACATGCTTTCCAGAATAAAATCCTGTTAGTAATGGGTCATTTTCTTTTTTTTAAGTAATCTGTTGGACTAGATGAATTCCCCTATCTCTTTGCAGAACCCTTCAGTGTATCTTTAAAAGAATAGGTTTGCTTTCATTTTCAGAAAACTTTGTTCTTGACTAGTAATATAAGCAAAAAAACTACCTTCATTTATAGGATTGATACTGTTTAGCAGGACACCAGTGATGAAATGTTCCCGTCAGTTGAAGAGAAGAAATACAGTTATGGCTTTAGTTCAACACACTGTGCAAGGAGTATATAGAGTCCGGGATGAAAGGTTGCTTATATGATGTTTTGTTGAAAGTCACGTGGCCTGACCAGTCTGCTGTGCAGTCCATTGAAAAAGGCACATCCAGCCTCAACAAATGCTGATGACTTAAACATATTTCTTGTACAGTAATATTAAAAAAAAAAAAAAAAATCATCTTGGTCAGGAAATAAAAGGGGGGATGCATGTTACTGAAAGCTGTGAAGTAAGGTCTTTTTTCAGCTTTTTATTCCACACCTTCCCTTGGAAAAAAAAAAAAAAAAAAAAAACAGGAACAGCAAATAGGACTGAACCACTGTTAAGAAAAAGCACAAAATTGAAGTGTCAGATGAGGATGGATGAGGCCAGGAAGAAAACACTTTAAAAGTTTGAGAAGCAATGTTGCGTAGTATTAATTCATTTCGCTCTTACAAACAATGTGTTTGAACTACTGGAGGTGTGGTAATTAAAGGAGTTTTTTAGATTGGGAAATGTTAGCTACTCTTTAAGCCTGATAACTACATTCTCCAGCTTCATTTTAAAAACAAGATCTGTCTGTATATCTTAGAGATTCCAAGGGTGCCAAAGTCTCGGCATTGAAGGGATGGTCAAATGTGATCAGTTAAAGGATGTTATCCACAGTACAGCATGTTAGTGAGCCTAAATCTGTGCAGCTCATGTGGATTAGCAATGGGAAATAAGGTGCATATGGATATCTACAAGCTGGAGATATTTCTGTTAGAAAAGCTTTATAATATTTGTAGCAAAAAGGTTGTAGATGAAGATTCTCCCTGAGGTCTAAGAATGGAGTGTATTTGTGGATGCTTCCTGGTTTTGCTTTTTCTTTCAGTGACACAGCATTTTTTTGCGGAAGTCTTTGAAGCGAGGAGGATTTTACATGGTGTCCCAGTGATTCATTTAAATAGCAGGTCTTATTGACTTGGTCATGGCCACATGACACACATATAATTATTTTAGTATACTTAACGATTGCATATGATCCAAAAGTGGCACAGGATAGAGCAGAGTGCTACATAGTCACCTTTAAAATTAGCCACATAGGTCATTAAGATGCTGTGCTGTGAGTTTAGTGGTGCTGGCCATTCTGTCTTTCCACATAGTGCACATAACATTCACAAATGTGTTACATTGTGTTTTTGTAAGGCTAATCAATAGTGTTCCACCACAGTTCAATAGTAGATTTTAGAGGTTTTGCCATTTGTACTTTAATGCACTTAACTGTAAAATGTTCTTTTAACACTATTTTATATTTTGGAAAGAGAAAGGGGTGTTTATTTTCCTTTTCAGTATATGCCCTCCTGAAATTTATATGTAAAAAAAAATTTTTTACACAAACCTTTTTAGTCTAGATACTATTTTAAATTCTTTATCTCTGTACCTTAACAATTTAGAAGAAATATTTCAAAAACCTACATTTTTGTATAGGTCTTCAGGTATAAAATGTTTGCTTCAGAGAAAAACTGTATCATTATAATCACTCCCTTCTGCACTGTGGTGACTTCTTTCTTACAGCAGAAACCTGTGAAAGCTCTGAAAAGGTAGACCTGCTCGATTGGGGTGTGCTGACAGTTTGCACACTGCATTTCTCTTGGTTAAGTTTCAGGATGACCTCCTGGTTGCTTGTTTGTCCTTTGATATCCAGATCCCTTACAGCTGCACCATTCTATACGTTCTAGATATTACTTTTTTTAAAACTACAAAATAGCCATATTACCTATATTTTGATTTACATATCTTTGGGACTGTAACTTTCAGTTCTTCCACCTTGGCTACTACATTCTAAGTTACCCTGAAAATTACAGAGGGCACAGGCTTCAAATGTGTGTGGTTACAGTTGAGAAATTAAGAGGGTTTAGAAGCTCTATAATTACTAACTCTATGTTTATGTGGGTGCAGTCCTTCCGATCCAGCACATCATGGTGTTCTCTGTCACTGCTGCAGTTCTGAGTAGCCTATCTGCATGAAGATACAGAGAAAACTGTGTACACATAATTAAAAAAAAATCCAGCACATCACGCAGAGATCTTTAAACCAGTAACATGAGATCTGCTGACCTTTCTGAGAGAAATGTGATGGGGCTTTGCTTGAACAGATGTCTAGCTACAAAAATGAGAGCATGACAGCATCAGTCATTTTTAGCGAATGTAATGCCACTGACTCTTCTGGCCAGAGTTTGTGACTGTGATCAGTGGAAGCGTCTGGGTGGCAGAGTGTTTTGGGTAGGTTTTTTTTTACAATTACTAGGCAACAGTTTATATATTTGCTCAGTTATAGAAATGATGCAATAGGCAGTCAGAAGGATGTGAGTAATTTATTTTTTCTGAACACCCTCAACCTTACTGAGAGTAGTTTTAGAATGGAAGTGTAGCACTGTATATCAAACTAAGGTTAAGTGATGGGAGCATAAAATGTTATTCTTTCTAAATTATCCACAAAAGCCTTTGAAAGTATTCAGAGAGAGTTGGCTGCTTATCCCCAAAGGAGCACCCGGACAGCAGTCCCTAAAGCTGTTTTGGCAGGAAGTGTAGGGTTCACATTTAAGTCATGTATTAAGGTATTGTGAGTAACCCCACTAATATTATGCTAAAATACTTTTTGTGTTCTTGGTTGACTTAAGTCATAGTCAGGCACTCCACTCTCATCATCTACATCACTTCACGTATCTTCTTTTTCCCTTTTTATCTTTAAATGTGATCATTGGAAAATTAATTTCTCTGGAGTATGCATCATTGTGTGCCTGTTTCCTTTTGATCTAATGCAGACGTAATAGTTATCTCTGTTTTTACAGGACCATGACATAACCTCTCTGTGTTTGTGTACATACATTATATGTTGTACATACAACTATATGATGTACCTCCTTTCTTTCTCACTCCCCCTTCACCAGGATCTGTTGCTTCTCCCTTGTTCCAACTCTCTGGACTGTGGGTAACACTACCATTAAAGTGGGCTCAGCGTAAAAAGACAGGAAGAACAGACATCACCACGGCTGGTAGTTGTTGGGAGGTGTGAACAAGAAGATGCAGCATGTGCATCTGGTTGTCACGCTGAAGATCAGCAAGCTGACTTTGTTACACCTCTAATTGCCTAAGATCAGAATAAGGCTTCAAAATAGTCCCTGGTGTTCCTTGTAAAATAGAAAATTGTAGCTATTGTAGAACTGACAAAGGTGTCTTGCGATTTCTTGTGGCCTAGAAGCAACTGCCAAGTATTCTTTTGTGGATCTCAGTAGTGGGTTTGCAATGTTTTGAAGGAAATTTCACCTGTACCATCCACTCTTCTTGCTTCTTGTCCATGCACCACATGTGGACCACAGGGCCAAAGCATATAGCAATATATTTTATTTTGCACTGCAGCTCATGCTTTCAACAGCTTGGCTAAAAAAAGCATCACTAGCAACCAAGCAAAGCAACTCCAGAGAACTTTCCCTCCAAATGTGCACTTCTTCTTCATAATATGCATTTTATTTTGATTTGTTACTGGCTATCCCATTGTGCCTTGTTACATCTCCTCTTTAATCCATATTGTCTCTGTATTAGTGGTTAGCATATGTGAAAATAGTTTGCATTTTTATAGTACTTTATGCTTTCATCTTTAGTCCCCTCTCTGTTTTTGCTATTAGCTTAAAATTATTAAAATGAGTATCTACAATTGTCCTAGGTATTTCAGAGCTCTAATTTGATAGTAGGCATCAGGCCTGTTTATTTTTGCTTTGTGCTTCTACGAAGTTCTACTTTGATTGTCAACAATTTTAAATAAAGGGTAGGAATAAAAGTCTGTAAAAGGATTTTTTTTTTCAGAACACTGTCATAATAGTAGTTTTCAGTACTGGAATAATTGGGCAGCTCTTAAGGCATTTATTATTAGTGCTGTAGAATGGTTTACAAAACCTGGAAGCAGTGTTTCTTTAGGGGGAGTAGCCTATCCATAAAAATTGCAGTTCCATAGGCCAAACCCCTTGTGTAATACTCTTCTGAAGCCACTAATTATCAGATATGATGGAAATTGAAATCTTTATTGTGGGTGGTATGCAGACAGAAAGTTCTGTGTAACATTGCTCATCCCTCCAGCTGGGTTCCTGCCGTGATCTCTGTGAGTTATGTTATGGTTTTATTTACATCCTCTGTCAGGAGCAAATATCTGCATTTGGTGCCTTGCATGGCTGGGAAATTGCGAAAGTCACCCAGCCCAAGACAGGGGACTCTTATCCTATGTATTTCAGGTGCACTGTTTTAAATAGTTCATTGTTTTTTGGTTTTTTTTTCAAAGGGGAGGAAAAAACCCTGCACCCTGACTGTGTTGTAATGTAAGAGGAAATCACACCACTGCAACACTATAAACCCTATAATGCAGTCAGGAGCAGGGCACCAGTTCTGGGGTTTGAACTTCAATGAGCCCTACCCCGTGGCTGATGCCGCCGCTTCCTGCGGGTCGCGGTCCCCTCCGGGCAGTGTGGCTGTGTCACCTCCGGGCAGTGTGGCTGTGTCCCCCGCGCCTCTCCCGTCCCTGGCTGGTCCCCGCAGGGCTGTGCCACCACCTCGTGGCGGACGAGGAGAGCCGGAAGGCAGGCAAGGGTCTCCGTGGCGCATATTTGACCGAAATTGTGCTTTTTTACAAAAATGAGACTGCGGAGACGGTGTAACTGATAGGAGTCGGGAGTTTGATGTGACCGTCTGTGTGTCCCCTTATGGCTATGCATCGACCCTTGTACAGTCATTTTTTCATAATGTAATTTTTATTTATCTTGTAATTCAATCCACCCGTGACAAAATGTTGACTATTAAGGCAGTGATGGATTAGACATGCAATGGGTTTTACATGTCGGTAAAATGACCAGAGTTGCTCATGGCTGGCTTGCATTCACTGCGATCGATGCTGTCTGTACTCAGCAGTGCATTATGTGAAAGGTAACTCACTAAAGCTGGGGTGGAATTTACTTCAGATTCTCAGCGTTTGCACGGGGCTTCGTCCATTCTTTGTACCAGTTTGATTTGGCATTGACTGGCCTGTGTATGTCTTTATTATTATTTGTTGTTTCATAAAACAGCTTCCTTGTAGACGTTTTGTTTAGTCCACCAAGGTATATGATGTAACCATTTAAGCTCAGTATTGGATGCACTGATCAGCCCCAAATGTGATAGACACATATGCTTTCTCATGGTTGTCAGCAAATTCTTTGGTACAGGTTCTTTTTGGAGGGTATTATTTTATTAAAGTTACTGAACAGTCATAAGATAAACTTTAGAAACGGTCCTTTCAATACAATAGAAAAACTAAAATTCAGTAGGAAAATGAATGTAAACAGCAAGACTTCAAGAGCAATTTCTTTTTTTCTAGGTTGGGTAGCAATTTCATCATCATAGTTTGCAGAACGAGATAAAAAATAGAAAAGAAAAAGCACAAGGATTATATGCATAAAATGAAATTTATTAATATGTATGGCCATCTGGTGGCAATGAAAAGTACTGTGTTATACTTTTTAAAGAAAAAATAATATTAAAAAACAAATTTGAGGTCAGTTGCTTGATTTAGATGACAACTGTGCCTTGAACTCAATGTCTTCATATGACCAGAATGAATAAGCAGTAATTTTTGTATGGACTGAAAACTGCTACTACTGAACAGATTTTTTTTTAGTTAAAAATATTGAATTAGCTTAGTATAAAATACGTAGAAACAAGCACGTGTCTCTAGCATATCAGCAGCCATTGCATTGCCAGAGGCAATGGCTTTACAACATGGTGTTTTCAACCAGTTTCAAATTTCATATGAGCTGTAAACAAAGTTGGGTATTTTTGTTTGTTTTACTCAGCTGGAAGGTCACCGATTCCAGTCAAGACTACAGACCCAGAATAAATCAGTGCATTTCAGACGCACTGATGAATTTATTTGTATTTCTTCAAGAAATGTCCCACTTTAAGGAACAAAACCCTGGCAAGGTAAGCACTCCCCAGTAAGATTAACAGTTCTATATTATTTAATAAAAAGGTGAGATATATTTATAAAACAACAGGTGAGCAAGCAAAAAAAAAAAGAAAAGAAAATGTGCATTCTGATGCCTTCAGTCATGAGTTTCTGCTAACTTTTTTTTTTGCTTTGAAGAATATGGGTAGGTAGTCAGTGAGAAAAGCTGTTCACAATGAAGTTTATAGCAATACAGTCCATCCCCTTACAGCTGTTGGAACTTCACCGGTTATTCCATGGACTTTTTAAAGGAAATCTAAAACATCACAATTTAATAAAGACTTGAAAAAGCAAAGAAGTAAATAGGCCTATTCCTAGACATAAACATGGGGTTTTTTCACAAATAATTAGTTTTCAGGAATAGCTGCATGAAGAGAGTTCCTCATACTTGATTGTGATAATTTTTCTTCTATACACTTACAGTTGGTGATTTTCCCTTTTTTTACTGATAAAAGGCTGAGCTGGAGAACCCAGTTCATGAAGAAGCAAGCAAGAGTAGGGCTTTTTTTCCTCCAACTAGGAAGAATATTATTATCTACTTCTAGTCAAAAGTGAAGCAGATTTTTTTTTCCAAAGAAAAATATAAATAATATAGAAGTATATTATGATAATAGTAGATTACATTTTTATATTTGTATTGCTAAATACAAGTTGAAGACTACGAGTCTTTTTCTCCTCTTTTAATCTCTTTTCATTTTGCCAGAAAATCTTTCCTGAAAACAGGCCATTCAGAATTAGCAAATAGAAAGTATGTAGTACCACATTCAAATATTAGCAGTTTAGACTGAAAATACAGATGAGCAACAGGATGAAATACCTCTAGAAAAAAACCCAAATAAATTATATAAAGAGTAGTTGTATGTTTGGACAGTAAAGTTATATTTAAAAGAAGTTTATAGTGAAGTAAGGAAATGCAGTATCAGTAATGTGGTAACATGACAGTAACTGCATGTTAAGAGATAGCTAATACTGGTTTAGAAAAGCTAATTTTGGTAGCATGTCTTCCCTTCTTTTCCCTGACCTCATTTTCTAAGCCATGTCATTATTTTTACTTCAATAATTAGAAGCAAATTAGGCAATAATGCTGTGTGCAAAATTTCTTCAAATTAACCGTTTTATTGCAATTCAGTTCCAAAAGCAAATGGATCCTTTCTGCAAACTTTGAACAGCTCCGTTGTGTACTCAGCACTGTGCAGTTGTGAAAGATGCACTGTTATGTCTCAGTCACCACAAAGGCCAAATCTCAAATTTTTTATTGAAAATTCGGATCAGTCTTGTCATTAACAGAGGTGCTAGAGTAGACAACAAGCATCACGAGATTGCTTGCCAGCATATGAGAGAAAGCAGTTTCACAAAGCAACACGACAGGGGAGAGAGCTGTAGGTAGGGGAAGGATGTTTTCCTTTGATAAGCAAGTATGCATTATAATATTGCAATTAGTGAGTTGGGTTTTTTCCTGCATATAAACCGTCCAGTCTTTTTTCATGCAATGAGGGTGTAATTTTAGCAGTAAACATGTACTCGTTAAAGCTTTACAGTAAATGAATAAAAATAGCAGGTTTTTAATGATAGAAGAGGGGATGCATCCTAATTATCCAAAATGGACTGTTTGATGCGTATTTTCACCAGAAGTGTTAAAAGTATTTCCCAGTTCTAAAAAACAACCTTCAATTTTGCCCTGCATTCCAGATTTCATTAGCATGCAACATCTTTCTTTTGCAAAATGATCTAATCATTTAAGTGGAAGTGTTAATGGTGAATTTTAATGTTTTTGCCAGTTTTGCCTACTAGTCTGCAGCATATGTACGTTTTTCACTGTCGTGGGAAGTTACATTCCTGGAGTTGTCCTCTCCTATGTCTTGTGTAAGTATGGTCTTTTTTTCAGTCATGATTAGTGTATGTGTGTATTGTTCATTATTTGGTCTCTGTATAGCGAGTATTTATTTATTTATTTATTTATCTGTTTACACACTGTAGCGGGTTTGGTTCTGTTCCCGGGCGGAAACACCAATTTAGTGTAGTGGTTTGGCCCAAAATATTCATTACTGTTTATCTTCTGTGAGATAAGAATTAGGAGAAATGCAAAGCAGGCACCAACTTTGAAAGAATATAAAGAAGTTTATTAACAGACCTAAAAGAAGGAAAAAAAAATTTATACCACACCTTCAGAACACTTCTCCTCCCCCCACCTTCCTCCCTTCTCCCACTGACAATGTAAAAAGACAACCCTTAAGATGTTCAGTCTGTTTACTACTTCCATAATAACCTTGTTCAGTCCATTTAGGAAGAGAAGTCTCTTCTTACTCGTGCTATAAAAACGTTATCACAATGAGACAGCTGCCCACTTCCAAATATCGTTCAGTCCATTTAGGAAGAGGAGTCTCTCTGCCTGCGTGTGAGTCCCTTCCCCCAACTTGCAGCTTTTCCCGCAACTGCTTTTGAGGGTCCACTCTTGAAGGTTTTTGGGGTGCAATTTTAAAGTCAAGCCATTCAGAAACAAAAGTTATCTTCACCCATGTCTGGGAGCATTTCATCTCTAAGAACAGAGGCCCTTCTCCTTCCCTGGGAGCAAAGGGTCTTCCTCATCTTCATCTTTAGGACTATCTCTGGGAGGATCTCTAGGAACTGAGGTTTTCTCCTTTCCCATTTGGAGCAAAAGTCCTCATCGCTTCCATCTCTCCCTGTCCAAACTTCTCATGAAATTACAGCTGCGTCAGCATCTGCCTATCTCAGCACAGGTGCTTTTGCTCACAAGTACAAGTTGAACACTCCACCCCCCATGCCTTCATGAAATTACAACGGGTACTCTGATACTTCATAGTTTTACAACAGAATTTCAGCTTTAAGCATCTCCTCTTTCTCTTCCCTCAGGTTTTCAGCTCTTCACAGCACTAAAAGGGTTAATCTCACCTCGGCCTTGCAGCTGAAATGTGGCTTATCGAAGTGGAGAGGGGGGGGAGCCGAGCCGCTCTGGCTGCCCACAGCAGGGCTGTGGGGTGGTTCCACGGGTGGAACAGGTCCATGGCTCCAGGATGGCCGTGGTTTGGCCCAGCCTGGCCCGAGCAGGGCCTGGCCGGGCCCGCTGGCCCCCGCACGGGGCCCGCAGCCACCTGGAAATGAGAGAGAGCTTGGGGGGGGAGTTTGTCTATTCTTAAGTGTGGATCACAGAGGCGGTCACAACTTTAAGTGGCTTACAGAATTGTCCATATTCAAACTGGCCATCTGATAGGTTCTGTCAGGTCATAGGGGAAGCTGTAAGAAGAGCATCACTTCCGAGACTCAGCTTGCTAACCCATGACACACATACATGCAAGTTTGCAGAGGACACCAATCTCTGTGGTGCAGTTGACAAGTCTGAGGGACAGGATGCCATCCAGAGGGACCTGGACAAGCTCAAAAAGTGGTTGCCTGGGAATCTCATGAGGTTTAACAAGACCAAGAGCAAGGTGTTCTACCCGAGTCAGGGCAACCCCCAGAACCAGGCTGAGGATGAACAGATCAGAGCAGCCCTGCCCAGAAGGACTTGGGGGTGCTGGGGGATGAGAGGCTGGACATGACCCAGCACTGTGCACTCACAGCCCAGAGAGCCAAACGTGTCCTGGGCTGCATCCAAAGCAGGGTGGGCAGCAGGGTGAGGGAGGGGATTCTGCCCCTCTGCTCTGCTCTGGTGAGACCCCACCTGGAGTCCTGGGGGTCCCCAGCACAGGAATGACAGTTGAGTCCAAAGGTGGGACATGGAGATGATCAGAGGGCTGGAGCACCTCTCTTGTGAAGACAGGCTGAGTGAGTTGGGGATGTTCAGCCTGGAGAGGAGAAGACTCTGGGAAGAGGCCTTTCAGTTCCTGGAGAGGGCTTCTAAGAAAGATGGGGACAAACATTTGAGCAGTGCCTGTTGCAATAGCACAAGAAGTAATGGTTTTAAACTGAAGGAGGATCAATTTAGATTAGATATAAGGGAGAAATATTTTACATTTTTTTGTCATATGGAAGTCAGCTTACGAGTTTTTTCAGTGTGTTGATTCTGGCACAATGTTGCATAGTCATGTTTGTCAGGTCAAGATATCAAAATCAGGCTAAGTCAAGGTAATGATAAATGTTGTAATGACCACAAATCATGTCTTACTGGTAGTAAAAAATATGTCAATTGATATGAATATAATGGTATTTTCCTGATGAGTGGGAATGGCTCCTGAAAACTGGATTTGACCTTAGAAGTGTCTGACATGGGAATTTCACAGTGCATTTTTATGTAAAACTAACTGTATTATGTAAAATTAGTAGTTATCTTATGCAAAGGCATTGTTTAAGCTTTATTGAGTGACTTCTTGTACAGCAATATTTCAGTACCTTTTTTTTCTTTGTCTTCATTTTTATCACAGTATTGTGTGCCTTTTTATGTCCCTTCCTTAAGTGCAATGAATTTGGACAGAAACTGTGCAGCAAAATAAAGGCTGTTCTGATGAAACTAGATTTTGGAATAGTGGAATATATCAATCAGAAGAAAAAAGAGAGATCTGGTGAGTAATTAATTATAGTCCCAAGTAATGTATTTCTTTATGCAGAGCATTTTATTCACCTTGCAGACAGTTTGGTTTGTCCTGAGAAGCCAACTGTAGAGATACTTCTTGCTTTGAACCTGGCTACTGTTATTAGCTTTATAAGGAGTGACAACATATGTCAAATATCTGGGTATGATGATAAGAAAATTACTACTTCATGGAAAGAAACAAGGCAAGCTCTTTGTGTGTGATTAGATGTACTGCTTTTAAATATTCAGAAAAAAACTACTTGCTGTAAGCTTGCAATGCTTATCTCTGTTTAGATAAGGCAAACTTGCCCAGGAGAGAGACTCACTCAAGAGTCTCAAAATAAGTACATAACAGAATTTTCAGTAAGAGACCAAACTCTGTTCCTGTATCTAAATCCACCTTGGTTTCACTCCCTCCAGCAAAAAGAGTTTGTCTTCTTCTCCAAATACTCAATAAGCATATAAGAATTGCCACAGGATAGCAGCTACAAATTAATCAAAGTTTATAGGTGGAAAGGGAAGAAACCAATTTAAAACAAAATTTCACGTATCTCACCTGAAATCTTTCTCATACTGCAAACTTTTCGATTTTAAGCAATAAAGCTATTTCAAGAAAAATATGTATATGACCAGTGTTATCTTTAATTTGTTCTTTGTGCATGCTCCAGTTTTGGTAATTAAACCTTTGTAGTGTAGTCCCACTATTTGCAGGTAGCCTACACTTTTTAATTAGTGCTACGTCAGTAGACTTAATATCTGCTTTAAAACATGCATTTCTTGTAACCATTCATCATACAATGTGCTGTTCCTAGACCCAAGGAGAACCACCCTGTGTCTTTTCCCCTTCCCTTACATGTAATGTGATAGTTATTGGAAATAAGTTATAATGCATTGGAAATTTTCTTTCATGCATTATTCTACTTGTTCAGTTTTTAAGTGAAACTGGCAGAGGAAAAGATCAGACTATTGTTTAATACAATTCACAAGCCAGCACTGGGAAAATGGTTGAGGTTAGATGCGTTCTTTCCTGCATCTCATCCTCCAGTTTAATTTAGCCCAGACAAGTTCCCTACCTTGCTTTGCCCCTTGGGTTCACCACATGGATTCACAAAACCTTGTGGTGACACAAGAGAGAAGAGAGCATGTTGCAAGAAGAGGCAACCAAGAACACTATGACTGTGTTTTTCATTTTATATTGGTTTAAAAGATTCTCAGACAGAGGAGGCAAAATTTGTATCTCTGCTTATCTGTAAAGAGCAACATTGTACCAGACTTCAGAGGATGCTTTGTAGGCATATTTCCATATGACCGTGGATGCAGGGTAAGTGGGTGCTGGTAGAAGAAGAGGTTTGTGAATGAAGATTACATGTAACTATCAAGAAAATTGCATGTTCTCCTGTAAAAGTAATGTGGTGGGATAGCTACACAGCCTGTTCTAAAACCAATTGCACCTGTGCATTGTACCAGCAGTGTAGTCTAAAAGAGAGATGTAAATTGCCAGGGCAGACGACATTATGGTGAGCAACAGAGACTCCTGGAGGAAGTACAATGCAGGTAAATAGATCTATTGGAATGTCCTCAGAATAACATTCTCTCTGCCACTTTGGTTGCTGTATTTTGATAAGCAGCCAGTCTCTGAGTCAGGCTTGTTTTCCTGGTAGCATAGTACATAAATGATGCACTGTGTCAGCAGGTGGAAGGTTATTGTGCTACACAAGCTGTGTGACAGAGAACACACACTGAACCTGGAAATCCATTGTCATGAGTAGGATAAAAAATATATCTTTTTTCTTTCAGAAACAGCAAAAACAAAACCCACAGAAGATGACAGTGAATTAGACATATCAGCTCTGTGTCCCAAGGTGACTTTTTTTCAGTCAGCCCTGTCTTGCTTTTAAAATCTATATAGATAATGGGAGACTATCTAGATTGCTGTCTGTTCTTCTGTGGAAGACTTTAAGCTCCCCAGGAGGCCGTGTTCCTGAACTAAGCAGTATGCTTTAGACGATTCATTGTCTCCACCTTTAGCCTTATACTAATTAACCTACTGTATTTGTGACTTCTGGCCTTCAAGGTAATGGTTTCTTTGGCCTACTGAGCTAAGAATGTGTTTATTTTGTATTGGCTGTAGAATGATTACATTAGAATTTAATAGCAAAGGTGGTTACTTTCATTTGCAATAGTGAAATTGCAGTTGATTTTTATCAAGTTAAAATACAAAAGGGAAACATTAATGGAAGACCTGTGTAATTCATCAGATATTTTTGTAAATGCTTGTCTAATAATTTTCAGTGACAGTGCAAATAGGTATATTATCTATAAAATCCTTCTACATATGTATGAGAACACTCAAATATCTCATTTTTCTCCTAGTATTCTAAATGACTGTATGGCAAAGGTTTTTCTGTTATAATCAGAATACCGGTTGATAGAAAAAAATTCATCTTAATAGGAATTGCAGTAGTTGATCAGTAGTGTATAAAGCCTGACTTTGACAGTGATTGTTTTGAAGGTGGTTTTCTGCTGTGGAAAAAAAACCCTCCAAAAAAAATATCCCATGGGATAAAAATTCGTAGCTGACATACCTGAATATTGTTGAATAAATTGGTAAGGGATAATGGGTTTTTTGTTCAGCTAATTTTTGATGGTCTTACAGATATTGGGCTGTTTTTCTGGTCCAAGTTTACTCATTTCATTACATTACGCGTATTTCGTATTTGCAGGCTGATTCTGCTTTCATGACAGTAGGATTACTTTCAGAATGAAAAACTGGAATTTTCTATGCTTCTTTAGTATAATTGTGGTGGTCAACCAGTGTCAAACCTCCACATTACTACAGCTTTTCGTTATTACAAAGAGGGATGCTTCACTTCTAAGGATTGTATACTATTTTCATGTTTCTACAGTTAAAGCTTAAATAGGAGGTGATTTATGTTGCTATGACATATAAGAGGGACTTTTTTCAGTCTGTAAGCATTGGCTTTCTGTAGTGTGATTTTTTTGAGTATAAGAATACCCTGTATGGGACTGTTTTTTGTGTAGGTTAGCCCTGCAGTTTTTGCCAAAGAGCTGTCAGTGTCTGACACAGATGTCTCAGAAGTATCCTGGACCGATAATGGGACCTTTAACCTATCCGAGGGGTATTCTCCACAGACAGACACATCTGATGGTATGTAACAGCCTCATCTGTATCATCCATGGATTCCAGTCGTGCAGATTACCTCAAAATTATTAGACAATTTGAAGGCAGAAGGTTTCGGGGTTGTTGTTTTTCCCTCTGAAATGAATTTAAGGTTCATCATAGTGTTTTGTATAGTTTTGGATACATCTTGTGTAACAACTGTCCTCATCTTAAAAATGCTTTTGTGGGTAAGCTAAGCAAAGAAAAGCTGAGGAAGAAACAGTGAATACTCTTGACTTGTTAAACAGCCAATTAAAGAAAGTATTACTAGGTTTTACTACTAGAAATGAAGACAGCCAGCAATGAGCCTATGAAGACTTAGACTCGGAAAAGATTCTCAAGCACTTGGCTTGATCCTGACCAGAAAAAAGTTTTTACTTTTTACAGACTAAGCTATCAGTAAACACTTTGCAGGAATAAAGATTAAGGACAGCAGTAGTTTGGTGTAGTCTTACCTGTGGATCTGTTGCTCTGCTCATCTTGCATTTCTCCTAGGAAAAGTTCACTGTAAATGGCAAGCAGGATGATACTACAGGCCAAATCAGTAGTTTAAATTATTTTTCTAGTATTTCAAGTTGTAAATAGACAGCACTGTATGATCACAGAACCATAAGTTGTAAAGAGCAATTGCCATTCATCTCATTTATCTTCCTATCCAAAGCAGGTTCAAAGCTGTTCATTGAAGCTTTATGAAGTTTCTCAGGGCTGCGACCATTTGAATTCTGATCACCTCCAGTTGTAGAGATTCTGCAACTTCCCTGGAAAGCCTTTTTTAGTATTTGCTTACCCTCATGATGAAAAGGTTTTTTTCTTGTAGTGAATCAAAATTTCCCATGTTCCAGTTTGTGTCAGTTTACTCTGATCTTTTCACTGTGCACTGTCTAGAAAAGTCAGGCCCATCTTCTCTCTACCTTCCCATTCAGTAGTTAAACTGATTCCCACTTTGCCACCTTCTCTTGGGGCTGAACAAGGCCCATTCTCTCAGCATCTACATACTACCGTTCTCTAGCCCCCTAAATAATCATGCTGGCCCTCCAGGGGACTCAGTCCTGTATGCCATTGTCTGCCTAGAACTGGAGAGGTCCAAACTGGGCAAAGTACTTCAGTGTGCACTGTCAGTTGCTGAATAGAGGAGGAAAATCCCTTCCACTGACTTTCTGCCTTCAATTTTGCTATTACAGCTCAGTGTGTGATCAGCCTTCCTTGCTGCAAGGGCATACGACTGACTTGCTGCCCACAGATCTTCTTCTGGAAAGCTGCTTTCTGTCTTGTTGCCCCAAGCCTGTACTGCTGCACAGGTTATTCCATCTCAGATGGAGGATTTCACATCTGCTTTTGTTGAATGTCACAATGTTCCTTTTCAGCCTGTTCCTTTATACAGCCTGTTGAGGTCCCTCTGAAGGCATCCTGACCTCCAGAATATCAAATACACCTGCCCCACAGCAGTTCCTTTCTGCCCATGAACTTGCAGAGTGCACTCCATCCTGTCATCCGAGTCATTAATAAAAACCTTGAGCAGTGCTGGTTTCAGTCCCTGTGACAGACACCAATAACCAGCCTCCAGCTGCACCTTGTGTTGCTGATGAAGCCTTTGACCCTGGCAGTCCGGCCACTTTTCCACCCACCTTACGGTTCCCTTGCCCTGTTCGCTCACCAGCTTGGCTGTAAGGATCGTGTGAGAAACTGTATTTAAAGCCTTGCTAAGTGAAAAATAAACAAGATAACTCTTCCTCCCCATGGAGCATTTCAGCAAATGGGACATACACAAAAGTGCAAGACCAAATGGGATCCATCTGAGGACTGGCTCATCTGTCAAAGCTCTGTGCATTTGAGCCACCACTCTGCATACAGCACAACCCTTCCTCCTCATCTTCCCAGCCTGTCTTTCCTAAAGAAAATGGAGAAAATTACATATGAGTCATTTTTAGGATTTATTTCCTTAACCCTTATGAATGCTCCTACGACAAGGTCCTATTGCTTGTTTTTCATAGAAAGTAAGTTCAAACTGATTTTTTTTTACCCTCTCATTCAAATACTTGATGAAAGTATTCTCTTGTGCTTATTTAGGCCTCTTCCACAGGCCATGTACTCCACGGTATGTTTTACACATTTCTAATAACAAATATTGTCTCGTTCATTAATGCAGACATTAAAATGTAATGTTTTAATTGATTACATCCTGCTTTTTATCCTCTTGAAAACATGATACAGTTCTGATCATCTGTAGAGTTTCCATCTCTTGTTTCCTTTTTAATGCAAGCATTGGCCAAGAAAGGAAAAAGAAATTTTTACATTGGTTTTATATATTTATTTAAAAAGATGAACATTCTTTTTTATTATTCCATATGCATGTTAAAAGCTTGTTTCACATCCTTACATGCTTACATACTTACATATATTGTGAAGAAAAATAAATATTATAAATTTTAGGGCTTTATGTGGTTGGTTTATTTAGAAATAGCTGTGCTGAAGATTTGCATGGGTTTTTTCATTACAGATAGATACCAGAAAAAATTAGCTTTAGAAATTATTTTGTTCAAATAGTTAAGTTGATACCAGTTGATTTGTGGTGCTGGATTTATGACCTCAAAACCATTTTGTTTTAGATTTCACATAATGCTCTTTCTAGTTGAGACCTACTAGAGTATGGATTAGTAAATGTATTCAAAGGAACACTTACTAATTGCATTTTTACATGTGACTGTCTTTTTGGGAAACCTTTTGTGAGTGCTAACACTGTTTTCTTCTGTTAACCCTGTAACAGATTTTGACCGACCTAGTGATCATGAAGAAGCTTTCGCTAGAGATCTTTTAGAGTTTCCCTCTTTAGAAAATGGTGCTGGAACAAATGATGATGATGACTCAAGCATCGGTTTGCCCACCCAGCAAAAACGAAGGAAAGAGCAAACAGGTGTCAAGGTGGATCACGCTTCCAGACAGAGTAAAGAGAGACCATCCACTGCAGGGTTGTCCTTGCCTTTGACCAGTGACCAAACCTTTAATTTAATGAGTGGAATTGCTGGTGACGTCATCACGGCAGCGGTGTCTGCTGCCATCAAAGACCAGCTGCAGTCCCTACAGCAAGCTCCCTCACAGGCAGCGCCCAGTTTGAGCGAGGAGACAGACACAGAGGAAGCTGATGATTTCGAACTGCTTGACCAGTCTGAGCTAGAGCAGATTGAGAAAGAATTGGGACTTTCACAAGGCCAAGAAGCAGAATCCCAGGAAAAGAAAAAGTCTTCAGGCTTCCTTTCAAATCTGCTTGGAAGTCATTAACCTGGAAGCTATAGCTGGTTACACAGAAGAAATTAAACATAAAACAGAAAAAAATACCATCAAATGCAAAAAAAAAAAAAAAAAAAAAAAAGAAGAAAATTCTGAGCTGTAAGCTTTAACTATCCCTTTAGATGTGTTGTAATAATTTCCCTTACGCAGAGTGAATTAACTGGATAAATATCAGCTAATACTGATAGTTTAATGTTTCTGGTAGTTATACCTCAATGTAATAGCATAATAGCATGGAAATGAATTATCTATCCACTGTTTGGTTGCAGATGTGTGGCGGAAGTCAGTTGTTCAAAACAGTTTGGGGGAGAGGTTTCTTTTATCTTTTTTCCAACTATTTATTTTGGGGTCCTGAGCCAAATTCTCGATATCGACAGTTTATTTACTCTAGTTTGCCAATCAGGTAACAAATTAATGACTCACATTGTGAGGGCAAGTTATCAGAGGACTGCAGTGAGATTATAACTACATCTCACCTCCTTCAATCCTACCAAAAAGTATGGATCCCTGCAGTTAGCATTATGTGTAGTTCATCTACTATATATGAAACACATTAACGGGCACAACTCGAGTTTAAATATGTGTGCAACACTATAAAAACCCCTTGATTTCATACTTAAAACCTTTGAATTATTTTGGATATGGTGATGCATTTCCAAGTTTTTTGCTGTTATAGGCCTGTAGAATTGTAAAGTGGCATGTTATATGACTGACCACCTGCTGTGTTCCTTGATGGAGTCTGGTCCTTGGCAGTATTGCCCATGTGAAGTCAGCCAATGAATTTTATGTTTAAAGTTAATATTGTGTAAACTGAACAACCTTTTTGGGAGCACGTGAGGGTAGTTATTGTTTGGAGTAAAGATTAGAGATTAGAGATTAAAAAAAGCATAAAGGCTTTTTAGGTGCCACTTCCTTAATTTGAGATTCTGTAGGTTTTGGTTTGGCTTTTTTTCCCCATGATAGCTGCTTCCACTTGCAACAAAAGTTGTGTTGCAAGCTGAATATGTTAAGATACTTAAAAGTATTTGGTGAGGTCAGTTGCTGGAGAAGACACTCAGAATCTTCTTCTTGGCATGTAATTTAAAACAAAGAAGAACTTGTTTAAATTATTTGCCGGTTTAAAGTCCACATATGCTGAGTGAGTGGCATGAGATCTCAAGCAGATAACTTATTTTTCTAGGGCTTTTTTGTTCACCTGTGACAAAACTGCACTGCAATACCAAGCAATAGTAATCCAAGAAATAGGAAGAAGTAAAGCTAGTTTTTCTAATGTGATGTAAACCATTAGCCAAGTTGAGGGACCATGTCAGCTGCTACTACTGCTCAAGTAAATTTCCATTTGCTGGCATTTGAAGAGGTGAATACTGTTATCTTGGACCCTCAAAAAGTACAGCAACAGATGATAAAAATCTTCCACTAACATTTATGTGTAGGTAAACCTGTGTTTGAAATTAACTTCATTTTGTATTTTTTTTCCTTTTGAGGTGAAAAAATAGGCAGATGGCCAAAAAGAGTATAGCAAAAGAAAGGATGCTGAGATTTTTTGACACTAGCTTTATTGTTGCATGTGCTTTTTGTGTCAGTAATGCATATTGACCGTGTTTGCTGTCCTTTACCAGTAAAAGGGTAAGCCTGTGCCTTCATTATCAAACACATTATGAAATAAGTGGATGCTGGATATAGATCCCACAAGATGCAGCTTTCAAAATTACACTATCTCAACACCTGAGTTTCTGGAAATCATTAGAAAACATGGCCCACATCACTTCCACAGCATTGGTTGCGAAGTTTCTTCTTCAGCTTTCACCAGCCTGTCCTTCTCATTTGGAAAAAACAAATAAACAAAAAAAACCAAACACCCAACCAAAATTAAAAGAAGCTTTTGTTGGAACATCAGTGAGTTTAAAAAGTTCTCAGATGACTTAGAAGCCTCATTTTCTTGCTGCATGTTTAGGACAATCTGTACAGTTAAAAAGAGTACAAATCCAAGTTGCTGATGAAACTTTGTAGGACACCCAAACAACTATGTGCTTCCTTGTCCAGGAGTACTGGTGCCAGAAGGGGAAAACAGGCTGCAGGACAGGGAGAGGCGGGAGGGAGGGAGGGAGCAGTCCTTCACAGGCTTTTCTGGAGAAGATTTGCAGGACAGACTAGCTGGCTGTCAATGGTGGCATTGTAACAGCGTGCACTTTATTATTGTTTTATGAAGAATACTTGTGGTTATAAAAGTATGTAACACAGGGGCACTCTTCTAGAATAATAGATTAGATCAGAAGGAAATGCAGTTGGAGGAGTTTCTCAGACTTTTTGTGAATTACCCATTTTCTGGTTTCAAGATAGGTAAATAGATTGATTTTTCTCCAGTACGAGTCACATTTCTTTTCTCCCAGAAAGAAAAAAACAACCAAAACTTGAACAAGTAAATCACTAAAGTTAGGGACATAGTTGCTTAGTTGAGTGTCTTTAGAATTTTTTTTCCGCTGTCATGGTAGTCAATTACATTCAAGCCCCTAAATACTGTGTAATGGGAAGGATGTAATTCTGTAACATTTAATATTCTTCCTCAGGTAGTGAAAAGACGTCTAATTTTCTGCAGGAAATAATCCCTTCCCTCCCACATAACCACATGAAAGAAGCACTTTGCTTGGATACAATACATTCCACTGCCAGCAGTTCGCCAGCAAAACACAAAGAAAATGTTTCTCTCCTTTGTGGATCCTTTCCACACTGCCTTCAGTTCTAAATCCCTTGAGAAAACTTCATTTTGCTATATTATAGCAGCAGCCACAAAATAGCAGTTCCTTAAAAATTCCTGTCACAATGGTCCACAGCGTCTTTCTTCCCGAGAATGGTCGTCACCTTCCAATCCTTCAAACTGGATGCATGGGCAGGAAGACAGGGTATAAGACAGTACATAGCTCTGAAACATGCAGTTTTTCCATGGAAAGCCTGCTTGCGTGCGATTTCCAGTCAAAAGGCACACGGGCAGCGTAGAGGGCACAGTGTGAGGCAATGCCGTGGGGTAACAGCGTGTGATCCTGCCCTGGTATCAGTACTGCTTGTGTTGTGTGTGTGCTCTTACCTGGCAGTAAAGGGCTCACCCTCCTGTGCCTTGCAGTGGCTTCTTCATGCATCCTGATGGAAGAAAACGACCTATGTCAGGGCAGGGATGCAGGTCACTCTTCTGTGCTCGGAAAATTCCCCCTTGTGTCAGTACATGTGAGTGACAGGATCACCATCTGATTGGTGGCCTTAGGTGTCAAATCTAGTGCAAAACCGCCCGTTTCCAGCACACAGGGTTTCCATGTGTATGTACCACACACCTACTGACCATTCTTCTGTTTGTTAGTGGAAAAAATATACTATTCTATGCAGAGGAGGTTAAGTAATTGTAACCCAAAGTAACAGGATCTGAAAAGATACTCGTTCTACTTGTTCTGTGTTTGTTCTGCACTTTTTCCAGGCTGTCCCAGCCTTCTGAACAAAGTCCCTGTAGTCTCCATGTCTGTTCTCAGCACATGAGCGGCGTCGCGGTCTGTGAGTAACCCCCACCCGGGCAACCAGAAACTGGAGAATTACAAAATGTCCGTATTTAAGTATTCTGCAGCACTTTACCTGCCCGATCACTGTTTTGTAAACATGGAACTATTATATTGATTGTTTTAATAAATATGTGTTAGTTTTTATCTTTCATCATCTCATCGTGTGTTTGCTCCCAGAAATGGAAAAACCCTGTAGCAACAAACCGGGTGACCTTACCGCTCTCTACAGCTACCTGAAAGGAGGTCAGGTGGGGGTCAGCCTCTTCTCCCAGGTAACCAGTGACAGGACAAGCAGACAGTCTTAAGCTGCAACAGGGAAGGTTTAGGGTAGGGCATTAGGAAGAATTTCTTTACAGAAAGGGTGATTAGATACTGGAATGGGTGGTGGAGTCACCGTCCCTGGAGGTGTTTCAGGAAAGACTGGGCGTGTTGACAAGGTTGTGTTAGGTCATAGGCTGGACTCGATCATCTCAGACATCTTTTCCAACCTACCTGATTCTGTGAAAACAAACAAACAAACAAACAAAACAAAACCCCAAACCCAACCAACCGAACACAAATCCCCAGCCCAGCCCCTGGCCGGAGCGCCCTCCGCTCCCGTAGCCTTTCCCGGGCGCCGCCCGTGCCCGCGCCCTCCGGCCGCCAGGGGGCAGGCGCGGCCCGCTCCCGCCGGACGCCGCGCGGCCGCTTCCGGCCCGCGTGCCCCGCCCCGCCACGGTCCCCGCGCGCCGCCGGCCGCAGGTGCGTGTCCCGGGGCTGAGGGGCGGGATGGCCTGGCATGGGATGGCCTGGCATGGCATGGCCTGGCATGGCATGGCATGGCCTGGCATGGCATGGGGCGGCCTGGCCCTGTCCGGTCCTGCTCGGCCCGGCTTGGCTCGGCTCGGCCCGGCTCGGCCCGGCTCGGCCCGGCCCGGCCCGGCCCGGCCCGGCTCGGCTCGGCTCGGCCCGGCCGAGCCGGCTGCGCTCCCTTGGGATGCAGGCTTCCTGTGAGCCCGGCCTGGGCCACGCCTGGCCTGGAGGCTCCCGGCTGCCGCCTGCGTCCCGTCTTATCTCTTGTTTTGTTTTATTTTATTTTGTTTCTCTATAGGTTTTGCCCGATTTTTTGTTGTCCATGTAGTAAACGCCTGCCTCGTCCCGGAATTAGGGACACGGACGCATTTTAAATCCAACCGAAGGCAGCTAAAAATCAGCTGCAAAAAAGAGCCTCAGGGGAGATCGCGATTTGCCTGGAAGGATTTGGCTGTGCTGCGGGCTTGTGAGTGCCTGGGATTTCGCTTTCCTGAGCCCCACACAAGGTAGGACTTGAGGCTTCGATCCTGTGGCTTAAATTGGGAGGGGAGAATGCAGGCGGGTTGTGGGAACGTGTTGTGTAACTACACGGGATTTCTCTGCTTTATGGTGTTTGAGTTGTAAACACGTCTCCGCGTCAGAGGGGAAGGTTTGTGGCTTTAGATTCTCCTGGTTCCACACGTCTTCTGAGCTGCTTTCTTTTGGGTGGGGCGGAGCGGGGGGAGGTTGGGTGTTTTACACACCCCCGTGTTAAGGTAGCGTGTAGCCTGTCTGCCCGTCACAGACCAGAACGGAGTCTTCTGCCGCGGGTTCCTGCAAGGAGTTTGTCACTAGCAGCCAGCGTGGCTGTGCGTCAGTGGTTTATGGCAGCAGGATTGGTGCTTGGGCGGGGAGAGGGGCAGGGAGCGCCTCAGGAATACTCGGGATCCCTCAGTGGGCAGAGAGTATGTTTTTCTCTGAACCACAAAAAGCATCTGCTACACTGAAGAGATGCTTATAGTACTTCAGATAAAATAATATGGCCTTTATTTTCTGCATCCCCCCTGTCACTGTAGCACTGCAGATAGTACAAGTAGTAATAAGTAAGGAGCCCGGTGGTTCCAGGGAATGAGCGTTCTATAACGTGTGTTTTGACTCCATACGTTTATGACTTCTGCCACTGCTTCTCCCTTTTAGTACCTTTTGGGAGGGGCTGCTCTTCCTCTACCTGCTTTCAGACCCCCTCACCCTGATGTATTATTTCTTTTCTCTCCATCTTAAACCATAGTTTTTCTAAATCAGTTAAAAGATGCGGGTGTTTTCTGTGATCTCCAGATGATGCGTTTTGCTCTTTGCTTTTGGAGCATTCAAGAGATTCCATCAACTTTGTTTAAAAAAAAAAGAAAAAAAGCTAAGTTTCATTAAGCACTAAGAAGGAAGGAAATGTATGGGTTTGGAAGGGACAGCTTCACTGACAGGTCAGTGCTCTGCAGTTGTCCTCTCGCAGCCCCGGTAACACGGCTCGGCTGTGCGGTGGGAAGTGGAGAGAGAGCAGGATTAGCAGTGGCTTCAAGTGCTAGATCTAGGCATGACTGACTGCATCTCCAGATGAACAGCTCTGCAGGGTAAAGTGCTGTCAACACTACATGCACTGCTCCAAAAGAGCTAAGAAGGCTTTATTTTTAAATGCAGTAACTTTTTTTTTTTTCTATTTAATAAGGCTGTGGAAAATAGAAAATAGGCCTGTAAGCAGGTTTACCCTTTTTACCCTTATTTCATCAATCACTGGTCTCCTCAAAATCTTAGAGTTGGCAGAACATGAGCTTGTTAAGACCCTTTAGTCACTGATTTTCAGTGAAAAGTGTAGAGCTTTTGAAATACTGTTGCTCTGGCTAGGAGCCCTCTCCTGCATCCCAATCCCAACAGGCCCAGTGGGTTCTGCATCCAGAGCTGGGATGCTCAACTGTTGCTGTGGTACAAGTAACCTCAAAGTCTTTTATTTATAAGTTTCTTCTCTTGCTCCTACCCATGCATACCACACTCATTGCTGCTGCTGGTGTTTAATAAATTTAATTCTGTGCAAGAACTGTGTTTCTGGCACTGCCTTACAAGAAGGTTGTCAGGATGTTGTGTTGGGACTTTTTTTTTTGTGTCTGTTACTTAATTTTTTAGCATGATATTATTTTTTCCCACTTTCTAGTAATGGCCACCTACACTTGCATCACTTGCCGTGTGGCTTTCAAGGATGGTGACATTCAGCGTGCCCACTACAAAACCGACTGGCACAGGTACAACCTGAAGCGTAAAGTTGCTGACATGCCTCCTGTCACTGCTGAGAATTTCCAGGAGAGAGTCCTGGCACAGAGAGCAGTAGCAGAGGAGCAGAACAAAATCACTGCCACTTACTGCACAGTGTGCAGCAAGAGGTTCTCCACCTTCAATGCCTACGAGAATCACCTGAAGTCCAAGAAGCACCTGGAGCTGGAGAAGAAAGCTGTTCAAGCTGTCAGCAAGAAGGTGAAAATATTAAATGAGAAGAACCTGGAAAAGGGGCTGGCCCCAGAGAGCATAAATAAAGACGAAATGAACACAGCTATTCAGCAAGCCATCAGAGCCCAGCCATCTTCGTCTCCAAAGAAGACACCTCTACCTCCCAGTAATGCGAGTAGCTCTCCGGTTTCCAGGGAAAGCGCCAGCTTGTCCCAGAGCAGAGAACGACCAGAAATACCTCCACGACTGCAGTGGTTTGAACAGCAAGCAAGGAAGCTGGCCAAGCAACAAGCAGAGGAAGAAGAGGATAACGAAGAAGGTAAGGCAATAAACACACTGACAGAAGATGGCTTAGGGTAAGCTATGGTTTGAGCAAAAGCTTTCTCCTACTTCTGTAGCAGTGCAGCATTTTCCATGACAAAAGGTCTTGCTGTTGATTAAATTTTCAGTTTAACAAAGGAATTAAGGTTGGCCTATGTTTGCAGTCAAGGACTGTGTTATGTCTGAACTGCCAGCTGTTCAGCTTATAGACAGACACTAATGCATGTAAAGGTTGAACATAAGTAGTCACTAATATGAGCACTATTTCCCACATAAAATTTCGAAGTTTCCTTTAAAGAGGGCTAATGTAACAGGTTGCCCTAAAACTACTTCTGAAAAAGAAATGGACAAAAATCCAGTTATGATAATTTGCTGTTGTCCCAACTCATTTGGTGATCTGTTGAAGGGAGGGGAGACTGTGGTTGGTTTTGTTTCCCTCTGCCCACCAAGATCAGGGGAGAAAGTTTGCTCTTTAGCCTGACCATGTGGCATCACTTCTTAGCATGTTGACGTCCATGTTGAAATCTGTTCAAGAGTTGCCACCCCAGTGGTCTGTTCTTGTGAATACAGCTCTGTGTTGGAGGTCAGCCTGGAAAGCAGAAAGCTGAAAAGATCAGAGGTTCAGAATTTCCAGAAAAAGGTTATTTTTAACCTGGGTGCTTTCAGTGCTGTAGTTGACAGTGCAGCTCCAAATGCATCTATTGGAGCAGTTGAATGGGGTGATTGAGCTGTAGCAAAGGGACAGGTATGAATGAGGTGGAACCTCATTCCAGCTTCTGAAACCCCTGTGTCATGTTACTGCATCTGTTGCAGCAGTTCTGTGCTCTTGAAATTTCAGTTGCAGTTCAGAGAACTTGTTCTACACAAGAAGAAGCATTTACCTCTGAACATACATCTTAACACCTGAAGAAGAAGCCAACTTGCACCTGTCTAGTAATAATGTGTTAGTCATAAATTGTATTGCGAAGATCTCAGTAGGTTTCTGGATGTTCCATTTAAGTGTGTGAGCAGCAGTGTGTTTTCCCTCACTGCTGAAAGTGAGTATTTTCCTGCTGTTGCCAGAGTTGTCTTGTTTTCAATGAGCCATGCTTGTGTTCTTGTGCTGTGGTGAATTAAATTTAAGGCCTGGAAACAGCAGAAAAGTGTTAATAGTTGAGAAAATGGAGGGGGAAAAGTATCAAATCTGCCAATGTTTTTTATGAGCAGCCTTGTGCTTAGCCATGCATCTTAAAAAGAAATGTCTTTTACTGGCAATGGTAAATTCTTGCACCTGGGAGTGACTGTGTCGCACTTAGCAGTAAGAACAGAAAATGCAGTATTTTCTACGATGGCTTTCTCTAACTTAATTGGGACTTAATTTGCTTGGGAAAAGTAATCATATAAAATAAATATATTTTTTTAAAACTTCCTTCAAAAGACTGGGAAGATATGGATTCTGATGAAGACATTGGCTCCGACGAAGAGATGGAAAGTATGGAAGAAGAAGAAGAAGAAGAGGAGGAGGAGAAACAGGCAGAGGCCGAAAGCATTCCTGCTGTCGGGGCCATACCAGTCACAGACTGCTTGTTCTGTCCCCATCACTCAAGATCTCTCACAAAAAATGTGGCACATATGACAAAAATCCACAGCTTCTTTATTCCAGACATAGAGTACCTTGTGGATCTCAGAGGACTAATCAAGTATCTTGGTATGACTAAATGTTCTCTAATTTTTTTATCAGGATAATTATATTCTGATAGTGCTTATTTTCATTTGGATATGACATCAAATGGTTTGGTTTGTGTTGCTTATTTTTTTTTGTCTGAGTGCTGTCAGTATTTTGATCATGAGCAGGACCACAGGCTTTCCAGGGAGAATGAGAGAAAACTTGGCTGAGCAAACATGGTCATGTACCCTGTAAGTCTCACATAGTTTTCTGATGTTGAGAAAGTTGTTCAGATAATATGAAATTTGGGACAAAATTCTGTTGCTGAAGCATGTATATGAACTGTGTTGTCCTGCCAGTGAGTCACAAGTATTTGTCTCTGGTTTACAGTGCTTTTGGGAGAGCTAAAAGCTAGGAAGAAAAATGTGTCTTCCTTCAAGTCTAAAAGTAATGATGAGAATAAAATAATTTCGGAGTATTAGATAGAAAAATGTATTGAAAGTGCAAAATGTATTATTGAGAATGCTGGATGACCCATACCTTGTCACAAGACATCTTTAAATGCACAGACATGTCCCTGATGGGGCCATATGGTCAAAGTATAGGAATAGCAGGGCTATCCTGGAAATTAAGGGCTCAAGGCTCCTCTTCAGTCTCTCTGCCTGCAAGCTGGGAAGGCTTTGTCACAGAAATGTTAATTACTGACCAGGGAGATTTTGTTCAGACCAATAGAAGTGCCAATGTTTTCTGCAGGAGAGAAAGTTGGCATTGGAAAAATCTGCATCTGGTGCAATGAAAAGGGGAAATCCTTCTACTCTACAGAAGCAGTCCAGGCTCACATGAATGATAAAAGCCACTGCAAACTCTTCACAGATGGAGATGCTGCCCTGGAATTTGCGGATTTCTATGATTTTAGGTGAGGACATTTCTCTTCGAGTGGGACACAGGTGGGGACAGACAAAAGGACAGTTAAATATTGCATCAGAAACTATTACTCATTCTTAAATTTAGTGGTGTTTTGTGTTCCGGTACTTACTTTGCAGTGCTGGTTCCCCACTCTTTTAGGTAAGCGTAACAACATGATTGGTTGTCTTCTGTGACCATTATTACCAGTCCTACATCAAAGTATATTTTGAGTTCTCTTCTGTAGGTTTGCTGTTACTGAATTTAGATTTCAGTGCACCAGCAAAGGCCATAAAAGGACATAACTGTCTTTCCCATTACCTTTTAGGCAAATTGTGGACTTAACACCTACTGTGGGGTTTCTTACATAATTTTTGTTGGGTAGCTGGAGTTGAGCAGGTCTGCTGTGACTTAGAGGCCTCTTGTTGAACTTCTTACAGCTTATCCTAAGCTGTGTTCATTTTGGTTAGAAATACCTCCTATTATGGTGACAGGTGGAGCTTCTGGGAGCACTTATTCAGTAGCTGTGCAGAGCTGGTGGCCTGCACTGTGGTGGCTTTTCACCGTAAGTCACTGTTAAGAGTGCAGCAGCAGAGCTGTGCTGAGTTGCAGAACAGGGTGGAGGAAAGGGGTTCCTTGTCTCCAGGCTCTCTTCAGGGCAGAGTGCTGCTGGGAGGAAGTCTCAGACCAAGGCAGGTGAAACGTGACAATGCTTGTACTTTGCTGTAGCTGTGCCTGGTGTGTCTGGATAGCTGTGGTTGCTCTCCATGTACAAACCATGTACTGCTGCTCTTCCACAGGAGCAGTTACCCTGATCATGAGGATGGGAAAGATATGGAGGGTCCTGGAAAGCGCCCGGCAGAGAAAGAGTTGGATTATGATGATGACACCATGGAGCTGATCCTGCCTTCAGGTAGGTACAGGGTTTGTGTTACAACATAATTTCTCTGCACTTCATATGTGCCTCCAATACATGCAGCACAGGCCATTGTTGTGTTTTCCTTTGGGAAGGGAGAAGGTAGTTCTGCATTTAAGTGTCTTCGGGGTTATGTCCTCACCTTCTATTACTGTCACTGCCAAGTAGTTCAGCTTCTTCAGCATTGGTGGATATGTGGACTGGGGCAGTGGGTTGCTTTGCCCATTTTACCTCTTCCTTGTCATGTGACTCTCATGGTATACTCCAAGAGTTTCCATATTTGTGTGCAACTTGGAGAGGCTATAACTTAGGTTATCTGGTGTTGGGGTTTTTTTGTAGAGAGCCAGCTCCTACTTAACTCAGTAAACTAATTGAGTAAATTAATTTATTTAAATGGCCTTTTTCTAGTTTAGCATTTGGCACTCTCACTTGCTTTTTTTTGTTTGTTTGGTGGTTTTGTATGAGGGGACCTCAGCCCTTTCATTGAAACAGCATTGCCTCTCTTCTCATTCCACTAATTAAAATTTTATTTTCCGATAACTGCCTGTTTGTTATCTGAGCGAAGGCCCTCTTGAACAACAGCACATTTTGTGTTTTTTCAAGTAGCTCTTACAGTAATTACATTGAGTTCCTAATAGTCCTAAAATTTTTAAGGTTCTGGACCTTTTAAAAGCATTTCTCAGCGTAGGGGTTTCCATAGTTTTCACAACGTGCTCGAGTACTCCATTTCAGAAGCTGTTTCATGATGGGTCCTAAGCTGTCCCCTCCTGTGAGCAGGTGCCAGAGTGGGTCACCGGTCCTTGATGAGGTACTACAAGCAGCGCTTTGGTGTGACGAGAGCCGTGGCTGTTGCCAAGAACAAGAAAGCCGTGGGCCGGGTGCTGCAGCAGTACCGAGCCTTGGGCTGGACGGGGCAGGCAGGTGAGTGACAACAGGAGGGCTTTGCAGAGGAGAGGGCTCTGGGATGTCAGCACTCTACTCTTCCAGAGGTCGACTTTGCTTTACACGTGGGGTTTATGCGGTAGTTTGTCTTCCACTTGGTTCATTTTAATTCCTGACATCCCAGCAGATACAGGAAGCTTGTTTCTAAAATGCAGTGCAGCTTCTGTGCAAGCTTTTCATTCCATTGTGATACTTGGTGACTTCCTGAGATTTCTTGGATTCTGCCTGTCTAAGCCACTACTCTTGCTATTTAATAATGTAACATAAGTCATGCTTTGACAGAATACTTTTCTGGTTGGGGAACAATGGTGTGATCCATATCCACTTTAAAAATATAAGAATCACGCTTGGAATGCAAAACAACCTTTTGCCTTAATCACAGTCATGGGTATTTGTAGAGGGAACTGGCCTTTCCCCAGAGAAAAGTGGAAAGAAGAGTGCTAGTATGGCAAGGAAAACCTACAGGTACCTGCTGAAGTGCGTGGGCAGATCAGCTGGTTTGCATACAAGTTGTAAGTAAGGTGACAGACATTGATCCCTCTCTCTTCCTTCTCTCTCCCTGCAGGGGCCATCTCTGCTCAGCAGCGTGACATGCAGTACCTGCAGAGGATGAAGTCAAAGTGGATGCTCAAGACAGGAATGAGCAACAATGCTACAAAGCAGATGCATTTCCGGATGCAAGTCAGATTCTGAGTTCCCAAGAGAGCTGCCTACAACTGGTTATGGGAAGGGGGATTTAATGATTTCTGGGTTGCAGATTATCTTATTAAAATGGACTTGGTACCTGTCAAAGGCTGATGTGTTTGCTGGTGTGCCTTTGTCGGTAAAAAGAAGAACAGGAGGAAGCTTGTCTCTTCTGAAATAATGATGGGCCTAACTTAAAAATAAAATATCATCAGTGGAATGTGTGGCAGAGTAGTCATGGCTATGCCTGAAGGTACATGTAGAGTCGTGCAGCCCATTTCTGGGGGGCAGTTCACATCTACAAACTGGTTGAGGCCAAGAGAAGACCCTAGATCTAAGTGCTTCAGATGGAGTGTATTGGATGTTTTCAGTTGTGGTGCCAGACATATTAGCTGGGTGTTTTGGAGTTCTAGCTGACACTAGTGAGGTGAAAATTTGAGAGCAGAGATTCATGGAAGGTTAAGTAATTGTTTGAAGAAATGCACTGATGGAAAACGTAACTCCAGGATTAATACTGTCCTCAGAAGCTGACTGTACTTGCCTAATGCTCCAGCTCGGGGCTGGATTAATAATTTGCAGTGTAGTTGTTTTACGTTGAACTTAATAAATTCTCATTTTCTAAAAAGTGCTCAAAATTATCATAACATTTAGATGAGTGTCAATCAAAATTTCAGATTTCCCGCATAAAACTTGGAAGATGACGGCTTTTGTTGTTCCCACTGAGTACTGGTGTTTGGTTACCATCGTGCAGTGACCCAAGACAGGTGTTGGCTAGAACAGGCTGGTGCAGAGAAAAGCTGTGTGTTAAAGAGCTGAGGAAGCAGTGCTGTGTTGGTCCTGCTGGTGTAGACATTAAAGATTTCCATGACTTTACCAGTTCTGACCTTCCTGTAAGGAGGTGGGCACTTCCACACAGAGCTGTGGGCTGGTTTGTGACGCCCCGAGTCGTAGTGTGCTGGACGCTGAGCATGTGCCACAGGAGCATGGCTGTTTCCTTGCCTGACAGTTCATTGGGAAGGCAGCTGGCTACAGCCAGGTTTCACTTCTGCATGTAGAATTGCTGGATTCCCGAGTAGTGGCTTTCACTGGCATGACTTTGATACAAGTTTTCTTTCTTGTGAATGGAGTGTGCGTGGTATCACTGAGGATAGTAGGGAGAGACTTTGCTAACACTGTATTTTGATTTTGATACCTTGAGGTGGCCACCTAAAAACAGAGACTAGACAAGAGTAAGAGAATAAAAGGAGGTATTTATTTGAAGGGCCTTCAAAGGTACATGCTGGGCAGTCAAAAGGCTACACCCAAGATGGACCCTGGGTCACGGGTTCTTCACACTTTTCTACGTTTGGTCCATTTACATATCAGGGCTAATTCTCCAATTATAACTTTGGTTAATGATGTAATTACCCCAAGTTTGCCCCCCCTTCTCTAGGCTTTAGTTTACACATTTTGGAGCCTGGTGTCTTTGAAAAGCAACCCATAAAGCTTGTTATGTCTAACCAGCATGAGAGAACAGCAGCTAACAGGCCACACAAAACTTCAGTTACATACTAGGCAGTACAGGATTTGAAAAATATAAAAGTTAAAACCTAAGGCATCAACTTCTTGAAGCAGTTCTCTAGTCTCCCTAAGAGGTACGTTCAGAAGAAGCAGCCCCTTTGTCATGTCAGCACTTCGAAGAGAGCAGTGTGTTTATGGGACTCTTACGAAAGTGATAATTTCACAGTGAAGGTGCATGCTGTGTGGGGGTTTTTGTTTTGTGGATTTGTCTCTGGTGTTTTGCATATTAGTCGTTTTTGGTTTTTTTCCTACTGCCTTGGAAGTTTTTTTGCTGTTCCTGCTTTTTCTGAGAAGGAGCAAGCTTGAGCAGTAATGGAGGCTACAGGTTTGGCACAGCATTTAGTAAGTAAACTGGCTAATACATTTAAAATAGGTGCAGGTTTGAGCAAAGGGAAAACCAGAGCAGAGAGAATTTTCAAGAAAGGCTGTGTTCACATCCAAAACTGGCTAATACATTTAAAATAGGTGCAGGTTTGAGCAAAGGGAAAACCAGAGCAGAGAGAATTTTCAAGAAAGGCTGTGTTCACATCCAAAACCTTAAACTAAAGCTGGTTACATTAATGAGTACCTCCTTTTTCCTGACAAGGTAGAGTTATTGCCATTTTATATCCCTAGCTGGATCTAGCGCACATAATTTGAATTTATTCTAGAGGGTTCACTCTGGGTTATTCATTCTCAAAGTTGGGAGTGAGATGCCTGGTATCAGCTATGTGACTCAAGCTATGATTCTTTAGATGCCATATCCCTTATTCCAGTTGTGACCTGGCCCAGCCTGTGATTATGGTATGGATTTCTAGCACTGAGGGTATACCCTCCCTGCTTGTATTTGACAAGTCTCAACATCTGGCCATGGGGAACTGCTCATACAGTTTTCTTTGAAGTTAGAGAATACTATTAAAGGTCTTACGTTTATGGATAAGTTAGATTGCCTTTACACATAGGGCAAAATAAAATGCCACAAAAATGCAGAAATAGAAGGGTTAAGACTTACTAACCTAAATATCGAAACCTGCAGAACTGGCTTTGAATACCAGAATATGTCACCAATGAGCATCAGAGCAGTATGCAGTCTTGAGCTTTTAGAAAACACTCATGGAATATACAAAACTTACATTAAGGACTAAAGAATTATTCTGGAAGAGTCTTGGGAATAACCTAGTACAATTGCTAAGATCTTAGTGGTGTTTAAGGAGTCTTGCCAGTGAAGGCAGAAATACAGGGACATAATTGATCCACTGACAAATTACTTTGGGGCCATAAGATTCAGGCTGAAGGTGCATGGAGTTTGCCACTCTCCTCAACACGAAAGGGAGCCAAAGGAATCTCCTGTTCTCTGTGCAGACTTGCTCAAAGAAGCCTGCAGTTTATGAAAAGATGGGGATTGCCTGAATTTCCTGAACGGTCTAGTTCAGACAGGATACCAGTAAGTAAACATGAAAATCGGTAGTCATTTTTCTGGTCACAGGGAAGCAGAAGGAAGTAACTGGTAAAATTTGCACCTGTGATTCTGTCCTATATATCTTGCTGCGGTTTAGTCAGAAGGAAATCGAAGAGAGGTATGGGAACCTTACTGGTATTTTACAGGAAGTTGTAATAATCTGGTGAAAATGGGTGCCTTGGAAAACCAGCAGAGGGCGCAGGAAAGCGTTTCCCAGAATTGTGTTAACTATGAAAATAAATAAAGCCTGGTAAGAGCGCATCCATGCCAAACAGAGGTAGGGTGAGACTGCAAAGCTCACCACTACCATGAGTTAAGATTAGCACCAGGCTTCTGTGAGATTAATTGCTATTAATATCTTCATGTAGGTCCTGGGAGAGCATTGCTGGCACAGGATGGCTGAAACAAGTATGGGGATTGTCAGCAGGGTTCAGCGACAGTGCTACAGTCTGCACAGCTTGTAGGTAATTCCAGCTATGTCAAAGTATTTGAGAGTATTTTTATTGAACACACTTCTCAGCATTTAGTCTTTTACATCCCTGTACAAAGGATAGCTGAAGGCAATTTTTTGTTTCCTGAGGGAATGTTTTGTTTTCTAGTTGTTCCTATCAGGGAGCTATGTTTCCAGCTGTAATCCAGCCTTGCACTTGTGCTCCCCTCTTCTAACCTTGTATTTTCTGGCTCTTAGGATGAGAAGAAAGTAAAGTCTAGAAGCAACCAAGTAGATCTGAGACTGTCTCTGGGTATAGTGGGTACTCTGAAGCAAGAATTTCCTGGAATGATTGTAATTCAGTGGGCATGCTGCTCCCAGAGCAGATGATCCCGTCTCAAGCGGTGCATGCATTGTAGGAAGGCTGGCAGGAAGCACAGCAAAGGTACCTCATTTTGGTCAAGGCTGCGGTTCTGCCTGCCTGTCCATCCATTAACAGCTGGGTATTGAAGTGATCCCAGTGCTGCATCAGGCACTGCAGAAAGAAGCAGCAGAATGAAAGAACTGGTGAAGCTGGTGGAACACACCGGTACCTCTACCATCTCCTTTTGGAAGTAGTTCTTCTGTTTTGTACACTGAAGTTACCTAAAATCAACCCAAATGCTACTAGAGGGAAAAGCATGTACCTGTTATCTTGCTCAGAAAGAGAGATTAGCATGTGGGATGTAGCATGCCGAGACACAGGAGACTCAGAAATGTAAAACAAATGAACAGCTAATTATGCTGAAACTGCAAGTCAAGAAGTATTTAAAGTAAGCAGCGCCTTTAGGAGTACACTATTAATCCCTAATTGGTTTCTTCAAGGCAAACATGACATGTAAAGGTGACATGTAAAGGTATTGGACTGCTGCCCAGCTAACATCTGAGGGGCATCTCAGGGAGATTCTCCACTGCAACTCTTAAGAGTTACTTTTGACCTATTAAAACTAAGACATCCTGTGCTAATGGGCTTCATCTGCTCAGGGCTTTGGGCATCTTCCTCCCCTCTGTTGGCTTAGTGCTGCTGGTGGGACACTGCACTGCAGAGATTCAAGTGGGTTTATACTATCATGACCTACAATGGATGGGAGGCAATAGATAAGCTTTAGGACACATCTGACTGAAAACTAAAAATACATCTTAAACACCTTGAATCTTAATGTTTAATTACTTTGATCCAGCAGTCTATCGTGCTGCAGCTGCAGAATAGCAGTCACCAGAGTATCATCAAATCCTCAGCAGCTGGCAGAGCCTGGATAGTTGACCATCTAAAGGCACTTCTGACCCAGAGCAAATTTCTCTTGTCTCCCACTGCATCCTAAACTGTGTAAGATGTAGCAGCCAGGCACTTCAGGAGTGATAGAAGTGGTGACAGGACACCTGTAACTGGTTTTATGTTAAGGATTTCTGCACATTTAGTGTACCAGACTGAAAGGCAGAGCGATAAATCCTAGCTGGGCCAGGAAGGGAATCAGAATCACTCTGAAAGTACTTCCTGGTGTTGACTCTTCCCAAAGGCAAAAAGCGATCCTTAAGCAAGTTTTTTTTATAATGGCATTACCAAACATGCATGTCTTCAAACAGTTCTCTGATGCAAGGAAAAGGGCCATCTAACATTGAGACATATTTTCTGTCATTCCTTACACTTGTTGTGTTGGTATCTCATTTGTTTTTCACTTTACTGTATTTATGTATTCAACTTAATTTTTTTGCCAGCAATTTACAGTGATAAATTCCATAACCTTTCATGTGAAAGTAAGAGGCTTGCTCCTCCTGCATCATGTTAATAGGCAAAAGGGATCGTGTACCAGGACTCAGAAGAGCTGCATGTTCACACTGTCAGATAACCTCATATCTTAATATTCCTTTCCTGAAGGATCTTCAGGAAACAGGTCCAGGTAGGAATGACTGGCAATCAATAACCTGAATAACAGACTTAGCAGCAGCAACTCTATTGATTACAGGAGGGGAAAAGGAAAATCTTTACATTTTGTATGAGCTCTAGAGGCCACAAAGAATAACCTGATGTTTTACAAAATGAAATTTGTAGCAAGATACACTTCTCCTTGGAACACTTCTTTGTTTGTTCTGCCAGCTCAATGAGAACTTTATTTAATAATTAAAGGATGCCAGGAAGACCCAGCTAGAAGTTTACAAAACTGAGTGGCTCAGTAAATAGTCACAAGACCAACAGAGGTTGCATTTCAATAACAAATGGGTAAACTAAGCACATCAGATTCATAAGAGCAGTGCACCAGGATAACCTGTTCTTCAGCTCTGGGGACATTTTCCAGCAAGCTGGAGTGGAAGGAGTTTTCCTGAGCATACTCCCTGTGTCACATGGGCTGCAGTGCTCCAGAGCTTTTGGCCTCTGCAGCACACTCACATCAGGCTCTGCAACACACGGAGGTGCAGCCCTCAACACCAGCTGAAGCCCAAGTGTGCTGTCCATGCCTCAGCTTCCTCTGTTATTTGTGGTTCTTTTAAGCTAGAAAAGAGGGCATGTTTGTAAACCTCAGGGCCAATTTGCCTTGCATTGCTCCACCTCAACCAAATTCCCCCATGCAAAAACAATTTCACATTTCCTACCCCTGCCAATGCTGTTAATGGTTTGCAAGGTTTATACAGTCATCTACAGATACATTGGCTTCTCTTTTTCTGGCTTGGGTAGCTTTCCACCCTTGAATTTCTGCACTTTTCAGACATGAAAGCAGCCTGGCTTTCCTAGGCAAGATCTGCATTTGGCCTTTCACTGTTCTGCTGCACTAACAGTAATGCCTTAACAGGTAGGGTAGCTGTGTGTTTGCTCACAATATATGCACTGAAAATCTTGTTAAAATATTCGCTGAAGTGTTCCAAAATCCAGATATTTTCTGACATCTTTCATAGGAGCAGTCATACCTAGTTTACTTAATTCCTTGCCATCACGGTGTTTCAGTAGATCCTGCCATTCAAGTTGCCATATTTTAACTAAACTATACTGTGCAGGCTTTCAAAATACGGCATTTCAAAATGAAGAATTGTTCCAAGGGGTTTTTTCCCGCTAAGTGCTAAGAATTACCATCTGATACTACTTTAAACTGGCCATAAGCCAACAATAAACCCAGACTGTTACTTTTACTCTAATAATGTGTTATGTTGATCCCACATCCAAGTAAATGACTGGTAAATGGCATTGTCTTTCTTCCTCTTCAGTACAGGACATGTGGCAGTTGCCTCTGCTTTCCGGCCAGTGGAAGGTTCAGTGTCCCACAGAGAGGGGAAGAGTGACCTGTGAGGTGCAGAGCTGTGTCCATCACCCGCGGATATTTTAGAGTTTGGCCAACAGGTGTCGGTAGAAGCCCCATAATTCATTGTAGAGTCTGTCTTGGTTTCCTTCCTTGTCCGCTGAACTCAGCCGTGCCTGACATAGCTGCATGAGAGAGCACGTTATGCTTAGGCTTGTCCTTGACTCTTTGCCACCTAAAGCCATCGTGGTTCTTTCTGCAACACAGTTCCTGACAGAAAAATGGCCTTTTATAGGAGAGGGCAGGAGCAGTACAATCATGGCACAGTCCCATGCCATTTACAGAGCACAGGATTAGGAGGCTCTGCTGTGCCCGCACAGTTCTCTAGCAAGGGCTATCAGGAATTAATCAGCAGGATCTAATGCAACATCTCTCGTTGCCCAGGATCTGGGCACTTCTATTGAGTTGTAATCTGAAGCAGAGACTTGTCTCCTGAGGGCAGATGCTTTTCAGATAGCTGACCAGAACTGACTTGAAGGTTTAAGTGCTTGCAGGAGGGTGCCCTTTTCTTAATTAATAGGCCAGCTGTTCAAATTCTTGTTACAATGCAGCTAAATATAGAAATAAGCCAGATGCCTTTGAAGTTTTATTTTAAATGACTTGGTCTTTTGGCCCCATGAATCATCCTTTTTTTTCTGTACTGTGGCATAGCTCCAATAAGCGATCCCAGCACTGCCATTAAGAATAGCTGAGGTACTTCGGGCAGGATTACAGGCAAAGCTGTATGTGCGTTCTGAAATGACTCAGGGTCAGGAATCAGTGCCAGAAACTGCAGTCAGCCCACCTTTAACATTTATCATGTCCCAGCAGCAAGATCACCCAGACTCAGAAGGCCACAAAGCATGGAATCATTTGGAAATCCACCTGTTCTTTCCATGGTTAGATACTCTTGCACTGTGTCCTTGTTCTTCTGCTGTTCCTCTTGTTTCTGGGTCATCTTAAGCTGGCTAGGAGCTCTCAGAGTTCAGTAGAGTAGCCCCAAATATGTGCTTTGTTCCTTGACACCAGCCCTCAATCAGGAATTTGAGCTCTGAGTAAAGCAAAATAAGCCCCTTGGTAACTCTAGAAAAACAGCCAAAGGAACTCTGATAGAAAAATAACTTTTTACACATTTGTCTTCCTGGAGTTTGTGTCAGCAGGAGCAGATCACAGCTCCCATGCTCACCTGAGCGAGGCTTTCCAGCATGAAGGCTCCTGAACTTCCAAGCCCATTTATATGCCTGTCTGTGACAGCAGCAGGTATTAACAGCAACTCAGCCAAGCAGAGAGAATAAATAAATCCTCTTATTATTCTGTGTAATATTTTCCTGGCTCACTGACTGTGGGGAAATAATCCCCTTCTGACTCGCTAGGTTGGTTGATGTCCAGTGGCAAGTGCAAGAAATGGCCAAAGGTCATACAAATGCATTAAATCACGTCACAGGAGCATCCAGGTAAACTGTGCCCCACCTGCCCACATGATCAGCAGCTCTTATGAACAGTTTTACCACAGGTCTTTCAGATCTTCACACCAAAAAAAAATGTTGTAAGTAGTTGCCTTGATGTACTTAATCAGATCCCTCTCAGTGTTTTTGTGTAAAAACAACATTATGAGAGCAGTTTATGGGCTTTCTTCCCTCCTTAGCATTCCATTCCTGCTAAGACCTTTCATGCACCTTTAACAAATCTTTGCTTCTCAGGTTTTTACTGTGTACCAGTTGTATCTCAAATGCTTGTGGGGTCTGCTTGTGTGACCAAGGCATTCATTCCTGTTAGATACTATCTCAGAGGGAATCTCTTGAGAGTCCTGAATATATACATCTTTATCTTCCCTGTTATAATTCATTAGTCACCTAAGAGCACCTCTCAAGGTTATCAGAGCAAAAAATGAAATCTGCAGCACAGCTTAAAGGGTTTGGAGGAAAAGAATAAAGTAGTATGATAAGGGGAAAAGGTTTTGTGCAGTCCAAGACCTCTGCATACCGAACGTGTAAAATTTGCAGACTGCAATAAAGGAATCTCAATGGACTTTTAGAGGTTAGTATTTACAGAGTAGTTACTTAACATTTTAAAAGTCCATTGAAGAAGCAGGTGAGCTATTCTCATAAACTAACCAAATGCTTCAGAAAAATATGAAATATAGCCACTTCAGCATATTCCAGATATGGAATTGGTGACTGGTTCTCAAGTGGGTGTAATTTATTTAATTCAGTTCCATTTTAACTTTTTTGCTTCTCTTATTTTTTTGGTCATGTACTCAGGGTTTTTGCTATTTTTCTCTGTACTGTGCTACAATTAATGATTTTTTGAAGCCATTGAAGACTTAACTGGAATTTGTTCATTAATGCAACAGCATCAATTTATGAATGAGTACCCACCAGGTTTTGAAAGGCCGTCTTCCTCCTTGGCAAAAAGCCTCAGCATTCCTGCACATCTGTTCATCTTCCTCTCTGACGTGCCCCATCTGGAGTACAAATACAGATCAAGGTTACAGCAAGAAAGAGGTAAATATATCCAGACAGCAGGAAAAGGAAATCTTGCAGTAGGGACCAGGGTCTCTTCCATAGCCTGGAGAGACACACAACATTGGGGATATTCTCCCACAAAACTTAGCTTTTCATAAGGGCTCTGATTCCAGCTGATGTTTTGGCATAACATAACTTGCATTATTTACAAACAGAATTTCAGTTGTTCAGTTTCTTTGGATAACATGGGTTGTGTTATAACCTGATTGCTTTCCTCTTCCTGCTGTCTGATGTCTGCATGTCCTGAATTTTGAGACTAAAATACAGGGAAACCCTGCTTTTTCAGTTATCGGATCAGCCCCCCGGGCAGTGATCTCTAAGCTTCCTTCCAGCAATGTCTCCTATCCAGTCACTTGTGGAAGAGACTCATCTTTGCAAGGACCCAGCACATTCAGAATGGCTTCAATCAGGACAAACCATTGGATGTGTTTTTTTCTGTCATTGGAGACAGAACTTGCTTTCTTACATCCAGAAGTTTGTTCCAGTTTTGACCAGAGGAGTAGAACTTTATAGATAGTACAGCAGCCTGATTGGAAATGCAAACTATTATCCACATCCAACAGCAAACACACAAATTGCCTTGGAGTCAAAAATGGCCCACACCAGTGACAAGAGGAGAGGGCAGGCCATTTCTTCTTGTGATACAGTTACTGTAGTACTTCTATTAAAGAGCAAAACCATTTCTGCTGCAGGGATAAGTTGCCTCCAGAAGGAAACCACCACAATGTGAACCTCAGCCAGCTGACTGGAAGCAATTCACTCCAGCTACCGGGAGTGTAAGAGCTCCTGTGCTGCACCTTGACAGCTTTCACCACAATCCAGCTTTTATCACAGCCCATTACACTGCAGTGCCTGCCTGAGAGGGGAAATGCTGTCTCCTGCAGCCCTAGGGAAAACCTGATGTATCCTGTGGAGTTAAGGACATCCCACCTCTGCTTCCAACCCAGCATGTGCACTGACAGTCCAGTGGAGGCTGTGGCGTGGTGCTCAATCTGTTTGGTCTCAGTTCTTTGTTCTGAAAGGAGAAAAGAACAGAACTGACTTCCCTGAACCTGTGCTTGGAAACAGCACCAAGTCATGAGCAAATGTTTTGAGAAGGGAAATTTTTCCCTCAGAGCCCTGAGGTAAGCAGGTAAAAAAAAAAAAACAGTGGGGCAAAAGATGCAAAGAAAGACTCACAGCTGGAAAATAACAAGTCTGTGCACTGTGGTAAAGACCACTTCATCTTTATTCATCCAAGGCAATTGCATTTCTGCCTAGCAGATGTACACAGCCAAGATTTCTGGCCATTCACACTGCCTGTTGTAGCTCCACTTACAGACCAAACTATTTGCCACCATAGCAGAAAACCAATCTTTGATAAATAGTGTCACTATGGGTGTTGCAGAAAACATGGACACCAGGGCAAATGTGGACAGTCTGGGAAACAGTCTCCCCTCTGTTCCCTCTGCTTTCACAAGGCTATTCACCCTGGAACTTCTTCCAGCTTCCCCTTGCATGGGTGATGAACTGGGCAGATGGCATGTGGGGGCATGTGGATAAAGAGTTTCACATTTGTTAGGAGCAGCCTTGCCTTTCCCTGAGCTGGTACTTCACTCAAGCTGAATGCTTCTAATGTTAGCTCAGGCACCATATGGGTGGGAAGCATTGAGTCTTCCTGCAGGGACCTGGAGGAACATGCCTTAGGTGGCTCATGTGTTTCCTCTGGCACCTGCTCTGCGGGACTCTCCACAGCCATGAAGCTCTCTCCCCACTGCTGCCCCTGCACTCTCCTCCTGCTTTCACACACCATGTCTCCATCTGCCCCACTCCACTTCTGCTCCCACAGCCCATCCACAGCCATCCACAGCCACACTTCTGCTCCAGCTCAGTGGCAAGCCCCCAGGATTTTCAACCGAGAAAAGAAGGGTTAGCCTTTGCATTCCAAGCAGAGCTGTGTGCAAGGCCAGAGAAATAACAAACTGGACTCCACAGTACAAATTCAATAGTCATAAATTCTGTGTAATCTTAAAGGAAATGACAGCCTCTGTCCAGCACACCTTCCCAGCCTCCCAGCTGAAATGCAACAGCTTCTAAATTTGATGCCAGCTCACAGCTGCCCTTTTTACTTTTTTATCTCCTTTCAGTAGTCATCTTCTCTGATTAAATAGGAGTCAATAGCATCACTGTGGGAGATGTAGATAGCTCAGTAGTACAGCATATGCTGATTCATCTGCGTTTATTTGGCTCCTAATGGCAGAAGCCCAACTCATCAGCATGCAGAGCTCTATTTACAGTATTCACGACCTGGAGTTTTTATCTCACTTGGAGCCACATTCTGTAAGTTAACATGAACCTTAAAATGGTCTGTATTGAGAAGATAGCCCTGTAAATCAAAACCTTTTCTGCATATTATTAGCTTGGTTAAACAACCTTGAAGGAGTTAATGACTGAATGGAGTATGCAGAACATCAACAGTGATGCTGATCCAGCTGATCAGCATGAATTATTTTTGAGTGGGAATTGTGCTAAATACCTGATCAGAATAGGCAGAGTATTGTGGACTGAGTGCTTAGGTGTCCCCTTTTGCCAGTGCCATTTCATTTGTACTGCACTTGTGATTCTTGACAGTGTCTTCTGTTATCTGGGCAGATAAGAAAGCTCCATACTTAGCTGTAGAGCCTTATCCATTACCTAAACTTTGCATCATTTCTAGAGATGTAGGACAGTATGGGGACTTTTTTTGGGAAGCGGAAACCAAGAAGTACTGGAGAAATTACTCCATCCAGCATAAGACTTGGTTGTCCTTAAGATCTACAGGAAGTCCCCTCAACCCCATTGAAAGGTTTCCTCCTCTGTGGTCTGGGCTGAAGTTAAGAACAAAAGCCCAAGACATTTTGCAGCACTTCAGCAGTATTTTGCTTCCTGATGGCTGCTTTGGCAGGTGAACATCCCTGGGAGAGTAACAGATAATGAGGAATGGCAAGAGAGATGACCATTGATCAATAGGGCTAAGTTAATCAGAAGATTCAGCCTCACATAGTGAATTACATGGGACGTGCATCTATGTGGAAAGTCTGCTTTTTACAAGCCCACCAGCTTAATATGCAATTGGAGGTGTGCCACAGCAAAGGAGAGGAATGTTATTCTTCTTGCTGTAGTCTACTTTAAACTGCATTGGTAATGCATCTTGAATAATGAGTTCAAACTTTAGGTTTTGATTGTTTTCCTTTTTAATGGGAAGAACTCCATGCTCTTGTCTTAATGTACTAATTCATCCTGTTGAACTTTGTATGTTTTGAAAAACATCACTGCAGTACTGGAAGAGATTCAATCCTTTCAAAAGAGAGACTACAAAAGATTGCTTTAATCTTTCTCACATTACTGTAGAGGCTAATAAAAGCTGATATTGCACAGACCAAAGAAGTACCTGGTGCAGTTCCCTGTCTTGGTGGCACTGGGTTCGAGGTGTGTACTGGCAATAGCAGCTCTGTAGCACCTTCTCCAGTCCCCAAATCATATTTTTTAAATTAGGAGAAAAGAGGAATATGGCAAAAAAGTTGCCAAGAGCCCTTTAAAATATTCTCATGCATAGTTGGATTAACTTCTTTTATTTTCCAGGGCACGAAAAAAAGAGCCATGAAGAACAGAAGAGGCTCCAGTACCACAGAAGCAGGTTTTCATAGGAATTATGAGCCTTACCTCAGTCCCGGCTTTATGGAGTAACAAACTCTCCCCTCCAGCAAAAGGTGGCAAACCCAACCCTCATCTGCTTCCTCCAGTAGGGACCTCTAGGGTGCATATGAATTGTATTTTTGAGATTCTCTACAGAGAAGGAAGCAAGAGCTTTTATTAACTGTCCCTCACTCCCTGCTGCCCCAAAGATAATAAGTTTCTTACTACAGTCTACTTGAAAGTGCTTTGGTATTGCAGCTTGAATGATGCATCCAAAATTCAGGTTTTGATTGTTTTTCTTTTTAGTGGGAAGAACTCCACGCTCTCATCTTAATGGACTAATCTTGTCTGCACACTTAACTGCAGTGCTGGACTTGCAGGTTACCCAAGTAACCTCCTCTGTTGATGTGGAGTGAGTGGTGGACATTGTCTACCTGGATTTTTCCAAGGTTTTCAGTATGGTTTTCCACAGCTGCCTCCTGTGGTGGCCCATGTGGTGGGTGGGGAACCCTCTGATGGGCTGCACACAGAGCGGGGTGGGAAAGGGCTTCTTTTCAGACTGGCAGCCTGTCACACATGCTCACATCCCCCCAGGGATCAATACTGGGCCCAGCACTGTTTAGTATCTTCAAAAGTGATCTGGAAGATGGGGTCAAGTGTATTCTGATGAAGTCTGACAATGAAATCAAACTGAGAGGGGAAGTGGACACTTCCAGAGAGACAGATTGCAGGAAGGCCTGGATAGGCCGAAAGAGTGGCCTGATAAGAACCTTTTGAAATTCAACCAGGACAAGAGTAAGATCTTGCACCTGGGAGAACGTAATCCTGGAGTGCAGCATAGGCTGGGATCTACGTGGCTAGGGAGCAGTTCAGTGGAAATGGACCCGGGGGTCCTGAGAACAAGTTCAGCATGAGTGAGCAGTGTGCTGCTGAAGCAAAGCAAGCCCCTGGGATGCTGGGTTGCATCAACAAGGACACCACCAGCAGAGATAAAGAAGTCATTCTCCTGCTCTACTCAGCGCTTGTCAGGCCACACTTGGAATACTGTGTTTGGTTTTGGTCCTCGCTATGCAAGAAGGAGTGGACAGGATGGAGAGGGTCCTGAGAAGGGCCACGTGTGCCACGTGAGGAAAGGCTGAGAGTTGGGTTTGTTCAGCCTTGAGGAAAGAAGGCTCAGGGGAGACTTTATCACCATGTTCCAGGATTTACAGTGTGGCTACAAAGAAGATGGAGATTCTCTTTTTACAAGGAGTCATATGGAAAACACAAGAGGTAATGGGTACAAGTCACTCCTGGGGAGATTCCAACTGGGCACAAAAGGAACATTTTTCACAGTGAGAACAATCAACCATTGGAATAATCCCCTCAAGAAAGCAATGGATTCCCCAAAACTGGACACTTCTAACGTCCAGCTGGACAGGGTGCTGGGCTGTCTTGTCTAGACTGCTTTTGCCGAGAAAGTTTGGACCAGATGATCCTTGAGGTCCCTTCCAACTGGTATTTTATGATTCTGTGAAGATACTGATGTTTTCCTGGAGCTGAAACAGTCCATGAATCTTCAGATTTAAGGAGCAGTGAAGGAGCGGCCCCCACTCTCTTGCATGCCCTCTCAAAGCTCTAAGAGCTGACTTCATTGGTTTTACCAGCCTTCCTCCTCAGTCCTAAAGTTTGTAACTGGAAATGGCATCATCTCTAAGGTAAGGACAGACTCCACAAGACATTGAAAGAGAGAACAGAATTAATGGAAAACCTTTTAAAAGCTTCAAGGCTTTAAACTTTGGCAGCACTGCTCCGCGTGTACCACAAAAAAGCTGAGGAGCTGTTTGTATAAACAACATGCAATTTTTGTATATGCCTTTGGTTCATTTTTCCTTATCCTATTCCCAAATTAGCATTGCCAGATTCTCACTAGCCTTCCTTCCCTAGTGTCCTGCAAGCCTTGAGCATCACTACACTCATCACTACACTCTGGTTGTCTTTGACTTCAGCTTCTTAAGTGTACTTCCTTCATACACTTTTCTTGTTTCCTTTTCGAGAAAGTGAGTTCCCCTATAACTGCTCAGCACAGATTTCCTTTCCCCCAGCCCAGTAGTTTAGGCTGTATCCTACAAACAGGTCACATCTCTGAGGACAATTTTTTGGAGGTTTCTAAGGCTATTTTTCTAAGGCCAACCACTTGTGCTAGACTACAGCACCCGTGTTTCTCCCTGCTGTGTCCTGTTTTAGACTCCTGCTCACTAAGGCAAGGACAGTCTGTACTTAGATCATGCCCTGTAGTGCAGACCAGACCTGTAAGTCTGGTTCCTCCTTCCCTTCTCAGTACCTTATCTCGGTGACCAAAGTCTGTATTAGAAGCAGCTGAGTAATGGTGATGGCCTAAGGCAGGGGACTCAGGTGTTACCTCCTCCCTCGTCTGACTGTGGTCAAGTTGAGTCTGACTCTTTGCAGGCTCCTTCATAAAGCTGGGGCAATTGTTCTCATCCACTGCTCTGTTTTCTGAGTCTGCCCTCCAGCCTGGCCTTACCCAATGAGGTTGGCTGTAGAATTAGTGTCTCACAAACAAACAGTGCATATTCTCCTCTGCTGAGTTTTTCTTCAGCTCCCCATCTCCTCAGAGCAGTAAGTCACAGCATTTCTGTCTGGGAGTCCTGAGAAAGGAACAATTGGATCTATTCAGATCTGTCTTACCTGGACAAGGGCTTTTACATGTTTTTTCTTGATTTTCCAGCTCTCTAGGAACATGAGAATATCTGTACTGGGTCTTATGGAAAGGCACTTAGTCTAATATCCTGTTTCCATACAGCAGCCACAATGCTGTGAAAAATCCACTTGAACAAATGGCCCATAGAGCCAGCAAAGGTAAAAGGAGACACTCTCAGGAGTCTGTGAACCTGGCCATTTTCAATTATCTCTTCTTGTGTATCCTCAGCAATCATGCCTCTTTTAATAGCAGTGCTGAAGATCCATTCCTGCTTATTTCCTTTAGCATCTCTCCCTGGTCAATGAGTTTGTCCTTGAGCCTACTGATACAGTGTGCCTCCAAAAGCTGCCTGTACTAAGTTCCAGAGGTTACCTGGCAGTAACCTCCACATCTCCAAACTGAAGGTCCAGCCTCTTACAAAGGCAGGTGCTTATTCACTTGATTTTTGCTACACCTTCTCCAGCTTTACTCCCTCTCTTTAGATGCAGTGAACAGGACTGTAGACAGTATTTAAGATCATTGTGGTTGTGCAAAGTCTTTATTAGGGCCAAAAGTCTTGTTCTTTCATGATGATTCCCCACATTTTTTTGGCTAAATGTGCAGCAGTCAGTGAAAAACAGTTTCAGTGAGCTGCCAGTGGTAACTCCAAGACCCCTCTTGAGTTATAACTGCAGGTTCAAAGTTCAGCATCATGTACATGTAGGATTAGATTATTTTTCCCTCCGAAATGCATAACATATATTTCCTGATCCCGAATCTCACCTACCCCCACTTCCACCACACGGACACACATTTTTACGAGTTCCTTGTCATCAGGAGGGCATCTTGTTGCTGGAAAGATTCCAACTACCTCCGCCATTGTGGAGATTTCAGTGTTCCTTTTCCAGGGAATTGATGAAGACATTGAAAATAACTGATCTCAGGACTGGTTGTTAGGTGAGCCCTTCAGCAGTCCACATCCTAAGAAGTCACCATTAAGCCAACCCTCTGCTTTCTATCCTTTAAATCCAAAGGAGTTTTCTTCAAGACACCCTTAAATAGCATCCACATGGAACATTATAAAACAATTTTTGAAAATCCAGGTGAATGAGGTTGACTGGATCTCCTGTATTTGTGTGCTTATTGACACCCCCACAGAGGTCCAGAAGGCTTTCCATTATGGAAGCTTTGCTGGTTCTTTCCCAGCTGGTTGTGCTCATCCCGTACTCCGAGAACCTATTTTATAAAGAAGAGTCCCTCCTACCACGGGTGGGAGGGAGGCTCACAAGTCTGTGCTTCCCAGAACCTCCTCTGAGCTGTACTTTGGGATGGGACAAACCCTGGCAGACAGCGCTGTGTATGTGGCCCTGTGATGTTGCAGCATTACTGGCCAAGCTATGGGATATGTTGCACAGCCACATTTCCACTGGGTTGGGAGCAGGTGTCTCCCCACCATCTTCATCAGCAAAAAGAAAAGAAAAGATTTAATTGAGCTTCTCTGCCAGGACTTTTTTATCCCTGAATGTCCTTTCTACACCTTGGTCATCCAATCATCTCACAATTCCTACTGCTTCCTGCCTTTGAGTATTTACATAACATTCTTGCTGTCAGCATAAGCATCCATTCCAAAGTGCTCCTCTAGTTCTTACTTTGCCCTCTTAATTTCCTGTTTACAGTTGGCCCAAGTTGCTTTATGGCCATTCTCGTTCTCATTTGAGCATTACCATTTTTAAGTATTGGCTTCTGTTAACATAGAGCGCATTGGTTCTTCACGGGTTATTCCTGTCTCCTGGTCTTAACAGGTGTAAATCTCTCCTTTCTACTCCAAGACTCATCCACACACTCTCAGGACCTCTACTTGCCCCCATGGTTTCTCACCAGAAACCAGAAGTATTCTGAAAAAGTCGAGATAGAGGTCTTGCACTCAGTCTTGTTCTTAACAGCAGACCTTATCCTAAGCTTACCGTCCTACCCTTCCCTACCCTTTGGTGCCAGCATTCCTGCACACCTGGGGGCTCATTCTTGTACCCTTAAGTACCCTCCCTGGGCATCAACTTCACTGCCTTGGTGCCCAGCAAGCAAGTGTCCATGCTGCCCTCTCAGCCACCACAAACCCAGCTGCTTGTTTTCAGTCATAAACCCACTACCACCACCTTCTTCTTCCTGTTCTTGAAGGTCCCCTTTACTGATGGATTGCATTTGGTGCAAGAGGACAGTAATATGAGCTGGAAGCCAAATCTCATCAGAGACAGTAGAGCTTTCCTTCCACCACTACACTGGTCTTCCTGGAAAAATTGCTAAAAAGCCTGACCAGACTAGAGGTGTGCAGGGGAGAGAAGAGAGAGCATCTTTATCCATCCTACAATTAACAAATAACCAGTGCAGACCACCCATGGTCTTTCACGCCCGTGTGAAGAGAGCTGACTCTTCAAATAAAGGGCTTGGTGCAGGTGTTCTGGTTTGGATGGAAACACAGCGGTGGTTCTCTCCACTGTGAGGTGTTCCTAACATGCACAGCTCAACAGCACGTGGGGCCTACCCCAGAGGAGGTTGTGTTTCACTGACACAGTACATACAAAGTGCTGTTTGACTGATACTTTATTAAATACTTTTCCTGTGATCATTGTCCTTGACATCCTGCTATTGCACAGGAGTCTTGGCAGGGGTTTTGGGGTTTTTTTAATGCAGCTGTGGATTTTACAGAAGTTAATCTGGCAAATAAAACAAGGACTAATAGTAAATGGGCTTCATAGTCAGATTGCGCAATGAAAAGATGTTCTTGCACTTTATAAATGTTTTAATAGTACGGAACTTTTTATTTTCCTTTCTTTAAAGAATTCTGATTTCTCATCTGATAACAAAACAATGTTTGATCCTCTCTGTGCACTCATCACCTTGGTACCAAAGTGCCTTACAGAGAAATAAGGCAGGTGGTTGGCAGTCTTTTCCTTGAGACTTTCAATAGAAGTGGCCCTTGAAGGATTTTGACAGCCTGCCCGTGTCAACCTATTAGTATTATTAGTATTACATTGGCATATATGCATCAATGAAACAAACCCAAGGATTTCTGAGCTGCCTGGATGCCATTGGAACAGATGGCTGGGAATAGGAAAATAGCCCAGAAAGCATTTCTGCATGCAGTAGTGCTGCTAGTTGAAACAAACCTGAAAGCCTTCGTTCACCCTGAAGACATTATCAGATGCTTTAGAGGATGGAACTATCACCGATAATGTGGCCAAGTTAGTGAAGCGCTAAATTCTTGGCAAATTCAGAGATAGGTTTCAAATGTCTTGGGCTGAGGTCATTACTTACTGAAGAGATCAGCACAGATCTCTTGCAGTCTCCATGAGACTGCCCATCATCCTCAAGGGAACGAGTTCCTTTGGGCTGTCAGGACACTCAGCAGCATGGGAAAGTACACATCTACATACATGAAAGGCAATTACAACAGGCCAGAAATGGAGTCTCCAACAACAAATAGGAGCACTTTTTAATCAAAAATGACTTTTCTAGTTCTTCTCCTTTGCCACACCGCCCCACCCTTCACCCACACCCCCTGCCAGCTTTTCCAGTGGCTTCTGGGGTGCTGTGCAATCAGTACACAGAATTTATGTTACTCTTCCCATTCTGCTAATTCCAGTTGATGGCAGATACATGTAACCACTGCACTCAAAGAGAGGATTCTGTAATTTATTTTCTGAAAGAACACTTTCTTTCTGCTTTGTGCTCATCTGGCTGAAGGTGGACCTTGAGCTTATAAGTATTTTTATTCGTCCTCCCCTTTCCAACTTACAGCAGTTTCTTTCCTCCCAGAAGCCACAGTGCAGATAAAGTGCCACAAGATTAAATCTAATGACAGTCCAGTTTCCAGAAGGTGGAAACAGTTCAGTTTCCAGAAGAAGGTAGATATACTGCTATGGAGGAAACAACAATTGGTCAGGGGAGAAATATGCACGTGTTCATCTGCAAGGTACCTTTTTAAGTTAAGCAGCACTAATACAGATGTAAGCAGACACAAGGGAGCAAATACTGTGGATAAAGAAAATATCTGGAATGAAAATTACCCTTTCAAGTAAAAACACCAAATAATCAGATGTTTGGACAGCAGATTGTATTACTCCCTCACCATTAACATGTATTAACACAGTAGAAAACCATTTTTACCTGATCTGCTATGAAACATGGTGAGAAAAGAATTAGGAAAACAGAAAAGCATCGCCTTAAATTTTCAGAGGATTCTTTAAAACCTTGACACCATGTCAGGCAGTATGTGGTATATATTGCAGAAAGATCAGTTGCATCTCACAAACATATCTTAAGGTTTCATTTTCCACATGTCATTTCTCAACAGCTGGCATGTTGGATTTTTTATTTTTTTTCTCCCTTACTAATACAAAATCCTTGAGTGGGTTGGCTGTGAATTCCCATCTTTCTAAGCAGAAAGCATCCAATTCTGCTTTTTTTTCCACATTTTGAAGATCTAGACATGAGACACAATGGGGAACTGAGCTGAGAGAATTAATTTCTGCATCTGACAGGGATCTGGGTGGTCCTGTGCAGAGATGAATATCAACAATATCCCTTCATTAAACGGTGCTTCTCCTTTTGTGAAAGGAAAGAAAACCCTATATTCATGGACACAAAATGTACTCTGGATCTCAGGACACTGAGAATCAGGCATTTCCATTCTCCCCATGCCTATCAACAAGGAGGGTGACCCAGGAGCTGGGCAGAAGAACAGTGGGAAAGTAGACAGGTTCCTAGCAGAATTCCTAACAAATTCCAGTGAAATAATGTAATCTACAGGAATTTCTATCTGAAATATAAATATAAATATATCTGAAATATACAAATCTGATAAAGCATGTTTGTCTCTGAGCACACCTAGCTGGATTTGTTTATGCTCTAGCAGCTCTTGTCTCCCATCCCTGCAACTATCTTGCACATATCAGCATATCTCCTCCTTTTATTAATTTGTCAATAATTTTGTTGTTCTTGTTTTAGCTCTGTGGGCACTGTGCAAATGATGGAAATCAGACTGGGTATTCCAACCTTAGCTGAATAAAGACTTACAGGGGAAAAGTGAAGACAGTAAATTGGCTTCAGTGAAGACATGCAAGCTTGGCACCACCTCACGTAGAGCAATTGTAAAAACCAGCATTCCAGACCCGAGGAAGAAGTTAACAAACAGATTGATCCAAAATACTAAGGAATGAAACCAATACTTGAAAATGATGGGCTGGGGAGAAGAAGGGAGCCTGCTCCAGTACCCAAACTAGGTTCACCTTGACAAGTGCTAATCTGGTGAGTAGTAAACACAATCATATTTCTAAAGAAGAATTTAAAAAGATCAATGAACATCACAGAAATGTAAGCTTCTTGGTTACTTAGAAACAGAGCTCAGTGATTCAGAGCCATTTCTTAAACCTATCTTTGCTTTATGCAGGCCCTCCAATGCAGGTAATAGAAGAGTGATTCAGTCTGTCTGACACACACTATCAAGGTCTGTACTTAACCCCATTCCTTCCCATCTCCTTCATTTCCTTCTCTGAAGCAATGTATTTGTGAATCCTGGCTTGGATCCCAGCCAGGAATATCTGAAAATGCAGTCTCATGCTGCCTAAATCCATAAAGAGGAAACTATTCAGACAACTGATGCACCTTCAGGGCAGAACATTAAATTGATCCTTTGGCAAGGAACACCATGTGTAACTTTACACAGCAATTCTCATAAATACTACTAAGATTATCAGCCAAAGCATAGATTATCTTGAGCTGTGGTTGTCTTTTAGGAGCAGCTATGAGAACAGTTTGTACTGTGTGCAGGTACTTGTCCAGTCTATGCTCCCCAGCCCAACACCCTGAAATCTGTGCCTTGAGAAGAGCTGGTGACAGTGCCTCATTGTGCACATCCAAGGTGACTGCCTTACTGGAGCATGGCAAATCACCCAGTGGAAATGGCACCACTGGGTAGTCAGAGAGGAATGGCTCAGATATTCTCCTGCCATAATTGACTGGAAGGGAAGTAGCTGTTGCTTCCTACGTCTCCCATTATTTTCTTCTAAGTGTTGAAAGACCTCAGGGTAAGTTGTGCAGGGTCTTTCTGGAGCAGCCTGAGCCTTGATGTCCTTCCTGTGTTTTCTCAGCCGAGGAAGTGGCCTCCACTGGAGCACTGTGTGTTCCAGCTCCCCCTTTTCAGTCCCTAGAGGTTTTCAGCCAGCCTGCATCTCTGGGTCAGCACTATATGCATCTGTGTGTACATGTAGAGTTGCATATGTGTTCACACACACATTCCAGGTCTGAGTTACGCTTTGAACTACAGACCGAACTAAGCCATTTCCTGAGTTGCCTCCATCTCTCTGCAGAAAGTTGCTTGGAATTTAAATGCAGTGTATACAAGCTTTGAAAAGAGCATTTTCCATAGTTTTTTAAAGAAGGTCTTAAAACATTAGCATATATTATTAGTACCTTTTCCTGTGAACCTTTCTGGCTGCCACAATGCATGATTTCATGGAATGAGAGTTTTCCTCTCTGAGAAACATGAACAAGACTCTTCAGGTTTTTCAGCATAATATTTGTGACTCTTTATTCTAATGCACATTTTTACCTTTTGGATCCTCTTTGGTAACTGGTTACCTGTTAAGCCATAGAGTAGCCTTAAGAAATCACTCTGATGAAACATTCTTTGTGGTCAGGACAAGTTAAGTGTTTGTTTTAACTCTGGGTGCAGGGTATGTTTTTGTATATGCTTGGTTATTTTTTCACTTGTCTTTAAGTTATTTACCGGGCAACAGTGGCACGCAATATCATCCTCCATATCAACATCTGCTGGTATTGAAACTGTCCTCTCAGCAGATGTCTCCAAACTGGTATATGGTGGCATAGCTGCAGTGGAATTCTTAAGACTCAGTGATTTGAGAAGGAAGTTAGATAGGCTTCCTCAGTTCATGTGCATCTCTCTAGGGATGCATAAAGCCCAAGAGATTTGGATCAAATTCAGTGTGGCAGCTGAAGTTCTCGTGATCAGGAATCTAGCTGGCACATTATAAAATCTTTCAATACAGGCTTTCAGTTTTGAGTGGGCTGGTGATATCTGCATTTTCAAATTCCTGCTAGCATTTGAAATCAGGAATAACATCACTCTGAAATTCCACCTCCAGAGAGCTACCAGATTTCTCCACAAGTACAGCATGAAGGATGAGGATGCCTTTTCTATTCAGACTGATTCATCCTTCCTTAACACAAGGCTCTGAAGGAGTTAAATCCTCAGTCTAGTGAAGATTGTGGTCTTGCCAATCTTCTTTTTTTCATTTTTTTTTTAAGGTGCCAGACATAAAAATAAAGAAGATGTATCAGCACACTTCCTTAGAAGCTGAGCTTCCTCATAAAGAATAAATGCAGGATATACAGTGTATTTCATGCTGAAATGCATTCCCTTTTAGAATGTCATGAATACAATTAGCCATTAGCAAGATCTCCACACACACACAGGACTCAGATCAGGAAATAATAGAAATAGCCACACACTGTTAAAATGTGAGAGGGAGAAAACTACAAAACAAGAGCCAACTGTTGTGTTAGTATTGTCCTGATCCTGCTCCATGTTGGTCTCCAGTCAGGCTGAGAAGAGGCAATGAGTGATCATGTAAAATGCCCAGTAGGAGCTACGGCGCAGTGTTTGTGCTCTTCACCACTGTGCAGCGGTGATGGCTGATCCTGGAATGCTGCATTTCACCAGCTTAGCCCAGGATACCTGTATGTCACTGCTTTTTAGGAGTACCTCAAACATCCATGAATTAGAGTGATTTCAGTGACAGGAAATTCTTTCATCTTTTTGATGTCCAAGTACTAAAAATACCAGTGACAAACCTGAGCATTCAAGTGTGAAAATTAATTTGAAATTTCCCTACATTTGGTGCTGCTTGGGGCTGTCTCAGTGTACAGGAACCAGTTCTGGTTTTTTCTTTTGTGACTTCTTTTCCCCTGCAACTTTTTCCTTGTTGGGTGAGGGAAGGACTTTTATTGAATTGGCAGGTGCAGCATGTACACGAGTGCCTGATTCTTCTCTCCGCATCTTTACACTTGGGGTGTATAGAGAACCTGGCTGCTACCAGGTTTAAGGTATTTTTCAGTGCTTGGGGTTAGCTTGGGGTTAGCACCTAAATCTGGTGCTTTGAGGAAAGTCCCTCTATGTACTTTTTACATTCTATTGAGTGAATTGCAGTGGTTTCCATTTTAATGTGTTATACAAATAATCATTATATCTTCCAGCAGTACTTGCAGCTATTTCTGACACCCTGGTGAGGAGACAGATTCTATGGTGTCAGGGCTAAAATGAGCAGATACATGTTGGATTTGTGACTCTGGAGGTAGCATCATACCTTGGGCCTGAGTATTGTAAAAGGAAAGATACAGATTGCCCAGAACGTGATGTGAAGCATCCACTCTGCTTATTTCAGGTTCAAAGTGGATAGTTTAAGAGGAGTTCCTGATATAAAAAGAAATATTTACAACTCTCCCTTCCTGAATGACAAAGAAACATCTCCCCACATAATTCAGGGCCTTTTTTAAAATCAGGATATAATTTTATTGTCTGTGTTTTAGTGCTACAGCTGGTTCTTCTGGCTGAGGGTTTTTTCTTTGCTCACTGAGTCTAATTTCCTCAAAACTGAAACAAATCATATAACTCTCTCCATCATCATGCTGCAATGATGTTGTCATATTTATTTTTATCTTCTCTTGTACAAGCCATATTAAATAGTGGCTATTATAAGGTTTTTCAATTTAGACTTAATTGGCAATCTGAAGCCTACCATTTCTTTGCCATTCATCATAATGACTTTAAAGTGTACTTTGCCTAAATTCTGGATCCAGTAAATCAGGAACAGACTATAGCTGTAGGAAAAGAAAGAAGCCTAAAGAGGAAAGTAAAACATCTAGGTAGGACCTTCTTGAGATCCAGCCATGTTCCTGTGTTGAGGGAAGGGTGGGAAGTTTGTTCCTCAGTAAAAAATTGCAATGCTCAGTTCTAAAGAAAATCTCTGGTGGACAGATGAGCTGAAGTCATATCGTAAATGTCTGGAATAGTTTGTGGCATGTATTGAGAATGGACACAGAAACACGTTGCTGAGCAGGACCTTAAAGTAACTATGTGTTTTCAATGTGTCTTTTCATTCTGCTTTCCTTGGTGAATGGGATTATCTGTTCTCACATCCTAGTTACACTCAAGAGAGTATTTGTGCCAGCTGAGCTAGGAAGGCTGTATATAGGCTAGTAGTGCCATGCCAATACTCACTAGAAAAAGCATCAAACAGGATGCAAATTCCTCTCTGGAATACCTGTTTCTGAACTCGGCTTGAGCCTTTTTTCCCCCCCAGAATTGCCCCTTCCTTACTTTTCTGTCTCCTTCCAGAGATGAATGCTGTGCATCCCATACTAGTTCCTACTTGGATCACAAGCCTTTGACTCTTGATTTTCATTCTGATGCTCCCTCCATAAAATTAAATGCAGAGCTCAAGGCCACTGTGTAAAGCAATCACATTTGCATCTTGAACGGGCACATCTTCTTTAAATGTTCATGATGTTGTATAAACATGCATAGCACTAAAATTGCCTGCCTCTCCCCTACCTCCCAAGATCAGTACATACCAGACCAGAGAAAGATACAGTTTTACTAAAATTTACAGTTATAACTGAAGTTTACTTCAATACCTTAGTTGTCCTGATCTCTACTTGGTTTATTTAAACGATCCTAACATCAGCTCTCTTTGAGGATTTCCGGGGGAAAAAAAAAAAAAAAATATATATATATATATGTAATTTTTTTTTTTTTTTATGTTTTACTGTATGACCTTAAGGCTCAGACCCTTATTTACAGACTCTTTTTTCACACTTTTTGGCAAGCAGATTTTGCATTACTTTGCTCAAAACCTGAAAGCATCATCAAGGTTTAGAGAAATCTAAAATTCATCATCTACAGCTCCTCCAGTGTGAATTTAATATGAGAGAAAGCTGACAGTATTATTGCTGCCAGCGTATATGGCTCTGAAACTATTCAGCAGGGCCAGAATGAATTAGGTTTATATCTGAAAAGGATGCCTATTAATAAAAATGCAACAGCCCATTTCTCAAGGGAAAATCAAACCCATTCTTTTCCAGGATTCACATACAGAGCTTTGGAAAGCATTTACTTTACAAATAAAACCAGGCATATTTCTTCCTCTCTGTGCTGCACTCAACTCAGTATTCTAATAGACCTAACAAGAGGCACCAGTAAAACCACAGTTTGACCAGAGCAAATTATTTATAATAAATACTTACAAACTAGATTAATTTAGTCTCATTCATCTCAAAGTGCCTGGTTTCCCTATGGGAGTGTTTCATCCATTGCTAACCATGAAAAAGCCACCTTTGAAGATGGCTTTGAGTGACCAGCTCCATCAGAGTCACATCCAGACAGAGCTGTCCATCACACTGCTTCCTACTTCCTCCTATGGCTCTTGGAGTAGCTGCAGTAAAGTACTTGAGATTTTATTATCTGAACTATGGGATCAGTTATAATTAATGTGAAATTGTTTGTTTCCTGGGACGATGATGCCACATCTTGGGATGTGGGTAAACTGATCATGATGATGGTCTCTCCCTTAGGGTGAAGAAAACTTGGGAAAAAAGCTGAGGAAGCCACACATGCTTTTATTTCTTCAGTAAATTGTGGCAATTTAAAGCCAGGTAGTGGAGAGAGTAACAGATCTTAAACTAATAATATTGATTTTCCTTTCTGGAACAAAGAGCCCCTCTACAAAACACTGCTCTGAGAAAAATATTAGACATCTGCTAAGCTGTGCTTAACGGAAGTATTCATGTTACTCTTAGACTGAATTAAACAGGGTGATATACAGCAAATACATAGGAATAGTCATATGATTTATTAATTTTCACCATCACTGCGGTTATTCTTGTAATCTTACATACTGAAATTGCAGAGCTTTAGCAGAGGCCCTAACATTGTCTCTTAAGATTTTAGAAGTTACTCTTGTATGTTTCAGAGAGCATGTTTACATAATGAGTTTTTAGACAGATATATAGATATAGATTCCTGTCTGTACTTCTGTAGATAAAAGTATTTTTTGCATTTTAAAGAAACAGCATGGGAAAAAAAGAATTTAATAAAAGAGGACCCAATCTCTTTCTCCATTTGAGGAAACATGGTCAGGATCTAACGAGCTGTAATATGGGGAAGGATAACTACTGATCAAAGCAGGTGTAAAATTACATGTAAGCCAGGGAACACAGTTTCAAGGACTCTGATATCTTTCATCTTCTTTTATCATCTCTGGATAAGCTGAGGAGTATCCAGAAGGGCACACTCTCAAGAGTGTACCCTCAGCCAGTCTGCTGATGACACAAACTGGGAAGAGTGGCTGACACACCAGGGGGGTTGTGTTGCCATCCAGAGGGATCTCGGCAGGCTGGAGAAACGGGCTGATGGGAATATCACCAAGTTCAACAAGGGGAAGTGTAAAGTCCTGCACCTGGGAAGGAGCAGCCACAGGCACCAATATATGCTGGGGGTGCCAGCTGAAAAGGTGCTTTGCAGAATAGGACCTGGGTCAAACACAAGTCAGCAGTGCATCCTTGCCCCCAAGGTAGCTAATGGTATCCTGGGCTGCATCAAGAAAAGTGCTGCCAGCAGATCCAGGGAAGTGATCCTCCCCCTCTGCTTAGCACTGGGGATGCCTCACTTTGTGTGCTCTGTCCATGTCCGGGGATCCTCACTAAAAGAGGTCCTAAGGGAGACTGGGGAGAATCTAATGAAGGATCACAATTACGACAAAGGGACTGGACTATCGCTCTATAAGGAAAAGCTGAGAGAGCTGTGACTGTTCAGCCTGGAAAAGAGAAGGTTCAGGGGGATTTATCAATGTGGTGAGTATCCACAGGGAGGGTACAAAGAGGACAGAGCCAGGCTCTCTTCAGTGGTGCCCAGTGAGAGAACCAGAGGTAGTTGGCACATACTAAAATACCGGAGATTCCCTCTGAACATCAAGAAACACTGTTGCACTGTGAGGGTGACCAAGCACTGGCAATGATTGTCCAGGGGGGTTGTAGAGTCTCCATCCTTGGAGATATAGTCCTGGGCAATCAGCTCTGGGTGTCCCTTGCTTGAGTAGCAGGGATTTGACCAAGTGACCTCCAGAGGACCCTTCCAACCTCAGCCATTCAGTGATTCTGTGAGAATCACAGGCCAGGCTGATATAGTTAGGACTCCAAAACAGCCCCTTGGTTTCCATCTCATTTGAGCAAGTGAATTCTGCCTGAGGCCCCATTGAGGGAGGCAGAATGGGAGGAAGGAGGAGATCTAAGATGCATGAGCATCTATGTGTTCCAGACACCTGGTTCTTGGAGTGAGAATGAAAAGTGTAGGAACCTGTGAGAGGTCAAAATTACTGCCAGCAGCTCTAAAGGGAGACAAAAAGAACCGGGTAGAGCCTACCAAAAAGGACTACTGAGAAATACTTTCTTATGTGGGTGGTTCCATGAGATCAGATGCCACTTTTCTACACCTTCCCAAAGGAGCACTGTCTGAATGCTTGACTGATCTCCTGGGGCTCACTGCCTTCAGACTGGCCATTTCTTCACTATATTGACTATGAAAGCATATTAAAGGAAGCAGCAAGTGCCAGAGAAAAGAAAGACTTGTGGGTTATGCTGTAGAAGCAGCACCAGAGAAGGTGGCAGCAGCTCATAGAACTTATACAAAAGATGAGGGAGATACAAGGTTGGTTTTTTTTTATTAAAAAACCCCCAGTGTTTGCCCAGGCAAACATCTGAAACCATATTTAACAACAACAGATTTCAAAGGGTCAGTGGTACAGGGGTTTAATGAAAAAGATCCTGCAAACATGAGAAGACCTTTTTCAGTGAGATGATTAAGAGGAGTAAATGGAGGACAAAAATAAGTATTTTAATTTTGCTACAGATTTCCACTGCACCTTGTTCTGCTTAGTTTGGGCATAGATGTCTGATTTGAACTTCATTTCCATACTAATTTCCAGTTATCCTACAACTGGGAGAAAACTTCCCGGGTGAAAGACTTATGAATGCAGAGTACAAACCAAGCTTACCTCACTCCTTGCTGCCTGTGTAAAGTGTTGCCAGGTCAGAATGGGAGCTTTTATATCCAAGTCTTTTGACATAAATGTGTCAAATGGGAAGAATTCACCCTTGCACTTTGACATATCAAGATCTATAGTTCAATTAGGACAAAATTTGACAGTAGAACATTCTTCTAGCATTAATAACTGTTGTACCTCTGGTGTAACATGAGATGATATTGCTAGTCATAACATGAAAGTTCCACAAGTCTTTCTCTAACTGGCAGAAGAGAAAGCATGCCAAGTTTTGCAGCCCATGAATTTTGGGAGAGGAGTGAAGAGAATTGGAGAGGGCCTATGAACTGCTTTCAGCAATGACAAGATTAAATGGAGACACATGTCTTAGTTCTATATAGATTTTATCAGTGTACAGAATAGCCTATCAGACTGCCTTTCCCACATTTTCACCAATTTTACACATCTTTTTGCAATTAACACATGGTTTAAAGACTGGAATAAAAAATTATTGATACTTTATGTTTATGTCATCTGGCATTCATCCATAATTTCTCCCTGAATTATTCCATGTTGTCTGGGAACAGCATTTGACAACAGCGGTCTTCAAAGAGTTAGTCCTGCAGGAGCTGTGTAAAGCAGATTCTGCAAACTCTTACATGGATAGTCCTGGTTTAGTCAGATGATGATTAACAAGGAGAGCTGATCCAAAACAATTGGAGTTATGTAATGTCTTTGTAATTATTTCATGCTGCTAGGCTGAAATACATGAGTTTGTGGAACTCAGTGGTGTAATGCCTAAGAGTTGTGTGTCCATCCAACACCACAGGATGTTCAGCACTCCACCCAGCCATGTTACACGAGTGCAGGGAAACCTCTTCTGCTTATAAGGGACCCTTCCACAAAAGTAGCGTTTAAGGACTAAGGAACAATGAAAGCTGCAATTTTTCTAAATGTCAGTAACATTGAGCTTTTCAGTGTATATTAGCTTTAGAGAAATTCTGTATTGATACCAAATCTTGATTTATAATTTTTCTAATGAACTTAGCTTTCTTACAAATTACAGGTGACCTGATAGTCCTAAGCCTGTTGAGTCATATTTTTTCTGTCAGTATTAACAAAAAAATCACAAAAATTAAGCTAAAGAGGACCATTCTTAAAAAAAATCTATTAGTTTTAGTAGATGTGGCAAAATAGTGGCAAAATTTAGCTTTTAAAAAAGAAATAATTTATGCATTATTGAATATTCTTATAGCTATTATAACACTGTAGTGCTACTAGCAGGAAAGAATTTCTGGAATGTAAAATTTTGATATTATGATGGTGATTTTTTAGCACTTTAGCTAAAAGTTATGGCAAATATAAACAGGACCAATCCTACATCTGCCACGTACTGTCAAAATTCAAGGTTTATGAAAGTACATTGAGTGATATCAGCCACTGGCGGAGCATTACTGATGTGAATGTCTGCCTCACATAGTCTGGCACAGCAGCAAAACACTGGGCTGAGGCTCAGCCCAAAGACCATTGTACAGCCCTGCTGAAATTACTTGCAAGAAATGATAATGTGCAGCTGCACAGTCACTCTTTTGTACACCAGCTTAGCATTGTGAAACAGGGCATTCCCAAGGGATGTACAGAAGTATTTGTGCAGTTGTGAGACACATTGCTTAGGTTTAATCTACACGTACAATAAAGCCAGGGTATAAAACATGCAAAGAGATCCTCAGAGATGTGGCAAATCTGTGAGCAAAAGCTATGGCTCTGTCTACACTGCAGGTACTGCACTCTGAGCTGATGGAAGATTTCTAGCCATATAGACTGTGCTGTCTCATGTGGCAAGCAGTGTTTACATCACCTCACAAAGACTGGTGCTGACAATGTGGGGCAGGTATACAACGTGATCTCCTCAGGACCAACCTGATTCCCCATCAGGATGAGCCATGGGTGATATCTTTGCTGTCCTGTATGTCTAGTTTCCTTTGGAAAGACCCAGGAGTGCAGGCAGGAAGGCAGATGCAGCACAGAACAGCAACAGCTCGATCTGAACAAACACTGGACCAAGAACTGTGACACACAGGAGCAAGAAATGCAAACAGTGAGACTGAAAAATTAGAGCTAATTTTAGCTGATAATAAGACATTTCCCATCAGGTGTGTGCTTAGGTTTCTTGAAAGGTTGAACAAAAACAACACAAAGGATGTTCTCTCTTTGCCAGTTTGGGGTAAGTAACAGTAACTTCAGTGCCTCTGCCTGAGGTAAGTCATGCCTCTATTACTCACTGTGTATGAGCAGGTTTCAATTACTTCAGTGAAAGCATTGGGCAGAAGGTTTAATATTAAACAAAAAGAAATACTTTTTTACACATGACTACACTGTAGATTTCAATAATGCTGCTTGGTGTCAGCTCAAAACTACAAGCAGGTTGATGAGAGCCTTGGAAAACCCATGAGTGCATTAGAAGCTGTCAGCTCTAGAAACCCTTAAACAGACCTTAAACAGCTCACAGAAATTGGGAAACTGCAACAGAGGCATATGCAGGGACTTTGGATTAGTTTATATTTGTCTTGTTTTCACAGTTAGAGCATTGAGCTAAGTGAGCCTCTAAGGGTGTCTGAGATGTATTTGTTCACGTGTGAGTACCAAAACAGACATGTAAAATGGATGTTGAGAGGTTACCAAAGTCAGCTTCTTTCTTACCTGTGTATTTTCAGCATGCTTTTTTCCTAGTTTGTTATTTAAAAAGGAGAATGTCACTTGCCTGAGAGGCATTTAGAATCTTTAGTCTTACTCTTACCGGGAAAGATTTCCCAGAGAACTGATTTGCAGTACCTTGCTGCAGAACGCCACTTGAATACTGCTGGACCTTCATAGAACCCATTCAAAACAAACACCCACACTGACTGTGCACCTCAGTAGTCTCTCCATCTCTCTTTCCAATGTGGGCTGTGCCTGTTCTGTTCTGGACTCATCTACATCATGATTTCTAACTTGCTAAGATGAATGTCATGACCACCACCATCAAAAGCCTTTCTAAAGTAAAATAATACAATAGCAATTGCTTTTCCTTTGTCTGCAGCATCTGTTACCCATCATAGAATAAAAGTGGGTTATTCTGATATAATCTATTCTCAAACACACACACAAAAAATTGCATTGTTTTTTACTCTCTGCATGTTATCCTCCAGGAAGTCTGATAGTTCCTTGTTCCATTACTTCTGTTTCCAGAAACAGAAGCTTTGCTGATTGGTTGCATTTTCTTCCTGTCTTTTTAAAGCTCTCAACATGTTTACTCTTCCTATTGGATGAAATGTGATCTATTATCCATAAATTGTCAAAAGTGATTTTTAATAGCTCTGAAATTTCATCAGCCAGTTCAGGATGTGTCCTAGGACACAAAGGTGCCATCCTTGCCTTGGCACTGACCACTAACCAAGCTAATTAATAGTAGTAAGTCAATCAGCTATCTGATGATGGAGGAGCCACACTGAGGTTCATTTATCCATAGACTGGGGCATATCAAACAGAGGGTACTTTGGAAATCCCACCATTGCACCTTTAACTTTCAAAGTGTGCACTCTGCTGTTCTGATCATCTGTGCTCTGTGCAACATCTGTAGTTATAAGTGATTCTTTCCATATGGTGAAAGTTCTGGAAATTGACAGGTTAATTTGTACAACGAGAATGTACTCAGATAAATAAGATTACACTAGGATCTTGGGGACAAGGGGAATTTGCAAAGCCATATGTGTTAATTTCTGTACCAGATACAATGATTTTAATCCACTGCAATTGTATGTGCTTTGCCCAGGCAAATGATACTCTTGATATCTTATTCCCTCTGCTGCATTTCTGAACTTCTCAGACGATGAGAATGCTTGTCTGTACTTGAATCAAATCTCATCTATTGTGTTAGTCTCCATCCTTGCTTGCTTGATTACTTAGCATGCCACAAAACCAGCTCTGGTAGTGTTTGCTCCTTACCGACATTTTCCAAAGAGGACAATGCCAATTTCAAAATTGGGGTGATTTTTGGTATAATTTTTTGGTGGAAGACAAGCATAGTTCTGTGTCTATTAAATAATTTCTGTAAGGAAAGGGAAAAAACCAAGAAAGACAAGTCAGCTGTCTGCAAACAGTATTTGAGTTACAATAATGAATTGTGAAGGCACAAGCTAGGGATTGTGAGACTGTTTGGACTGAGCATGTTAGATACAGGAGGACAATTCTTTGATTCCAGCGAGTTCTCCCTGTAAGCCCCCTCCTGATAGCTGAACAGATGTATGCAGATATGCAACTATTAGGTTTGACAGGAAAGGGAATACAAACTGACTATGGAACTCTACAAGTACTGAGCATAGTATAATTTTGGACACTGTCAGTGTCCCTATTAAAAATCTGAAAGTATTGTTGAAGTCAATGTAGGATTTGTGATTTATTTTCCATCATACATGCAGGTGAAGAAGTCTTCACAAAGTCAGTTTTGACACTGATTGTAAAAGCATCTGAAGTGAAGACTGTCAAGATGACTGAAACCCCCTGTAAATCACTGCTTTGGACACCTTTCTCTCCAGTTGGACACCTTCAGAAACTCCTCAGCTTGAAAAAATTATTTGTTCAACTTTTTTCCAAACCCTATTTCTTTTTTTCTGTGTAGCTGCAAATACAATAAAGTCAAGCAGAGTGAAATGAACTGGCAGTTCAGATTAATGTCAACATCTGCGTGAAAATACTTCCCATCACTGGATAGCACTATTAGCTATATCTAGTTTATTTGGATAGCTGCATTTAGTACTGCAGACTTCTCTTCATTGCAGCTGCAGGCTATTAACCTAGAACATGACCTCTTTTAGTTATTACTTAAGGCAGTAATAGTAGTGATACAGATTACAATGAAGATCCCTTGAGAAAAAGTACAGTAATTAAACTCTATGTCACTAGAATTTTTCATGTCCTATAATGAAGCCAGTATATTAACAATAAATAAATAAATAAATATGGGGAAATAATGTGGAAACACTTAGCTAAACGAATCACATTTTTTTGGATTGACTTCTCTCCTAAGTATCAAAGATGAGATTAAAGGAGCGGCGCGTGGGGGCAATAAGAAGAGCAAACTCATACTAGAATGACTTGGAAAAGCCAATCTAATGCTTTAGGGCACAGGCTGAACACCCCTGCAACTAGGATTTGAACATAAATTTCAGGTAGGTTTGACCCAGTATGGAAATAGGCCATGTGAACTTTCTTTGAAAGATAATTACAGACCATTGCCAGAGGCAGGACATTTCATCATTTAGACTCTTGATCTTTTCGGGCTTGTTGAAACCTGTGTTCCTGTGAACATCTGAAGTTACCACAGGCTTCTGTTCATTTACTTGCCTCGGAATCACACAGGGATTTTTATGCTGCAGTTTCACGTTTATTCAGAATGCAATATCAAATCTGTTAAAAATTCAATAATGGCATTCAATTGGACAAGAATGTATGCATGATTTTTTTTTTGTTTGATATCAAAGTTACTAGTGAATGTATATGGTCATGAGAAGATAAAGCACATAAACGGGCAGAAAGATCAGTTAGCTGGACTGCTGAACTTTGTTCCCAGGACCTACAGCTTTAAAGTGCTAATTAAGGTTAGCTGGTAACTTCTCATATGTGCAATCAGCTGTGTAACATTGCAAATTGGGTATGCTTTGCAAGGGAACATTTCTGATTAAAGATGGTAAAACTCCTTTTCCCTGTGATTCAGAGGAACATGATCCAGACATAAAAAGATAAAAATCACTGAATATTACTTTTTACTTTGAGCGAAATCATCTAACTCACCCAACTCTCTGAATGATTCATTGCAATACTATCAAGAGAGAGCTGGGAATGCGTATTATAAATAAAGGACAGACCAATTTCAAAAGAAGTGATGCTATCAAGAAAAGCATCTATGAGAAGAAAATAGATACAGGGATGAAATTTAAGGTAACGTATTCAAGTATCTTTCTTCAGATTTTAATTAAACACCCAGGCTTATCTTTCAAGTAGTGCTATGCTTCCAGCACTTGGCTGAAAAGAGCTAGGAGACTCTGGGACATGTAGAATATGAAAAGCTCACAGCCAGTTATGGAAACTTTTTATAAAGGCTGCCCTATTTCACCTGAAGACAGACACAGCCGCCCATGCATATTCATGCATTTTAATTCAATAGAAGGTAGCAATTAGTTTATGGTATGCACAATTTAAGCATGCTCCCCTTTCTCTCTTGAGTGTAAAAGGCAGGTCTTTACTGGAAATGATTAAAAAAGCCTTTTAGTTAATCCTAAGGCATCCTACAGACTGATTGCTTTGTAAGTATCCCTCATCTACTACAGCAGGTGAAAAAAACCCAACAGCCATTTAAGGTATAATACTTCCATCCTACGTCATGCCTCCATAAATATATAACGCAGCCAGGGCAGCCCATGGCAGCCTTTCAAACCAGTGAGAGAGGGTACCCATTTCTTTAGTGGATGCTGGCCAAAAGCCACTTTCTTTCCTGCAATGCAGAAACTTGGAAAAAGAACACTTTTCTAGTTGATTCTGCACCTTTCACATCACAACATGGTTTGCTACTTCCCTAATAGTTAGAATGGCTCCCTGAGAAGAGATGCCCTGCAGGGTCCTTTTACCCTTGGCAGCACAGCTCTTCAAGATGCCATGCTGCTATTTGTGGCTTCCTACCACAGCTGCACATCAAATATACAAAGCGGCAGCCAGGCACGCTTTAGCAGCAGGAATAAAATGTGAGGACTGTAAGAGAAGTTACTTGTTTTTTATTGTTCTGGTAAGAAATTAGTAATCAAATGTACAGAAGAAAGTAATTGCTTGCTGTTCTAAGCAATTGTTCCGGAAAGAAGTGTTTGTTACTGGGAGAACAAGGGTCAAGTTCACTAATTGTACATTCATGATTAGCAATAGGCTTAATCTAGGAATATTCTGAGGTTGAACCCAGGATCTCTTCATCCAATTTAGCATTTCCCTTGTATCTGTTTCTCCACCATCACCACCCCAAATGACAGAGGGAGAAAAGAAACTGTGACAAAACAGAAGTGGAAGTGGTAATGCTTTATAGAGAAACAGTGAGAGGCTGAGATGCACTTAAATGCAGTCTGACTTTGCCCCACTCCTATTTTTGAGGTGATTGATTAAGCTTTTATGTAATTGCATGCACATTTGGTGCCATTTTGAATGCCCTTAGGTATCCTGCCTGATCTCCAGACCTCCAGACGCTACCCTAGAAAGGCATGGATTTCCTACAGGTCCTATGGCATATCTGCAACCTCGGTGTGAATGCAACAATAGCTTGCACCCAGAGGACACAGATTTCAAATGAGCACACTTAAAGTTTTCACTGAAGTGTCTGCCACTGAAGCTGAAGCCACTCCCGTCCCAGTGCCTCCACAATGTCCAGTATAACCCAGGCAAGTTATATTTTGCAGTTTCAGCAGTCGGGGACTGTTCGAACTGGTTGCAGGACGAACCTGCAGTCTATTCCTGCAGCCATTCTTCAAAAGGGTCACATGTCAATAGCACATGCCTTCATCTCTGCAGGAGATTTTATTCAGTTGTGTGTTCAGGTTCAAGTCTGCAGTAAGCTCAGTGGCCTTGCAAACTCTAAGTATGAAGCTACATCTGTTAATGAGAATACTCATCCCTTTTCCTCCTGTAGTGAACACAGTGTGCAGTGAAGGAAGCAGGTATTCCACAGATTTGTGCTCCACCCTTTGTGTACTTGGTGTGTTGGGATGTCATGTCAATGAAAGACAGTGACCCTTGCCACAGGACAGCCCTGGCTTTTACTGCACTGTAGGCCTTTCTGTGGTTCCCTTTTCTGTCCCTGCCCTGCCCTACCTTGCTTGCAAAGTATCACAGAGCCATAAATAAAGAATCTTTCCTAAAAACTATCCTGCACTTTGCATAAACCCCTACTCATCACCCACCTCCAGGAATCACCTCCTAGCAAGGTACAGAAAATCCTACATCTCATTTACTATAGATTTCAGACCTTAATTAAACACTCACGAGTTTCCACCAACCATTTTCTTTTCCTTTCCCACACCAGATAACGTGGTCCTGCATTACCTCGCATTTTTTGCATGGGTCTTCAGAGGAAGAAAATGAACCAAAATAGCAGACTTAGCCAACATCTCAGTCATCTGGCAGGGATCTGGGAACAGCGAGAACGGAGTATTTACTGTTTCCCCTTTAAGAAGCACAGAAAATGTCATTTCTGGTTTATATAACTTTCCCAAACAAGTCTTTCTGAAACAAGATTATTTAATTAGCTAATACAGTAGATTTTGTAAGAACTGGAAGACCCTCTTCAGTGATGTAACACCTTCCTAATCTAATCCAGTGTGCTCTGTAGTGACTTTTATATCTTTTCCTACAAATTTATCAAAAGAAGGAGAATTTTGGCTCCCAAAACACATAGGCAATCCCATGAGATAGTATTTTCCTTTTTTTTTTTTAAATTCATTTTTGGGAGGGGTGGGGGGTAGAAAGATAAAGAGGATGAGAGATTATTTCACAGAAAAGCACACTCAAGATGCAACCTTGAAATTATAAAGTTTATCTCCAGCTCTTCTTTTAAATCACACTAATGTTCTGGAACTTTAAGAAGAAAAGTGTCCTATCTGCAGGAGCTGGTCTCTTTTTTTTAGGAGCTAGATAACAGATAACTGGAAACTTCCACAGGTCACTTCTGGCAGAGCTGCAAAACTCTCAGTCCCACCAGAGGAAAACCTGGCACCTTGCATTTTTTTCTGCCACAGTTTCTCAGAAAATACTTACTAGATTAGGTAATTCTGTAAGTTATGCTGATTCATCTTAGCTGTGACACGTTCGATGGCTGAGAGCACACAGGCTGCAACAACTGCTGCTGCATCAAGGGTGGAGGATTTGGTCTTTTGTTCAAATAACAGGGGCTTATGTTTTTAATTTTTAATTGAGACTGATCCCTTGAAGACAAAACAGTCAAGGCCTGCCTGTGGTGTGAGAAATAACCAGAGCAATGCTTCTTCAGCCAGGAATGAACATCTCAGATCTGGGTGGACGTCCTTTTCCTTTCACCACATAAATAGTGTACCAGCAAAATACCTACTTAGTTGCCCTTTGTGGTTTGGTTCATCAAGAAAAACTTTCATTCTCACTTAATGGGTATCTGACTTTAGTTTTTACATCATGGTATAAGTATGACAAGACAGTTCCCACCATCACAAAGTCTCTGTTGTGAAGTCCTCACCCTGCTCTGTGTGTACTGAGGAGCTGACCACACCAGGGGTCAGCTCCTAGTGCGATCCCCCACAAGGTGTTTCCATAGAAGAGGTTGCATTTCACTGCCTTGCCACAAACACTGGACAGCTTGCAGTTTTAAATTTGTCAGACATGTACTGGAGGCCTACAGAATGGACTAAAGGACAATTGTAAGGATTTGGGAAGCTGTTACATTATTTTTGATGTCTCACCACTACTTCTCAAGGTTTGATGTTGCCTGTACTGCATATTGCAGTCATTCTGATGCTTATAGACAAGAAAATCCAGGCGAAAATGCCCTTTTTTAAAGAAAAATGGTTATTTTTCCTTTTTTTTTTTAAACATATAAAAAAGAATCCACACAGTTGATACTAAACTAAATTCACTGTGGTCTTGTACAGTAGCTTTTGCTCATATAACATCTAATGGAAAAGCTCATTGACATTCTGTCATTTCTGTTTCAATTAACTGAACTCACTGATGCCGCCCTCTAGAATTCGTGACAGCTGATCTATTTCCAAAATAAACTAAGGAACTAAATTTATTTGCAAACAAAGATTACCTCATTCTGGAATCTGTGCTAAGCCTTTTTTCTGTCCTCATCAACTGGTACAAGGGAAAATGTTAAGAAAATACTTTCAAACAGTTAAAGATCAAAAGGGAGATTATATTTCACAGGAATATAACGGTTGAGAAAAATTAATCATAGGTAGTTTCAAATGTTTTAAAAATAAATCAGCACCTTTGATAAAAACCAGCATACTAGCACTTAAGACAGGAATCCCAGCCGAAAAACATAGTAATTATGGATAGTATGATAGCATTTCAGTAAGAAAAATATATTACAATAAAAATTCAGAACTTTTATATCATCATCCATGTAAGCATCTGAAAGCATGCTGAAATAATTAGTGAAGGAAAGGAAAAGAATGTCAACCACCATTTCTTGGACAATGCAAACAAAAAGCCCTACAGAGATCTGTCAGGGCACCACAGACTCCTGTTCCAGGAGTGCTGAGAGGTCGCTAAGTGGATGATGGTAGGATCTGGCAGCCAGGGCATCCCTGGGGCACTGGGGCAGCCACAGCCCCAGGGTGTGTCCAGCACCAGCCAGGCATGGTGGGAGCTGTGGCTCAGGTCAGAGCCAAACAGCAGAGCCTCAACTTAAAAGCAGCTCCCACAAGCAGGGGCTGTGGCTTCCCCAGCATCCCCAGCCACAGAAGGAAGGGGATGTTTTCATATTTCCAAAAATTTCCATGTTTCCTCCATGGTGGGGAAATGCACTCAGAGCCCCAACACGTATGGGAAATCCCTGTGGAAGTTCAAGAAACATCTCAGGTTTCTGCTGAGACTGGACATTTCTACCTATGTAGGGATGTATCAGTGTTGAGCAATACTGGATTGGATAGGAAACTAGGTAGGCATTTCCAAAAATGCAAGAGAGCAGTGTGAAAATAAAGATTTTCATTGGACAGCTGGTTTCTGCCTGCATGAGATTTGAATTGGTTGACATAACTGTAGAAGCTTCCACCGCAGGATGAGTGTGTGTGTTCATAACAAAAATCAGGCATGCTCAGTGAACCAGCAAATAATCCACTGCCACTAGCATGGCTATTAACCATCTGCAGGGATCTTTTAGTGTTATAAAGCTGGACATGGAAATGTGACAAATGGCCTTATTACTCAGGAGTGCGTTTTATGTTGCATTAAACATGCAAAATGTATTTAAAATTAAACATCTGCTTACAGCCAAAATGCCTTAAATTTGTTTACAGGTGATCTCTACCAACCTGAGTTTTATTGTGAAAGGAGCATATACATTGTATTCAGCAAACAGAATGATGTGCATTCAGCAAACAGAATGATGTGCATGTATTATTATTTAAGTAGATTTAAGTTTCTACTATCTCATTAGTATTTTGTTTGGAATGCAATGCACTGGCAATTACTTCCTTTGCTCCCTTATTAATATCTTAGAACGATATCATCTTGATTTCCTCAGAGGTACAGGAAGCAGCAAAAAGGAAGAAACTCATCACTGAGCTGTTTTGTTCCTCTATTTATGGTACAGGTCAATGTATTACGGAAACTTCTTGAGAAAAAAAAAGAAGAGCAGTGTTTGGCTTTTCAATGTGCAGTAACACAGTGCTTCCATTCCTATAATGCCCTGAGCAGTTTGTTACCTGCACACCGTATTCCTGTGCAACATCTTCTGTACATAAAGATTTGCATAAAGTGTTTATCTTGATATATAATTAAAAAAAAACCAAAACAACCAACCAAACAAAAAAACCTATTTTGTCTACTCCCTGAACATTTCTCCTTCATTCATTCAAACACCTTCCTCTTTTTTTTGTTCCTGGATATTCTACCTACAGCTGATTCTCCTCAGGTAAAAAAATTGGTTTGAGTTTCCATTATTTTATTTGGAGGAAAATATTGTGCAGTGCTGAGCTGGTGTAGTGGAGAAAAAAATGTACCTGGATCAGAACAGAGGAAAATAGAGGAGCAACAAGTTCTGTTCCCTAGGGGGTTGTACTTCTGCCTTTCCCATTGCCTGCTGAAAATGCAATTCATTTCACTGTCCCACAGTCCTATTACTTCAGTGTTATTTTTATCCGTATCACTGTTCCTTATTATTTGTCTTGTTATAATGCCTAGGTATGTCTGCCAAGATCAAGACTGTACAAATATGGCCTGAATCTGCCAGTAAAATGTCACATATTATAATGGAAGAGGTAGGAACAAGAACACAGAAAGCGAACATTATCGTTTCAGTTTTATGTAGAGAATAAGCCAAACTAAGGGAGATGTTCTTGCATCTGGGAGTCTACTGCTACTGTTCCCAAAAGAGATGGCAGATGTGACAGCCACAGTCCTCTGGAGGCTGTTGGACACACATCTGGGAGTGTAAAGAGCTGCCTGTGTTTAGGCAACCAGACCCCTCTGTTCAGCCCACTTGAGGTCACTTGCTCAAGGTTGTTGTCAAAGAAGTGCATAGCAAAGCCGTGCTTCAATATAAATCCCACAAGCTCCAGTTCACTGTCTAAATCACAAACTAATTCTTCCTGGTTTCAGCTTCTCTTTTTTTCTTTCTCCCAACCACCTACACTACTGCTGTTATGAAGTGAATTATTCTTTCTTGCTTTAAATTTTTCTTCTTTCTGTTTCGATCTTTGATTTTGGCTCCAGTCCTTCTCTCTCCCTCAGCAGAAGGCTGAATGCTGCTTCGGTTGGAGGCTGTGTTACAGAATGTTCTCCACCCCTTCTGCTCTTTTGTTGGCATCTCCTTCCACCCTCAGCATGCAGAGCAATTCCAATGCTCTCTGAAGCACGGGGATCGATAGCCTTTGCAATCCCATTTTAGCCAGCGTGCCAGTAGCTGTTGGTAGACAGGCAAACAGGTGATGCATTGAAAAACTCATGTCTGTGAAATACCCACTCACAATCAGCTCTCCAAGTTAATTACATATGTGTGAAAAAAAAAATGTTTCTGATTCATGTCAGATGTGTTTCCTTTTAAGAGTCATGTTATACATTTATTTTGGGCAAGATTTGGTAGAAAAGACTGACCTTCTTAAAGCCCTCTATTATTCTCTATAGTCACATTTTTCTTTATTTTACTGTCACTAAGAAGTCATTCCATTTCTGTGCTGACATTTTTATCTTCTTTTTATAGCCTTTCCAAAAGCCATGTCACTTACTGAACTTTTGCTGACAAACAAAAGGAAGAGAAAGAAAAATGGCATAAACTTCCACATACAGCAAATGGCAAGGGCATGCTGTATTACTCAGATATGGTTGAGCAAATTTTAACATTCATTTCTCACTTCACTCCTTTAGTTTCACTGTCTTTTCCTTCTGGTTTTGCTTTAGTTCTCTTCTACCCAGTATTTTTTACTCATCTGTTTGTTCTGACATTTCCTTTTTTTTTCCTGTTATTTTTTTGTGATTACCTCTTCTTTCCTTAGAACTCATCTATTTGATTAGTTCTGTCTTCACTTTTGTTTAGCCTCTCCAGGTACTCCTTCAGCTATTACATTTCTACAAAAAAAATTACATGTAGAGAATTTCCTAACTCTACAGCATCTGCTGTTCATCAAAACGTCACTGTCAATGTGCCATTTTTTGCTTTACATGATCAAATCTGGACAAATCCCTTTTATTTACCTACTTAACAACCACCTTGTGAACAAATGTAATTTTAGGGCTGAAGCATCTTGTTCTAATGCCAAGCTAAATGGCCAGCACTGGCTTAGCTAAGGTAGAGCTGCCAGAAAAACAGATTTTCATGAGAATGGGAATTAGTAGCTGATGAGAAAAGTTATGATACTTCTTATTCCACTATAAGAAGTCAACCTCCAAATATACTTTTTTTAGAGCAATACTGAAAATAGCATTGGTGTTCTTTGTCCTTAATGTATCTGTTGCATCCATAATAGACACAGACTCTAGGGGGACTGAAATGGCTTTAACAGCACCTTGCCCCAATTGGTTTGAATGTCACTCTCCTGCAATATGGGTCTGAGGGTTTTCTGCCAACAGCACATTGCTGAGCTGATCTCCAGCCAGGCTGAAAGGTCGGACCAGGTGTTTGGAATATACTCTGCAAGCCTCTCCGGAGAGCTTGAGAGCCACGCAATGCTGTGAGATCATGGGCTGAGGAGTGCTGCTTTGGTTCTGTGTACTGCTTCGGTCTTCTGATAAAATGTCCACACCAAGAAAGCCACTACTATCACAACACAGCCAGTGAAGGCACTGGCTGAGCTCATTAGGTACTCCCTCATCTTGAGGCTACATCTAAGCAGCCAATGAGGAAGATGTGTGATTTCATCACACTTTGGATCTAAATGTGGCTATGGAAAAGCATATGGCTTTGCAATTGTTTTTGGGGTTTTTTTAGATTTTATTTCTTTCTCCTTCCCTGCACAGACAGTGCTGTCATCTTCACGAGATCAAATGTGCATTGGTGTCATACTTGATGCTGAAATTCACACCTACTTTCCTTCAGCAGCCCCAGCCAAACTTTAAAGATTTTCTAACTGCTGAGGATTTTTTTTAGAAGATATTTGATCATGATGCTTTTAGCAGATTTAATTTTGAAAACGAGGTGATGTAATGAATTAAAGAAAAAAAAAAAAAAGGCCAGCCACAGAAGACTGGGAGAGCTACTGTTTCACACCCAAAGAACAACTGTTGAATATTCGTTCTGCAACGTCCTGCAGCCAAAACCACGATAAAGTAGAAAGATCTGTAGGCGTCCCCTGAAGAGCCGCGTCCTCCGGCGCTGGGGGGCCGTGGTTGAGGAGCCCCCTGAGCACTGAGCGCCGGGAGCAGGGCCGGGAGGTGGCCACGAAGGGAAGGAAAGGCAGTGCCCCCGGGGCGGGGCAGGGCCCGCGGCCGCCGGGTGCGGGGGAAGCCGCTGCTGAGGGCAGGAGCGCCGGGGGGCGGGCGGGAGAGCAGGCAGGGATTTTCGTCCCGGAAAGGGGCAGGGGTTTCGCCCGGCTGGGCAGGCGCCAGGGCGGCGGCTCTCCCGGAGCGGGGCTGTGACCGCGGCGGTGCGGGGGCGGCGGTGCCCGGTGCCGGACCCGCGCCTCCCTCCCTCTTTCCCTCCGTCCGTCCCTCCCTCCGTCCCTCCGCGCGTGCCGCCCGCCCCGCCCCGCCCCGCCGCCCGCGGCCCCGCGCGCCGCTCCTCGCACAGCGCCGGGCCGTGAGGGAGCGGCCGCGCCGGGTCACCTTCCCGGCCGCCCGCAGCCGAGAGCCGCCCCCGCCGCCCCCTCCCCGCCGCCATCCACCGCTTCGGGCCGTCCCCGCCCCGGGGAAGCGGGTGCCCCGGGGCATGAGCTGCGCCGCGGGGAGCGTCGTGCTCCCTGCCGGGGAGCCGCTGGAGCTGCCGGCCGGGGCGGGGGAGGCGAGCGGGGACAGCCCCGAGGAGGGCGAGAGCCGGAGGGGCGGCTCGGAGAGCGGGGCCGCCGGCGGCGACAAGCCCGAGACGCGCTCGGTGTGCAGCAGCAGCGAGAGCGGCAGCGGCGGCCACGCCGGCGGGGCCGGCCCCATCTGCAAGATCTGCTTCCAGGGCCCCGAGCAGGTGAGGAGAGGCGCCGGGGTCGGGCGGGCCGGCACCCCGCACACCTTCGCACCCTCCCGCTCTGGGGCCGAGCCCTGTCCCTGGTGCTGATCGCGGAGTTGCTCCCGGCAGGAATCGCCCTCTCCGGCGGCGGCTGTGCGAGCCCCGGCTGCCGCTGTGCGAGATGGATGTGGCAAACGCCTGGGGCAAACCTGAGCCGGCGCAGAGCTTTGGGAGAATTCAGGGATTTTGCTGTGTCTGGCTTGCACGCTGGGTGTCCTCTGGCCCTCGCGCTCCCCTGTTCACCTCTGAGGGACTCTACACAATACGAATTTCTCAGGTTTCTGTTAGACTTTAAAATGACAGTGTTAGCTTACAGGTAATGCTGAGAAGACCTCCAAGTATCATTTCTGTCGTGACTTTACTGGGCACAATATCAGCAATGGATCTGTAACTAGCATTTTATAGCTTGTCTTGGAGTCGGAAAGAAGAGAAGAGCTGATTTGTATAATACTGAAACTACTGGGGGAAGTGCTTAGTTACATTATTTAAGGTCCTGCCTGACAGCTGGCTAGCTGGACAGCACAGAGCCGTTCTCCAAGAGCGAGGTTCTCTTGGAATCGTGACGTCACACATTTCTTTCCAAGTGATGACTGCAAATAGCTGTTGGAGAAATATATCCAACCACTTTTGGAATCTTTTGAGGTATTTGAAAGGGCTAATGGTACTGTCGTTTAACGCACGGTAATATTTTGTTTCACATAGGTACATGCACATGTGTAGGCAGCTTTCTGTCTTTCTTCTCAGTAGAAGCAGCTAGATATTTTTAAGACAGTTACATTTTTGAGTATTTCATAGCCAAAAATACATGCTTTTTCACATATTGAAATTGAGACCAGGTCATTGTTACAGACCCCTAAATATTTCAGTATTTAGTGTACATGTACATGAAAGGTTCCTTTAAAGTTGATGTTTCTGTATTGCCTTTCCAGGGTGAATTGTTAAACCCTTGCCGCTGTGATGGCTCAGTACGATACACGCATCAGCTTTGCCTCTTAAAGTGGATAAGTGAAAGAGGGTCATGGACCTGTGAACTCTGCTGTTACAGATACCATGTTATAGCCATTAAAATGAAAAAGCCTTGCCAGGTAATTTGTTCTTTTTAAAAAAAGTATGTGTTTTCAGTCATTTTTTAAAACAAAATGGTTCTTACTTTTACATCCAAGGTTTTTGGAAAATACAGCAGAAGATCCTATGTGCCTCACCAGCTAGCACTTGTACCCACTTGAAGTTGGGTTTTAAGACCAGTTACATATTAAAATGTGTAGTGATTTGGTTCTGTTATGTTTTTCTAGTTTTTGGCTTGCTGTAGAAATGGTCTTTAGAGGTTGGTAAATTCCGTAAGTAGTTAAATCATGCTGAGATGTGACAGAAAACTGGGATCTCCCGGATTCACTTTCTGAACTTTAAACATGTCTTTATTGTTTGTTAAAGACTCACTCAAAAGTTGATTTTGTTTGTTCTTCAAGCCTGGGGTCCAAAGGAGAGAGGTGAAGAAAGCTTCTGTTGTCAGTGTATTCATCTACTATGAAAACGTAAAAGGAGGTGTCTTTTCAGTCTTGGCACAGTTCAGAATAATAGAACAGTCTTAAAGTTCTGTCCACCTGCAGCTGTTTCAGAAGCTGAAATGTGCAGTAACATTTTCCACAGCTCTGTTTCAGCAGCATCAGAACATTCAGCTGGAAGTTAGAGCATTGTAGTGGTAGCATGTTCAGGGAGAGGCGGGAGAGAAACTCAAAGCTCCAGCAGATCTCTTAGGGAAGCCTTAATACCACTTTGCATATCAGAATCCTTTAGAGGCTTTAAATTCCATCCTGGAAATTGTATTTTATAACATCTGAGGAACACATTTAGTAAGATAATTGTATCTTTTTTTAGTTTTGATCCTAAGAGCGCAGAGATGATGGAGCTCTCAAAGGCCAGAGCACTTGGGTCATTTTTCTGTGCCTGCATTTGATTGGAGTTTTATAGAAAAGACATGGTTGGATGGTAATGGCAGTTGTGTGAACGTGATAAGCATTCCTTGGATACAGGATATCTGGAGTATTTGCTTATGGTTGTTCAGATTAGGGGCAAGTACTTTCAGAGCCAGTGGACGTCAATTTTTTTCCTTTATAAATCCTCAAAGGAAAGTTTTTGGTAAACTTTCCTAGATAGAATTTTTATGATGTAAAGCAGTAAAGGATTTGTAAAACACTCCAGATAATGAAGGTGGTAGATTCTGTTTCTACAGAGACATGGTTTGGCATGGGGTTTGATCCTTTTGGTTTTTTTAACCTTTTAAAAATCTTTATTTCTTGCATATCCACATCAATCTCATCCTTTTTCTAGCAAAGATGATAGCAATAGTTTGCAGTTATAGTATCTGAAAATAGTTGTTAGACAGCAAAGACATGACGCAGTTGTCTGCAGAGAGGCATCTAGTACTATTTGAGATGTCCTAAGGTAGCCAAAATATGTACACAGAATAGCAGATATGACAGAACTTACGAAGGACTCTAGAACTGCAGCTGGAGGCCAAGTGGATAGTAAAGGTCATCTGAAATGTCATTAGATATCTATGTGTGGACAGCAGCATCAAGCCCAGTTCTGAAGAACAACTATTCAGTTTCTGTGGAAAAGAGAAGCAAACAAGAGTCAATAGATGACACAGCAGGCAACAAAGTTTTTCCAAGCTTAAAAGGGAAGTTAAAAGAAACTGAAGAGACACAAGTTAAATGCCATTCACTGCATGAGTTGTCACCTTTTTTTTCTTTTTTCTGGGGGGGAGGAGGGAAAAAAAAACAGATTCATGTTTCTCATTCAATAGCTAAATACTTGATTTATTCTTAGCCCTGTCTTTCATTTTTTAGGTAAGTCATTTAAGTCTGTCCTTTCTTATTCTTGACAAAATAGCATACAAAAAGATTCCATGGAGTTGCAACTCAAATAATAAGTTAGACATGCAATCGTGAGGTCAAATTCCTGACACCGAAAAGATGACCCATCTCTTTGAAGGAGCACAGTCGTACCTTTCTCAGTCTCCTACACAGAGTATTCCTCTTGTAGTTACAGAATCTAAAAGGAAGTCTCAAAATGAAGTCATCTGTGTAATTTTATAAGGGGAATCAGTCTTAAAATGTTCTCCCTCCTCCCCCATATTCTTGACTGTAATAGAATTGGCCGTTTTTAACAGCTGTCTTGGCTTAAACTTTTGGACGGGTTCTGAGTCGTTTTCTACACTACGCAAAAGCTCATTTTAAGGTAACTTTCTGGTTAGTTTTGGCAAAAAGCTAAGGGTGAGACCATTTCAATACAGAAGGAATTTAAAACATCTTCAGCTGAAGTAGTGAATGTACTTAAAAGTTCCCAAAAAAGGAGGACTTCTTGCATAATGTTAGAGACAAAATTTGGACAAGAGTAGTTTACTCTTTCAACAACCAGTAGTCTGCCTCAGTCCATCTTCCCAGAATTGTCTCTACCACTCTTTTACTTATTAGAACTTTGTAGGCAGCATCACAGGAGAGAAAACTGGTGCTATTAACAAAAGTAGCTTTTTCTCAAGTGAGTGCAGGTTTACAGCAGGTCTGTGCAAAGTTGGTCTATTTACACTCAGGTCTATGCAGATTTACACCAGCTCTTAAGGTTTGCTTTCACCTTATGTATATAAGGAATGTAAAAATGTGTAGGGACTTCAGAAGCAAGAGATTTTTCTATGTTTTCATTCAGAGCATTGGAATAGATGTGGATATTCCATTTAATATCTAACTTGTTCTATGGTTTCCTTTGCTTCATGGAAGGCAAAGTAATCCCCAAGGAGTGCCTCTTTTTGGGCAGTGCATTCAAGAAACAAAATATTTCTATTCCAATAGAAATTTTTCCAGATTGACTGTTCCAGTTTCAGCAGCTGCTACATAATTTACTTTTAAGAATCCAACCCTGAAAACACATAGATTTTATTGTAGAAATAAACCTTAAAACATTAAAAAACCCCCAAATTAACCCATGGGCTAACAGTGAAAGATGAGCACACAAACAAGTTGATGGTGTTTGATATGATGTATAACAGAGAAATGCAGATTTGGAATTCTTTAATATCCTTCTTAGGATCATATCAGAAAGACGTATTTAACCTTGCACTAGTCCATTAACAAAAGCACATGTTCATGCTGCTGGACTTGCTCCTTTTGGCAGGGTGGAATTTAATCCAATAATAGGCAGGGCTATGTTAATAACTAGAAACTTCACTCCCTCCCTCCCCCTCAAACTATAATGAGGGGAGCTGGAACAAATACTGCTCTGGGCAGGGAGTTTTGGAAGGGCTTTTTGAAAAGACATAAAAAGGAGAGAGGAACTTCAAATGTATGACTTGGAAATTAAATCCACTTAGAATTAAATTTTAGATTAACAAAAAGAAAGAAAGTGCAAAAATAAATATTTTTTATTAGTTTGTTAAGCTTATAATTTGTACAGATTTCCTTCCTAGACAAAATACATTCCTAAAGAAATATAAACACATTGTTTTGTTTTTATTGGTTACTATCTAATTTTTAAGCTGTTAGGAGATTAGTTCACTAGACTTGCACTTAAGTATGAATGTGTATTGAAGAATGTCAGTGCTCTCATAAGATTCAGAAATAATGTTTAAAAGTGGAATAGACTCATGCAAATGTTGAGAATATATACTTTTGTGCTAAAACCTGTCATTTCTATAAGTGAGTAGTAAAGATATTTAGAGACTTGCCTTTTCTGGACTGTTGCTAGTAGTAGTCTATCATAAAATCGTGTCACATTAGATGTTTAATAAATCCCATTCATTAAAGCGTTATATTCTGGTACTTTGGTGGAATGGACCTATTCCGAAAGTGATACAATAGATGGATGTGCTAATTTAAAACATAATTGTGTGGCAATTCAACACCTTTTCTGACACCAGAAAAATCACAAAACTTGCTTTAAAAAGTAAATTCTTACTTGTTAGGCCTGATTTCTTAAAATAGAAACAAATTAAGGTGGTACGTTTCAAAAGGCAAAGTTTCACTTTTCCAAATTTTGTTAATGTGCATAATCCTCACTCATTTGAGTAAGCTCACTGGCATCAACTAGATAAGCATGAGCAAAACTCTGCAGCAGACTGCAGGTATGTGAATGCATGTTACATTAAAAAGTGCAAAAGTCCAGTTCTTCGGATGCTTCAGAATGGAGGCCAGTGTCCAGAAAAAATTCTGTAGTAAATGTTTAGTAAAAGTTTTGCCAATGACTATGCTCAGCTGGATGACAGCATTGAGTTCTTCTAGGCATAACTAAGAAGGAGAAAGGGACAGGGCTGAAATATCCAATTATGCATCCTAACTGTGCAGTGTACTAAGAACAATTAATGTCAACTCCCCGTACTGAAGATCCGGAAGGATACATTGTGCTATTCCATATGTCAGTGGGCAAAAAAGAACAAGAAGGATTGTTCCAATACTAGACAATTTACAAAGAAGTTTGAAGAAGAGATAAGGGACAAATCCATGGTACACTAGCCTGGTACACTAACCATTTCTAACTATAATTGAGTTTTTGGCATCTCAAATGGGATGTGTTTTAAGAGGCCTCTTGAAAAGAGAATAGTGAAGCTTTGCAGGAACCCTTTGAATGTGAAGGCACTATACAAGGGCTATTGGAAAATAAAATACTTGGCTGAGATAGGTATCATGAACTGAATGGAAATGAGATTCAATGCCTGAGTAATCATTAGAAAGTAATTAATATGTCAATAAATGCCTAAAAGGACTTAAAAAATCAAATCAAGTCTTTTTAATTTCATGTGATGAGGAAGAGAGTCCATCATAGTGGAGAAAGAAGGCCAGTAACGTGGTCAAAGTAGTGGACTAAAAGGAATTGTATTTGAAGCAGTTTTGTACTTGCTGAGAAAATGACTTTCGTCATGAGCTTAAAAGATGTGTTACAGTAATTGAGACTTAAGATAAAAGTGATGATGAGAAATCAATTTTTTATGTTTGAATAGTCTTAGATATGCTGCATAGATAGCACATGCAAGTTTTAGAAATACTGGGAACAGGAGGATCCAAATATATATTTAAATTTAGGATAATTCCTGGATTACAGAACAAATTTGTGTATTGGAGGGACAAATCTATACTGCTTGAGGAAGGGTGGGACATGAAAATTCTAGAGATTTTAATGAACCTAATAGAATGGTAAGATCTGTACAAAAAGTGGTAGAAACTGACTAATGCTTTAGTTTTGACAGGAGAGAGAAATCTGAAACAGAAAACTAGATGTCAGTCATTAGCATAGATATAGTAGCTGTACTTCTCACACTCATTTCTTTTGTAAGCATCTGCTTTTGGCCACTTCTAGGGAGAATTTCCTAGACGAGACAGACCTTTTAATCTGATACACTCAGAGTCATCTCAGTGACTGCACTGGGTAGATGGTGATTATGATGTTGTAAGTAGCACGCTTAATGACTTTAAAAACAAGAGGTTAGCAGAGCTGTTGGAGAGGGCATGTGAGGGTTTTTTCTGTGGTGGAAAAGGCAAAATACATTTTCTGCTTACTTTCTGTGAAAGATCTGAAGGTAAATGAGAGACTGAAAGAGAGAATTGGGTAAGCAATTGTCAGTGGTGCAGAGTACAGAGAGTATAAAAGAGAGGACAGTAAAAATGTCACCACCGACTTAAAAATAGAAATGCAAAAAATAGAAGGCATCAAAGAGAAAATTCTGATGGGATAATGAATTTCATGTTGTGTTTTCTTTGTTTTCTTGTAATTAATGCATGGAGAGACTTGGAAATAAAAGGAGTAGAGGACTGGCAAATAAAGGCAGCAAAAAGTTGTGGAGACAAAAGTCATTTTAGCTTGAGAAAAACGTTTGGTTGGCCATTCAGATGAGAGAGCACATTTTTCACAGAGCAAGTGAGCAGGCCACTGGTGCACTGCTAGCACACTAGAGCTGAATATTTGGCTGTTAGCATACGGCGCTGAAGGAGTGCAACGTGGACATTACAGTGGAAAGGAGGAACAAGCTTTAGAAACTTTAGAAAAAATGATAGATTTGATAACAAGAGACAGAAACCAGGGGATGGAAGAATATCGTAAGTACCAATGATCAGAAAGTCATGAACTAATGAAGAATAATAGGTGAACAAAGGAACTGATTCTGTCATCATGGTGAGAGTTGGGTGGGGATAGAGAAGAACTAATAACAAAAGACTAGATACTGACTTACAAGTACTGAAGCATATTTGTAAGTGATGAGGAGAAATGAAATTCATCTGAAGAGGTCAGAGCAGACATCAAATGGGAGCTGAAGCCGTCAGGAAGGAATATGGAGACTTACAGAAAAAGTCAAACAGTTTAGCAGTTCTGTCAAGGTAATCAAATAGAATACAAAACTAAAAAAAGCAGAGCATACTTAAAAAAAAAATGATAGTATTGAAAGTATGTGGGTGTGTGCCCCTGATATGTTACTCTTTTATTTTCTGTAGCTTATTAAAAAAGCAATTGCTTTCTGTTTTTATTTTGTGAGATGTGTAAATTGTGCTCAAGGCAGTTTGACTGCTAGAATAGTGTGAAAAAACAGTGCAATGTAAACTGTGAATGGTACTTGGAAATAATACTTTAATTACAAGTGTCATCCTGATCTAGTGGTAAGACATATAATACAGATTTAAAGAGTGGCATTATCTTGGTGTATTAAATAATGAGTTAACTACTTCAAGGAAAAAAAAGTGGATTCCTTCAGCCTAAGATTTTCATGGGGCAGAATGACTGGCGTGAGATACAGTGCCAGGTTGTTTTTCAGAGGAAATACATCAAATAACAGTTATTGCTGGAAATATAAGCATAAATTACATATTTGCAACAGACTTCATTATAAAAAAACCCAAAAGTAAAAGACAGTGTGAATGGGAATCAAGGTTGCTACATATAGGTGCTTATAGATGCTGCCGTTGGAAATGCTAAGAGTATCTAACAATGCAAGGCTTAAGACATGGTGTCAGACCTGCATTTAGGAACCTTTGTGTTCCTGGTTTTTGTCATTTTCTGTTTTCTTGGGTGTTTTCCCAATAGCTTGATCTGCTTGAAATTTGTTTAGTGATCAAGGATTTCTTAGTTTTCGCAATAGAAATTTCAGTCTTCTTGTCATATATCAAAAATCCCAATTATTCAAGTCTTTAATTCCTGTCAACAGAGATTAGTAAAGAATACTGAAACCAAGAGGTGGTTGTTTCAGCAGGCTTCTTTGATTTCTTCATATGAAAAATTGTTCATACACGATGGTGTACTGCTTTCATACAGCGTGTCTATGATTCCTTAGCTTATACCGGTTTGGCAATATAAGTAACCTGCTTTGAGCACCAAATACTGTCAAAACATCATGACTTCTCTACCAGTCTGTGTTAACTCTGAGGTGTCCCTGTAGTTTAATCCACAAATGAAATTTGTCAAAGAAAGTTTTATTAAATTAATTTTGCGACTTCCTTTTAATACTTCTTGTTTTTGAATGTTGGTCCATTCTCCCTGAAGTCTTCAGTGCTTCATCCCAATGACTGGCAGTCATGTCAACTTCTTAATTTGCTATATTGGGGACACAGCTTTTGCACCTCTTGCACTTGGATTTTTAAAATTTTTTGTCCCATACGTAGATTCAAAATGGATGTTTGCTATTCATTCTGAAGATTCTTTCTTGTTGCTTCAGCAGTGTGCAGAGAATAGCCCCTGCATGCTTTTGTGCCTACAGTGCAACAGTGAAGGAACACTTTGACCCCAGTTCCTTTGAAGTACTTGTCTGAGTCAGAGCATCCTCATTGTGCATTTTGCCTGTATGACTCTTTTCCCATGGGGTTCTGTGCTTCTTGTTTTAATTTATTTCAACTTTCCTTTTTATTTCATTTCTTCATTTCTTTTTTTTCTCTTCTCCTTTTGTTTACATTTCAGTGAAGCTCATGGAGAATGAGTATTCTTATCCTTGGCCACATGCTGTTTCCTTACCCACTACTCTGTGTGTATGTGTCCCATTTTTGCATATTTTTCTGGCAGTATCTTCCCTCCAGGGCAGCACTGAGTTTTGTGACAAGCATATTCCCAGTACTGGAATGCACCATACTGTTACCCACACAAACCATATTAGTGGATGGAGGCTATTTCCTAAGCTAAGGCTCATTTTTCTCACCTTTTATGGCCAAGGAACAGATATAATAAGATAATTCCTTAGTAGTTTCACAAAGTCATGAACCTTACCATCAAGACAAAATACTAGCTAGTTTTACGTGTGTTTAACTACTCTCCTAACACTGGAAGCACTTTATTCCAGGCGCTACAAGGATTTTGGAAAAGGCAAATTCCATAAAACTGGCAGCCAGGAAACTGCTTCTGAAGAAAATGAGAGGAAACTTCAGTATGCCTTCTTTTCTTTCCTGCTAAGGAGACTCCCTCTGGTCCCTGGGCAAGAGCAGACAGACAGAAAGTCTACATCTTAATGGAACACTGTATGTATCTCTCATTGCTTTATCTGAGCAATCTGCAGTTTACTAGAGCTTGTGGTTACTCCCAGCACTTTCTGTTCCTCTTTGAATGGCTAAATTCTGCATCTGTTTCAGGGCTGCTCTTCCATAGGGGGAGAGCAATATGACAAATTTTACTTGAAGGAATGGGCTTAACAGCTGATGTGAGCTCATTAAGTCACATCAGAATAACACAAATAGAATATGGGAGACTTACACTTTCAGCCTTTTCCTGCACCTGCAGCCCTGTTCATCCACATGTAGTGACCACAAGAATCATTGTAAGCTCAAATCATTTTATGTCACCTTCCAAAAAGGACACTTTGCTGGTATTTGAATGTACAAGCTGACTTAAAATCCTCCTGAGGGTCACTTCCTCCTCACCCACCATTTACAGAGTATTGCATATCATCTCATTGCCTTCTGGATGCTTGCACCAAATAGAAATTTGATTAATAACTGATGCTTTTCCGGTATCTGTCAAACTTAGGGAAAGATCTTCCTATCCTCCACTTATATCCACAGTATAAGCAGAGGGACCTTCAAATGCATCTTGTAGAAATGCATTCATGGGTGCATCATCGCTCTCTACAACTACCTGAAAGGAGTTTGTAGTGAGGTGGGTTTGACCTCTTCTCCCAAGTGAGGAACAAGCAACAGGACAAGAGGAAATGGCCTTAAGTTGTGCCCAGGGAGGTTTTGATTGGAGATTAGCAAAAATTGCCTCATCAAAAGGGTGATCAAGCATGGAAACAGGCTACCCAGGGAAGTGGTGAAATCACCGTCTCTGGAAATGTTCAAAAGGCATGTGGATGTGGCACTTGGCAATATGGTTTAGTGCTGAATGCAGTGATGATAGGTCAATGGTTGGACTTGATGATCTTAGGCATCTTCTGCAACTTTAAGATTCTGTGATCCTATAATCTCTGGGATTTCAAAATCCTCTACTTCAGCCTGTCCTTTCCTTCCTATAGCCTTGGTTAAAAATCTAGAAAATAGGTGAAATTTCTTTTTATTCTAGGGAAATGTGCCTACTTCAGAGTTTCTCCACTGAGAATGGATATCATGTACTTGACTGTGTTCAGAAATTGTGGAAAATATGTTGTGCATTCAGTGGGAAGAGTTTATGGCTGTTGGAATTTTAAAAGCTTATCCTTCCCCTGGGCCTTTCCCTCCTGCCTTTGTAGATCTCACTGATACAATTGCTGTGAATCTAGCCCCAGCAATTAAACCTACAAGATCTAAGGACTTCAGCCTTCTAGTCTAGACCGTTTCAGAATAGAAAGCAGTTTCAGTAGTTTAAATACTCCCAGATGTCCTGGTGTTCATCATGTGACACAAGTGAACCTTTGTCTTCATTGTACAACTCTCATGCATCAGGTCTTCATGATAACCTTCAAAACCCTTCCTTGTTTGGGTTCAGAGATACAGCCTTCCAACCTGTTTACTTAAAAATCATCTAGAATTTCTGCAGCTCTATATCCTGTGTTAGTACATCTGAAGTGCGGATAAGAAGCCATGTCTTTGTCCCAGTGTCACTCTCTCTGTTTTCATCACCACTTCTCTGGGCAACCTGTTCCAGGGTCTCACCACCCTCACTGCAAAGATTTTTTTCCTAATATCTAATCTAAACCTACTCTCTTTTAGTTTAAAGTTGCTAAACCTCATCTGATCACTACACTCCCTGATAAAGGCTCCCTCCCTGTCTTTCCTGTTGTCCCTCCTGTAGGGGAAGAGAGTTTGGTAGAATATGTTTTATGACAAGAAAAAGAAAATTACTTTAGAAAGCTAACTTTTATTTACAAACTCAAATTCTTGCGGGAATTTGCATGCCTCCAAAGGGGTGGTTAATTTGTACATCTCATGTTTATTTTCATTACTAAAGGAAAAGCACTTTCAGAAAACTCCTGTGCTGGAAGACAGCAATCCAACTGTTCAGACTGTCTGTGGCAGTCAGCATCTCTGGAGGTTGTGGGTCCAAAGTCGCAGCTGCTTAGCTGCCTGCTGGAGGATTCCACCACTGGACTTGCTTATTATGTTGGTTGAGAGTCTGGGCTGCTTCACTTTGGTGGACCATGAGCAGGCATTCACAAAGTGCCATTTTAAAAGCTGTTCTATTGGAAAGGTGCTGAAGCTTGTTTTCACAGTCACAAGAAAATGCCAACCTTTTCCCATCAAAACCTCATTCCAAGTTCCCAGCATAGCAAAAACCTGTCTGGTGTCAGTATACTGGCCATTTTAATGATTTTTTTGCATGCAGTTTTTTTATGATAGTGATTCACAATCATGTAATTCAGAGTTGGATGCTGGATAAGTTACTAAGTCATCCAGGACTGACTGGGCAAACCTACCTGAAGAAGAGTATTAGGTCATCTCTTTACCAGGTGTCTGAGCCGCTTACCTCTTCGAGTGCTTTGAGCCATGAGCTCTTACACTACCTGTTTCACAGTCCTGAGATGTTCCATTAGCTCAGTCTGCAGCCACCAGTCTTAGATGCTCTGCCCTTTCTCAGCTCACAGGCTTGATGTTTCTCAGAGTCTAATGAGTAAGTGAGAATTTCATCTGAGATGGAGAAACCTTCCCTCCTTTTTCATTAGACATCATCCATATAAGGATGAGTTGCCCACAAACTCTGGATATCAAGAAATTTTTGTCTGACTACAGTGGCAGAACCAGGGCCTTTTGAAGATCTGTTTCCCTGTTTCTATCCATTCAGAGAGGTGAAAAAGAATCATAGGATCATAGAATGGTTTGGGTTGGAAGGGACCTTAAAGACACTGGAGTTCCAATGCCCCCTGCCATGGGCAGGGATGCTGCTTCGTGGATGAGGTTGCTTAGGAACCCATCTAACCTGGCCTTCAACACTTCCAGCGATGGGACATCCACAACGCCTCTGGGCAACCTGTTGCAGTGCTTCACCACCCTCTGAGTAAAGAACTTCTTAGGTTTTTTTTCGTTTTTTTCAAGTGGGTAGCAAGTATTTCAGGGCTTATATCCTACAGGACCACTAAGGTGTTTTTCTAAGAGTATCCTCAAGTGTTACTGTTAGTATTGGTAAGGAATCCAGAGACAGTGCTGACTGTAGGGTAGAACAATCTTATGAGCTTCTGTTCTGAAAAGAAGACCAGTAGCTCCATCATATGTAATCAGTGAATGTAAAGAGGGGACTATTGTGTAGAAACAGCAATACATGATGGTGTTTATAGTCATGAATTTTAAAAATTACAGTTGCAGAACAGTAAGTGGTTCTTCCTTAAGTGTGTTTTCCATATGGACAGCATGTACGTACCTTTCATTCTTTTTCAGTGCTTTTGGTATTTGAGAGAAACTGATGGTATATTTATTTTATGTCTGTATTTGTACTGCAAGAGAAGGTACATGGGTTATGTGTAAGTCATATACATGCCATTAAGCCAAGAACAATTTATAGTTTAGGAATTTTCAAGCACAATGATATGAATGGATATTAAAGTCTTTGGTATTGCAACCATTGCTCCTTGCAGCACTATGATTGCTGATGTACAATGTAACAAGTCAGACAGCTGGGAATTTTCAGTGTTCAAAGCATATTGTGCAATTTAATTTAATTACACCAAGGGATTTCAGACATATTCATGATATGGTTAGAGAGAAATAGAGAGTTTCTGGTATAGTGTATACTATAAAGGCAGCTATTCTCTTTTTTTATAGATAGAGCTATAATATTAGATGATATGTATTATCTAAATTGCCATGCTTTGTAATTAAGCACTACAGCTTATATGTTTTATAAAAATGGACTCTAATAAGTAACTGAGTGATCAAAACCATGGCTACCCAAACGATTAGAAAAAAATCAACTGATTCAAACAACAGCACATATTAGTGTATAGTTGTGATTATTTAGCAGTACCTGAAAAAACGAATGCAACTGACTTTTAAAATTTTGCTGTTTAATATATACTTAAATAACAACTTAATAATAAAATATTTATTAATAATAATTTTAACATTAATACATTATACTAATTCTTGTAAATGTCTTATGCATACTTTTAAAGCCTTCTAGTTACTATACATATGTGATATATAAAACATGTAATTAATATTAATTAAAAAATTATAATTAATAAATAACTTAATTCTTACACTAGGCCAAATTTTCAAGCAGTATATTATTTACCATATTCATTTGCACTGTCTAAAATTTTATAATTATGACTAACTTCTCTTTAAGTGAAGATTTATTGCAGATTTAATTGACTGTAGAATCAATCTAATTGATTTGCTAATCTAATAAATTACATTCAAGTTGACTTTTAAAGCAGTCTCTGGCAGGTTGCATACAGCTCAGAACCCAGGATTGTTTTCTTCATGATTACATGCTAGCATATAATAGCTTGGTATTCTTACTGCTCTGCCTTCTAACCTTAGTCCAAGATACATGTTATCTTACTTAGGGATGAGACAAGGCAACAAGCTGAACTCGGGATATATTTCTTGAATCTTTTTGTTTCCCTTAAAATCTGAAGTACTCTTTGTTTCACATCTTAAAAAAAACCCACATGAAGTCAGGATTGCTTCTTCCCTCATGAGCATTTTTCAGATTTTTGTATGAAAATTCTGATTGCAGTCTGTCAATTAGTTTTTGCTCAGGGCCAAAAGGAGTAGAGGCCAGTATTTGTACTCAGTTGATTTCTGGTGAGGTTGTACCCTTCTCTGCTGAAACACATCATTGCCATACAGCAACAGGAAGAAGACTGAACAGGGAAGGTGCAGCTCCCTAACTAAAGGTGGGGAGTTGCTTTGTTCCAGAAGTATTGTTCAACTATTGTGAATAATGTTGCTGCAGGATGCAGGGAAATCCAGTGACAATACATGGTGATGTTACTTGATTGCATGTCTTTGGATTCAGAGAGTGTCTAGAAGGAGATAGTGGAAAGATGTAATTATTATGTACTTCAGACAAAACAATGCTTTGCAACTAAACTGTGCTTATCCAATGGAATATGTTTGTGCATCTGCATTCTTAGGGTCCTCTTTCAGTCTTCTTTCAGTGAACTGGAAACTTTGAACTCTAAAATTCCAATTACATGGCATTTCTTTCACTTTCACGTGATTTCTATGGTTCTTTTCCATTAAAGCCTTTCCATGGCTTCTTTTTCTGCATTCAGAGCCCACTGAAATATGCCAGTGACAGAAATAGTTCCTGATGCTTTCTTTGTACCATACTAAAATAATTTCCCTACTTACCCCCATGGAGATGCTGTGAACAGAGTAATCAATTTCATTGGCTTTCCCTTTGGTTCAGTGAACATCTATGTATTGTATGGAAGTGTTCCAATAAATTACTTGGAAGAAGTTCTACTATTGAATATCCTGAATAACACAGAAATCTCAGTTATTAAAATAGTATCCTTAGAGGTGAAAGTTTAAAACCTTGCTTTAACTCAGGTGAACAATGGGTTTGAGGCAAGGTTCTCACAAGGGAATGGACCAACCATTAAGGTGTAGAATATTCTCATATAAACTCTCTGTGTTTCCTTTTGCACGGGTTGGAGTCAAAAAGACAGAGAAGGAGTAGCCAGCACTTTCAGAAAGTCAAGCTAGCAGATGAAATGGGAGTTTCAGTAAAGGAACCATAATTAATACTTGAATACTTTTAACATGATAGACAAGAAGGCATCAACAGAAATGATCAAGAACAGATGATCCCTGTGTATAGTGACTAGTGTCCAGGGTATTTTTGTAGAAGATGCGTGTTCTGGCCCTCCATGCTGAGCAATTCTTTACATACATTTGCTGAGTGTATCAATATCATCATGAACTGTGCAATCTTAGTCTCATGCTCAGCATTTTTTTAGCTAGAATTTAAAAACAGTTCTTCTCCCAGGAGAGAAGGAAAAAGCAACTCCAGAACCCTTTCCCATACTGTCTGTGTTCAAAAAGCAAAATACAGAGTTGTATAGGCAAAACGCGGTTAACCATCCTAAGTGACTACATGGCATGAAAATTGTTAATACGTCCCTCATATTGCTCATTTATGATCTTGCTGAGGTTTACTTCCTCAGTGCAATTAGAATGAATGTTTTTTCTCTCAGTTCTTCCAGGAATGTGGACCTGACCGTAACAGGACAGCCTATGTTTGAGCTAAGCTTTCAGTTTAATTTTGCAGATCATGTTTTAAGTTGCAGAGAATGCAACAGCCATGGCAAGCTTTAATTTCCTCCAGTCATTAATATTTAATTTTCAGATAATGCTATCATAAGTACAGTAGGTTGCAATGAAATTCAGTATTTCCAATAAAACTGCAACAGAAATTGAACACATCCTACTTTACAGTAAGAATAGTGTTTATTCACATAGAATGGTAATTTCATTTTCACCAAATATACACATTCATGGAATGTGCAAAATACCAATGAGCTAAGCTACTAAGCTAAACTTAGTTTGAGTCTCATAGGAGTTAAAAGTTAACTTGAGAATAATTTACTTAACCTTACATGTTTCTTAGTTCCTCCAGGAACCTTTCTAGACTGTCTCCTCTCTGCTCTGTTGTGTACCAGCAGACATCTGTTCTTGTTTGTTGAAGTCCCCCATGAGAGCCAGGGCTAGCAAGCATGAGACTTCTCCCAGCTTCCTATGGAATACTTCATCTGTATCTTCATCCTACTTGGGTGGCCTGTAACAAACTCCCACCAGGATGTCTGCCTTGTTGCCCTTCCCCCTGAATCTTTACCCGTAAACATTCAGCTCTATCCACACCGTCATTAGGCTCTAGTCAGTCATAACACTGATAACATTCAGGACTATCTTGCCAACTCTCCTTCCTTATTGATCCCACCACCTTTATTGGGGGGGGAGGCCCTAATTCCTACATGACCATTCTCAGCTGTTTCTCTGCTTTCTAATGTATCAGTAGCTCTTGTGCCTTTGCTACCTCATGGATCTCCATTCCTGCCTCCACTGAGATGGCAGACCAAAGGACCTTTGTAGCACTGTCCCTCCAACACTGGTGTGCTACCTCCAGGCTGATTTTTAGTGAGCATGGCTTTATCCCTTTTCCGTTCAAGTTTAATTTAAAGCTCTTTCAGTGAGCCCTGACAACTCCTGTGCAATGATCCTTTTCCTGCTTTGCGACAGATGCACCCTGTCTGTCACCAGCAGGCTCAATGTCATGTAAATTGATCCATGATTAAAAAGACCAAAATTCTGCAGGGAGGGAGTTGCAGAGGAGATTTGCCCGCTGCGCTGGGCAGGAACTTGTCACCATTGTCCCCTGTCGTTTAGGTCACTGCATTCTGTTGGACAGAGAGAGGATAGGGATTCCTCCACATCATGCATTCTGTCTGCCCTTTTGGGCCTGTCCCGGGGAAGGTAGTTGAGCTGTCTCTTGACTCCGATATTCCTCAGCCTACTTGCCTGCTCCTGGAGCTCTGTCACTAAGTGGAGTAACTCCTGTTCCCTAGCACACTTTCCACAGGGACGCTCACTGCTGCTGGCCCCTACTGGCACAAGAGCAGGGCACACTCTGCAGCCCGGCACCAGGGTGTCAGCGTATTCCCACTGCAGCCCTGCCTGGGCAGCTGCCTCAGCTGGTCACACAGTCCTGCAGTCTTGCCTAATTCCTTTCATTTTTTGGCCATCAGCAAAAAATAGGTAGCGATAATTTCTCAGAGAAAGAATAATGTAAGACTAAGTAGTTGGCATCGCAGCTCAGCTTGTGGTCTCAGATCCTAACGTCGTTTAAAGAATCATTAAAGATAAAAGGTTTAACCGTTCTGCTTTGTAAGTAGTAAGATTTTGAAAGGTGAATGTAATAGAATGTGACGATTTGGTATATTAACTAGGATGTCCAGGCTTCTGGACAGCCAGAAATCCAGGATGTACCCACTGTAGGTATAGATGTTCAATCAGTTGTGTACATGCAGTAAGCCAACACTTCCAGGAACTGTCAACTAAATTGCTTGAGTGGTGCACAGATGGACAGGATTTGCACAGTAAATGTTATGTTTTCAGAATGTCCCAAGTAAAATACTGGTGCAGCCTTCCAAGATGATTGAAATTACAGAAATTACATACAGCCCAAATTATCTGTATTAATGAGCTCTCTGCCTGATGAAAAGATAATGGACATCATGACTCCAGGCACTCTATGTGTTAATAAAATAGGCAGTCATTAATGGTGGGCTGCAATTTTTGTGGCATAGATTCTTCTAAGAAAAAGTCATAAAAAGAGAAGCCTGTAGCTAAAAATGACATTTCAAATGTTTGTGTGTGTGTGTGTTTGTACTCATAACTTTGCATTTTCTGTCTAGCCTGGTCAGTAAGTTAACTATCATTGCATACTGAATCTTGTAGTCAACATACACTTACTGCAAAACATTTCAGAAACCCTAATTACCTAATCTCATAGACTTCCAACAGGATAAAGTAAGGAACAGCCATTTCAAAAGTAATTCATTGGACTTAAATCAGTGTGTTCTTTTGCTTCTGTGTGAGTTTTATTCATATGTACACAGATTACAAATCATGTAATGCATAATGAACAACAGTAGGGAAGAACTTGTTCTTGTGAGAGTTGATTCTAGCAATTAGAGCAATCTAACAAAAGGTTTTTGAGGTATATTTGGCATGTCTTCAGGTTATTCATGTTATATTACAATAGGTCACAGCCAGGCATTATTGTTGCTGTAATGTAAAATACTCATTTGAGAATGAGTGAAGGGAATGAGAGGTCTCAGTCAGCAGCGCCCATAATAAGCTGTGTTTCTGAGAGAACAGAGTGGGGTAACCCCATAACAGCTCTTTGGTTTAAGGAGTTTTGATGGATTATAATTGGTACAGTTGAAGCTGGTACGCATTTGGGTGGCCATAAGGAAATTTCATATGTTCTTTATTGAGGATGTAGGAAAACCTGTCGTTTCTTTGCAGGCATTTTTAATGCAATGTATTCTAAGTACAAGCACAGTCTAGATACTTCGTTGATCCCTTTTCTGCCATGTATTGTACATGTACAATAATCAATGGGCTTTTACAAGGCATTATTAAAACAAAACCAAGTTAATATTGATTTATCTCAGAGGTGACAGACCTTTGAAAATTTTTCCATCTTTATGTTAGTAAGGACATGTACATAACTGTCTTAACTTTATTCTTTAACAATTAGTCCATCAAAGCAATATGTTTCCTTCAACTTCTGAAAGTCTCGACCTCCAAAATAAGGCATTATTTCCTTATATTTGTATTTTTGTTTGACAGAAACCTTAGAAGAAAAGAGAAACAATGTTTCTGGGGTCAGAATTTGAACTCTAGAGTACCATTAATGTACTATACTCCCAAATGATTTATCAGAGGAAGACTAGTGGTAAATAAAAGTTTAAAAGAACCAAACAAAATGAAGTGTCAGTAGAAGTAAAAGTCTAGAAAGTTTTCAGGGGCAGACAGTATTACATTAAAACAGAAGCATTAATTATACTTTGTTCAAAACACCATTTTCAAAGGAAGTTTTTGCCATGATTGTATATTAAAATAAAATGGTTTTTTTTCATGGACAACTGAGATGGCAGGGTACATCATAACACTACAGATAGGATGGGAAGGAATATGAAATGGGATCTTATTTCATAGAAATTTAAATGAGGTTTTTTAAATGATTATATCTGAAACCTACAGTATTATAGTTATCTAGATACAAAATATCTCACATTGTCTTCCCATTTCTAGTTATTGAGCAAAAATTACAATCTTTCTTATAATATTTATTTTTTAGGGTCATTTGCTTTACAGAAGCTGACACTAAAATCCGGTCTAGATCTTTTCTAGCTTGGCAAAATACTTAGCTAAAATAACTGTTACTGATTATGGAATGTATAGTAAGTAAATAGCAAAAACAAATTAGAAAGTCATAGTATTATTCATAATCATGAGCAATTAAAATTTTCGAAGCAAGTTATATGAAGAAAATGAGAAAAACACTAGTTGAAATAATGGATTTAAATCATGACACACTAATAATGTGATCATTCAATTTACAATGTTAAATAATTCAGTCTGTTATATTCTAAATGCAATTTCTCAACATTAACTATCACTGAATTATTTTTACTATATTATTTTTGTGACCTCTATTGTAAGCCATTAATTTGACATTAACAGATAAAGTGATTATAACAACATAACAGTGAATACAATAAGGAAAACAATTGTGAGAAATCAAAGAAAGTTTAACTTTTGATGCTATAAAAAGAACCTTACTCTTAGAAAGAATTTTCTGTTCCTGGGTGTCCAGTTGTATTCTCACAAGTTAGCCATGCTGTGAGTGAGACTTCAGGCAGAAGCAAATGGTGTGACCACAACTCCAGTTCCTCACAAGCCTTGTTATGAAATGCAAAGCAACCAAACAATGCAGTCCTGTGCAGTTCATCTCACTGTCTAATGGCGGAAGCTGGCCCTGTCTAAGAGAGGGACTGAACATTCCAAACCTATCCACATGTGAATAACATGGTAACTACAGAATGCCACCTGCATTATGTGAAAAACATACCTGTCTCAGTAACACCTACTCACTTTTTCATAATTTGTACCCAAACTCAGTCAAATTTATGCAAAATATAATTAAGGCAGTAATTTCCCAGGAGGCAATCTCAGACTGTAACAAATCAAAACTGATTGGAGAGGGGCAAGGAGAAGGAACTTTCAGTTGGGGTAAGTTAACCATCCACAGTCTTCTTGCCATTTGCACTATGGACTGACATAGACAGAAGATGAGGTCCCCAAGTCCATCAATCACATGGTAGAGCTGAACACCAATCCATCCCACGCTGTCATTCCTAGGGTGCTGGATTCTTATGGTAGGCTGCTGACCACAAGAAGGCAAGTTAGCAGTTTCACATAAAACTTTCTAGGCCACTAAAATGTCTTCTGTCTTACACAGACAGTCCTTCCTCATCCATCTACTATGGAATATAATCAATTAGTTTAACTTACAGATTAAAAGTAATAGGGAGGAAAATTCCCTAAAATTTTGTAATTTCTTTGTTATTGCTGACCTTCGTACTGAAGAAGGTGGAGGACTAAAATTTCTTTCGTAGAACAAAGACAGTGAACATCACAAAGATTAAAGTAGTTGGGTAACATAAGAAAATATCCAACCCTATTTTGGGGTTCTTGGGTTTTTTTTAATTTTGATGGGGTTTTTGGTTTGTTGGTTTGGGGTTGTTTTTGAACTCTTGTTTGATTTTTAAAGGCAGAAGAGTTAGGAACTACAACCTCTGGAATGCTTGTGCTATTTCTCAGTAATTGTAGTAATTTGATAGCATGCTGATATGCTGAATCCCTGGAATTACTGACTTTATTGAGGTTGAGAGATTAAATTGATTGCATTCTTGACAGACAATTAGCTGATCAGGAGAAGAGCAAAATAACAACAATACATTCTTTAGAAGAGAAGAGGTGAGGATCATATATATGTTTCTTAGAACTTTTCGAGGTCAAGTTTTTCTAGAAATAAAGAATTGGGAAAACACAACAAAAAGCCCTCATGAAATGGATAGAGGTGGTAGGAGTGGTTGACTCTGAGGAAGAGCTATTGGTTTTCAGACAACACCAGAACAGGGATAAGCTTTGTGTCTAGACTGCATGGTACATTACTTATCCCAAATGTTTGGATTACCTTTCCTTTTGTTCATTATTGTCTTTGCAGAATAACTATGAGCAATCTAAGTTAAAAAAAAAAAAGAAGAAAATAAAATCAACATACACTGAAGTGAGTTTAGGAACTTCTGCATTGCTGAAATTGCACTGTGACAGATCTGCTGTTTATTTCAGTTATTTAATAGTTTTTTCAATTTATTGCCAGCTTCCGTGAATTTGACAGTGTAATATTTTGTGACAGTTAAAGCTTTACTTCATGTAAATGGACTTTGATTTCAGGCATTCCAAAGAAATTTAATACAGGTCTGTCTCACACTGATAAAGAAAGAAGATAGACATACATAACCACCAGCATTTTTGACAGTTTTCTGCCAAGTCACACTATGTAACTTCAGCTGAGAAATGAAAAATAATTTTGTTTAACATTACCCTATGGAGTCTAAAGAGAGTTCTGTGAATTTCAGTCCTGAACTTCTAATCCTGTATGCAAGTAATATCTGTCATGAAAAGCTCACACCATTCTGTCATCCATCACTTGTTAATGACCTTCTTTGACCTTATAAAAAGGTGTAACAAAGGAAATGAGTATCCACAGTTGTTCTACCATAAAAAGGTAGTGTTTAGTATGAATAGCCCCATTCCAAACCCTCAAGTTCCATGAAAAAGCTAGTCTGCATTTCATGAGTTCATTATAAAAGAGTAGTATTTCAAGATAGACAATTTACAAATTGTTATACATCTATCATTTTGAATTATTATATTCAGAACGTTGCGAGAAGAGAAGGAATGCAGCACCACGTGCAAATCAGGCTACTGTAGAAAAGTGAATGGAAAAAGCTGAAAGAGAAGAAAGGGACAGAGGACCCATTGCTCATGCAGGCTCTTCACAGTGGTACTTGATGGGAGGAAGAGAGTGTAAGTGGGACAAAAGACGATCAGACTGAATATAAGAAAAAATGTTTTTGAAGAAGAACTTTTTCCAACCTGAGTACAGTCAAGAAATGGTGAAGGTTGCACAGAGAGGCTGAACAGCCTCCATACTTGGAAATTTTCAAGGTGTTACTGAATAAACCCCTGAGCAACCTGGTCTGATCTCATCACTGATCGTGTGTTGAGCAGGAAGTTGAACTAGAGGGCTCCCACAGGCCCTTGCAACCTGAATTAAAATTTTATCTTATGATTATATGGTACTGGTTACCCAACAGCTGTAAAAAAGAGAAGGCTTTAGTAAAGTAATAGGAAAAAGGAAAAAATATTGTCAGATGGGAAAAGAGGTAAGAAAACCCATACTGCAACAGCTTTCTCCACTTGTTCTCTATTGCAACTGTAGAAGGAGGCAGGTACATCCAAAATTAGGAACAGGAAAGATGGCTGTCTACAAAGTCTTCACACCAGCCCTGGAATGAGTGATAGGGCTGGAGTGGGGAATCTGCCAAGGTAATTTAGATAATTATGGCCAAGAAAAACCATATATGTTAAGGGTAATCTAGAACAATTTGTTCCTTATGCTGTGTTTTGCTTTTGTGACACTTATAATAGAATTGTATTTCTCATCTTATCTTGACAGAAGTCAGTACACATACTCAATTTTATTTAAATCTTGTCACACCATAAACCAGAGTCACGTCACATATGGAAGATAACAGCCTTCCCTGGAAAGATGGACATAATTGGGGTGCACTGAAAAGAAATGTTTGTGCTATCTATATTCAGGGCTCCTCCTGAGTTTTCATGTTGCTTCCACACTAGGTTGCAGGTGTCTTTTTGTGCTGTTAACATTGGTTTATGCAGAGAAAGACAACTTCCTTGGTATGTCTGGAACTTCTTTGATGAGAAACCTCAAAGTGGAAAATGGCTTCACACTTCAGGAGGGAGGGATGGAAAGGAAACCTGTCACTCTAGCATACGACGTACTTGAAGAGTCTTCTTTTTTTATTCTGTTCATTGCACTCCAAAGAAGAAAGACTGAGTTCCATTCCTAAGACTTAATATTTTTTTTGCCTACGTATTCAAAACAGAAATAAAACTATTAACTCTTCAGAAGTTCACAGCTAGATGGTATTGATAGTGACACTGGAGGAAATGGGGAAGCAACTATTAGCTTCACTTTAAAGTGAAATAGGAAAAAAATATATAAAATGTCAAGGATATTAGTAAATATCTGTGAAGATATGTGTAAATATTAAAATAATTTCTGATTTCAGGAAAAAAGGTGGAGTTGAATGTGCAACCATGGACAATAACACTTTTATCTTATACAACTTTGTTTCTCTTTTAGTGGCAAAGCATTACTATAACACTGGTTGAGAAAGTGCAGATGGTTGCTGTAATCCTAGGATCTCTGTTCTTAGTAGCAAGTGTGACTTGGCTTCTATGGTCAGCCTTCAGCCCTTATGCAGTATGGCAAAGAAAGGACATCCTTTTTCAAATCTGCTATGGAATGTATGGTTTTATGGATCTAGTATGCATAGGTAAGCTCAAAATCTTTAAACAGCACAGACTGTGGTTTAAGACTGTGACTATTTCTATTTTTCTAATTGGTCACTCTAATTTATCACTCCAGTTCTTTGCAGATTTATTCTCAGCTGATACCTTTTGCAAGTGCTGCTTTTTACAGTGTTCCAAGTACTGCAGAGAGAAAAGAATCAAAGAAACTTTGCTCTCAGATTCATCAGTATCTTCCCAAAATGTTAGTGGTGAGAACAGGATCGGTTTAAATTTCTTCATAAAACAGACGACTAGCAAAGTTCAGGAAGTTAAACAGATGAAAATATGAAAGGCATTATTAAAATAATTAGTAAAATTACACACTGTCATCTTCTGATGCCAGTTTGAATTAGATTGTATCATCATGAAGTGCAGAAGAAGCCCTTGAAGGTGTCATCACACTGCACACCCAGAATTCAGGTGCACACATTTATATAGGTCACTGTGCTAGAAATGGAGGAGAACAGAGAAGTCAGGGATAAGTTCTTTGCACATCATAAACAGTTATGAAACACTTAGTGCTAACTATAGTAACTTGCTTTACTATTAAAAAGTCCCAAGTCATTGAGCTGAAATCTTGTAAGAGAAAATACATTTTACTGCAACACTGTATTGACTACTTCAAAAATTTCTGAAAGTACACTGGACTTGGGAATATTTAAATAGAAATCCCTTTAGTAGTACCTGGTAAAAGAACCTTGATTTGATTGTTAGAATAGTTATGGCTATTTGCAGAGGAAATTTACATTAAATATTATATAATTATATAATTTAGAGAATTAAATTTTCATAATTAGTAATATTAATTTACATTAAACCACATTAATGGAATTTCATTTGCAAGAAAATACAGAAGTGAAATGCCATCTGATGTTTGCATTGATATTTTTGAGAGATAAATGTTATCTGAATCTTATATATAGGGATTAGAAGGACAGTGCTGAATTGTGCTCCATAAGGAACAAAGAGTGATTCCTAATATCAAGGGTTTGGCTTCAACTGTAAAGCCACATCGTCTTTTATTGAAACCATCCCATTGCTGTACAAGTATTTATATTTCGGCTACATCAGCAGTTCTGTTCATTTTGTAATTTTTGTTGGAGAAGCTGCTCTGGAATGTTTTGTAACACAGGCTTTCTTCTGTGAACCCAAATCTCAGACAGAAAAGCAAGCAGAATCTCATACTTTGGAGAAGTGCTTATCTTTCAAATGAACAAAAGAGCTCAGCTACACGTCCTCTTAGATGCTGATTTCTGAATATCACCTCTTCCAGCTTAACACTCAATATTGAAGGCTTTGCTTTTGTTAAAAAATACACTAAATGAAGATAATATGTGCTTCAGGCATTCTAAAAATTCCATTTATATGGAATTCTGGCTTGTTTGGTTTTTTTGTCCCAGTAAAAAAATTACTTTGGTAAGCATCAGCTAGTTGAAATAACCAGTTACTTCAAATCATTTTCATTTTTCCCATTTGTTTTACTGTTAAAAAAAAATGGGAAACTTAACAGTTCATTTAGCCAGATTAAACTCCAAGTCAGTCAAGAATGTCTATGGGTGATCAGAAATATTACTGTATTTATCCACAGAAGTAAACATTTGGAAGGTGACCTTCCATAAATTGGTACGTGCAGTTCTGTAGCTGCCTTTCAAGCCAGCCAGGTTCAAGCCACCACTGAAGTGGAAGCTACTGAACTATCATGTACCTCACATGGAGCTGGCTCAGCTACACCCTGCAGGAGCAAAGCAAACACACAGCTGTCTTCCCCCACAAGGTAGATTGACTTTCCTGTCATTTAATAAATGCATATTTTATAGTCCTATCATAAATAATACATGGAAAGTTAAACGTAAAACTGACTACAATTAAACATATTTGGACACTGTTTTGTAGTTATAAAGTTCACTGCAGATATGACTTAACAGTTTACTAGACTGTATCTGGAAATTCAGAAAGCTGTATAAAGGAGGTTTGGCGATTGAGGAATTTTGATAATCCAGATTCCTTCAGTCCCACTTATTCTGCATATAATTTCAAGTAATTTGCATTCTGTTAGCTTGTAAGATCAGAACTTCTTGTAACTCTTAAAAATAGTCATTAATATAGTCAACCTTATTCAATTTAATCTTTTTCTTTCATGATAAAGTGAGGGGTTTTAGATTGATAGTTTTAATTTCAAACTTTCAAATAAAATTCTCTAATAGATGTATGTAATTATTACTTACAAATGATTTCAAAAACCCCAAACACTTTCCATTATGCTGGTGACTTCCCAAGGCATTAACTTATGATTTTACCATTATTATGTATAATCTCTTATATCATAAAGCTTGTAATGCTTACAACCAGCGACAGTTCTCACTTAGTATCTCCTCTCCTTCCATTTGTGTTTAGTCATCCGGGGCATTCTCTTAGTTTTCAACAGGATTTACAGTGAGTGAATACCTCTACTCCCACTGTAATTTCTCTTTATTTCAATGAAAAATCTATGCAGACATACAGGTTTTCCTGTGCACCACACATTTCAAGATAATGCTTGAGATACTGGTGGTATGACCAAGATTTATTCCATCTGCCTTCATTTATGCCTCCCTACACCTTTGCAGAAACAATACAAATATTCCTGGTCATTTGTGAAGTGTGATTATCTTCAGACAAAAAGTGTGAAGCACTTTTTGAAATGTTTTGCTATAATTTTAAAAGCAGTTTGCCTAAAGGTACTGATGTATTTTTATGCCATCTTTGAAAACGGGCACGTAACAATTCGTTTACCCAGTGATTGAGTTATATATCATACATAGCACACCAGTCACTTTCTTATTAAGTAATTTACGTGTAACTTGTATTTTACTTCTTTGTTTTGTTTTACATTTCAACAAAAGAAAAATCCCAAAGATTATAGATCACCAGTATAATGTGTTCAGTTCATTCCAGCACGCATGCTTTATTGGTATACACTGTTCTCTTTCTTCTAGTCTGAATTTTTCCAGAATTCTTCCTGACAAACAGGATTGCTTTTACTTATCAGTGGTGGTTTTAACCCTACCAGTCATTACCTTGTACTTTTTTGCATCAAAGCTGAGTGTAAAGCTGTTCTCTTTGAAATTTGCTATTGGTAGAAGTTTTCCTAAAGCAAACCTTGAACACTGATCAAGTAGAACTACAGCCTATGAAAGCCAGAGTTATTCCAGTGATAGTGCTAGGATCAGACCATCCATGTAGGGATTACCAGAGTGAGTTCATGAAAGGAATGAATAATATAAATCCCTTATCTAGCCACTGAAGTACAGTATATCAAGCCTTTGCCATTCTACTTTCTAGACCTAGCAATTACTTTGCATAACAGAAAATTCATAGAATTTTATCTATTTTTTCACTGGAAAATAGTTGTAACTACTGGTCACAAATGGTTCTAACATGAACAAAACTTCTCACAAATAATAGCAGCTGACTTGCAATCCCAGAACAATAGTGCTGCTCCTTTTCCAACAGTGAAAAGCAGTTTTAACATTGCACTAGAAACATGATTGGTGCCAGTAGTACTGTGGCAAGGGAGTAGGAGATGGGAGCCAGTGTGAGGTGTGAATTGCCCTCTGAAAGCCTCTTTCTTCCCTGCTAAGGAACTTGATGCCTTGCAATATTCCTGTAACTCCTTGGTTCTAAAAATGAACAGGCTGAAGTTACTTACAGTGAACAGATCTAGCTGCATTTTACATGTCTTTACTCAGAAAGCCTTTTTTTCCTCCCACACTAGATCTGATTCTAAATAGTTTATAAAGAATTATATTACTATTTATAGCTTGAACATGTTTCACTTTAATGCTGTGAGCAATTGATTTCCTTTTTTTTTTTTTTTACATCTGTGGGCCCTAGAATAGTTTTAAGACATGGCACTTTGTCCAAAAGTAAAAATAATCTTTTATTCCTGGATAAAATCTTGTGATGATTCTGGGAGGTCCATTCCTAAATGATTATATATTAGTGTGATAAATAAGATAAAGTTGTAACCTAATACCACCACATCTGAATGATATAAGACAAGTTGACTGCTTTTAAAGACATTCAGTAGTAAAAATTTCAAGTATCTTGTGAGTCAGGATAAGAAAACTTTTGAATACAGTGAAGGAATATAATAGTACTTGGCAAAAATATAAGAAAAAAAATATAAAATTAAGATTCTCCATAATCCTGTTGGCTGGATCCCACAGTAATCCCTCCATCTTAGAGATAAAACCTAAAGGTAAAATCTTCTTAGAACCATAGGACATTTAGATGGGTCCATCATCCTAAAACTCTGTTCCTTGTAGATATTAATTGGACAGAACATCTGAACAGCTAACAGTAGTGAATTCTAAAACTTCTTGGGATCATCTGAGTCAAACAAATAATTTTTTTTCCCCCTACAAGAGTTCAGCTGTGTCCTCTGTGCTTTTGAAATCACGGTGTTTGGAACAAATCAATATTCTTCAGGGATTTATTCTTGTTTTTTCTCTCGTATCTACATTCATTGCTATGGAACCCTTAAGAGAAAGGAGATTTTTGCCATTTTCATACAGCTCCACTTCAGTGACTAACTACTTATCTTTTGAGCATCAGAACTCCTCTGGACCTTGAAAATCTCCAGCATTTCAACCTTACCCAGAGTTCCTCTTATTTGTGGTCTTGGAGGTGCTGGTGCTAAGAACTTTGCCCCCCCGCTCCCCCCAGTTCTTTTGCCTTTTCTACATGGGTCTTTTTCAATCTGTAGCTCTATCAAGAAGAAAGCCAAAACTTTTTATGAGAGGAATTATGAAAGTGCTCCTTTTCTCCTTCAGCACTGCCAAATCTGACAACTTTATTCCAAAGCTTGCAATATTTGATCCTTTGTTTTGTAGCTCTTTTAAAGTATATATGACTGACAGCTTCCACTATAAAGACAATTTCTTATCCTTGCCAATGTTTAAAAACTTTGAAAACATAATTTCAATAAATCCTGAAAGCCCCAAGACAGTAAAAAAGAGTTCCCTGAAAGAAGTCATCCTACAGCTTCTTCTGTTTTAATTTTGGGAAGGTATTTTGACTGTTTAAATGTACTTCATGTACCTCAATGATCCTTTCTCAAATACTTCCTTCTCTATTCTGAAATATGTTGTTCAGGTTCTAGTGGAGTGCAGATACGTATCTTTACTTTGGAGTAAATAGTTTCTTTTAATTTTGCTTCACCACAGCCTGGAGAGAAGTTGGACCAAATAATGCTGTGTTCCAGGGAGAGGTTGAGGAAGATTATTCTTATCTCCTTTATCACTTTATAGGAAACACAACAGAACACAAAAAGGGTGGATCTTTGTCACAGCAGTAAAATCATGGCTAATTTGGTTTGTAGATTCTGTATATGATCAAACGCATTTATTCTTTTTAATACAATCAAGCCAGTCTTGAAGGTACATTTATGTATTGACTATTATTATTGATTATTATCATGATGCTAAATTTTAAAGACAGGTTGCTCTATCTGTATCTGAGAAGATGAAGATAGAAATCTTGCAATCAAGAAAACCTGCCGCTAAAATGCTTTGCTGTTACAAAATACATTTAGAATGTTTACTATTGAATTAAGTTTATTTTGTGTTACTTTTGCTGTATTGGATGCTTCAATGAATTGTAGGCAACTTGAAAGCCTTACATAGATGCTGCATTCACTATCATGTCCTCCTGAAAGAAATCTTTGTGTTTCTCCATCTTTCAGTGTACTGATCTTAAAAAACGTGTTAGAGTAGGCATTGCTATCTGCAAATCATTGCACTTGAATCTCAGGTTTGCTGTTCATTGTAAATATTTTTATCATCCTTTCTCCTTGTGTCATCTTTCTGTGAGCATCTCCTTTCTGGTATCAGTTAATCACACTAAAGGACCTCAGACACTTAAATCACAATTTTGTTGCGTAGAAACAGATGATATACAATCTCTTCAGCTAAAGGACACCCCAGATCACATTATAGATGTGGCCATGTATAGGAGAATATTTGCCAAGAAGCACACTGGGCAAAAGATTTATAAATGTTTCTGGCTAGGCAGATTGCTCTCCTCCCAAAGCTGGGAGCCAGAGAAAACAGGTGGTGTTGCTCAGAACCAAGTAAGTGTCCTCAACCAGGCTCGCTGAGGAAAAACCTAGTAAGAAGGCAGAAGCCTCATGTGTCTCCCCAAAAAATCCATATTTGAAATACTCACACACAAAGAGCGTAAGCATAAACATATATGTACATACAACAAGTTAGGAGCTTCATTTGTTTAAATAAGTTTCTTGAATGCATACAATAGGCATAAATATTAGCTACATGGAAATTCATAAGCAGATTGGTCTGTTGAGGACTCCAGAAATTTTGTATCTTCCTTGAAGGACCTTTTAAAAGATTTCCTGGCTCTCAACAAAAAGATGATTTGCAACTTTTTCCTATTGAATACTGAAGAGAAAGAAGAAAGTCTATCATCCTTACCATGTTCATTGTAGCTAATAATAACATTTAATTTCTTCTTGTTCTAAAGAAGCAAGGCAGGAAAGTCATTATACTTACAGCTGTTTCAGGTTTTCATAAATCTTCTGCGCTCCTAAGTTGAACTAGGAATCTGAAAGCAGTTAAATTTGTCTGTATCTATTGAATTCTACAAAACACTCTTAAACAAATTTAGGTCTATCCTGTCTACTACAGAAGGTCTAACCTACTTAAAGGTCTACTTAAACCAGTACAAATCTCAGTAAATAAATAGTAATTACCATGAACAAGGGCAGCACTAGCATAAACAGTCAATATCCAAATCTGCCAGTTTTGCATTGGTTTACTTAAATCTAAATAATTCATTTAGTTAGGCATGCACAGATTATTCTAGTATTGGTTATGCTGAGTTTTCATTCAGAACAACTTTATTTCCTCTGCATGTTCCTGCCTCCCAAACACATGAATAAGCAGTTACATTGCATATGTACAATGAGTAATTTAATTGCATCTGGAAATTGCCAGAGCCATTACAATGTGTTAAATCTCTATATGCTCTCAAAATATTTTGTATAAACGATTTTTTTTTCTCTTACTTTCAGGACTGATAGTACACGAAGGTGCATCTGTTTATCGAGTGTTTAAGCGCTGGAGGGCTGTGAATCTGCACTGGGATGTGTTAAATTATGATAAAGCCACGGACATAGAAGAGAGCAGTCGAGGAGAATCCTCAGCAGGGAGGACATTGTGGCTGCCACTGACTGCATTTAGAAACAGAAGTTTAGTTCATCCAACACAGTTAACCTCACCGAGATTTCAGTGTGGCTATGTGTTGTTACACCTGTTCAACCGCATGAGACCTCAGGAAGATTCATCAGAGGATAACTGCTCTGGGGAAGTAGTGATGAGAGTGACCTCAGTGTAAAGATTGTGCTCACTGTGCTACACAGATAAGGATAATGTGCCCTGGTGTTACAGGACTTCGGAATGTAGTTATGATGAATGGTGAAACCATTAACTTGAAAATATATATACACTTTTTTTTTTAAATTTAATGTTTTTTATATGATCAGATAAAACACAAATACATTTTTCTGAGGGAAAAAAGTCTCTTGCTTTTTATATAGTCTGATTTATTGAATCTTTTCTCAATTTGTACCTGAGGTGTATGTAACATAGCTTAACTCTTAGGTCTTTGAATGATGAGGGAACTCATTTTTAAGTAAAAATATATATTTAAATGTATTTTCTTAAACTCTGGCTTTAATCCACTACTGTTATTTTTTTCCACTTTCATGAGGATTAAACTGGACAACATTCTTCCAAAAAGAGTAAGAATGTTGACACAAGTCAAATATTCTTCCTTTTCTGTCTTTATTTTGCTGTTGTTTGTAGCTCAGTTCAGGTGTGTGAAAGCAAGTAAGAGATATATTGTCCTTTGCCTTTAAGCAGGAAGTCCAGTGGGTGTTCTACAAAACCTAAAGGAAGATGGGAAGTCTTTTCTTTTAGCTCTCCCAGATGTCCGTGCAAGATACCAGACACAAGTATGACATAGACAAGGGAAGAGTCTTGCACTGCCTCTCAAGTCTCTAAGATCTGCAGAGTGCCTGTGCTGTGCCTGTGCACCGAAGTGACGTTACCTTCTGAGCAGTGCTGCTGGAATTTTTAGTACAATTCTAATTATAGATCACTGACGTCCCTTTTTTTGTTAAAAAAAAAAAAAAGAAGAAGAAAAAAAGAAGAAATGTGCATTACAACTCCTGGAATAATAATAAGTCCTGATAGAAACTGAAGTATAAATAATGCAGAACCTTAGTTTTTCCAGGGAACAAATCATCATATTAAAAATCATCATAATAAAAATCATACTAAAATTTTAATATGAAAATATTAAAAAGCCAATATCATGATAGATAATGCTGTGAGGTTTGCTTCTCTTGTTTCTGTTTCATGGCAAAAATTCTAATAGAATTTAATCAAATGGAAATGGAAATAATTTTCAAGTTAAAAATTAACCTGTTAAAGATTGAGGTAGAAAAGTAAAGCTGAAATGACTCTGAGAGCACTCAGTTTTGTAGAATCATAGAATATACTGAATTGGAAGGGACCCATCAGGATCATCGAGTCCAACTCCCGGCCCTGCACAGGACACCCCAAGAGTCACACCATGTGCCTGAGAGCACTGTCCAAACTCTTCTTGCACTCTGTCAGGCTTGGTACTGTGACCACTGCCCTGGGGAGCCTGTTGCAGTGCTCAATTCACCTCTGATGAAAAATCTTTTCCTGATATGCAGTCTAAACCTCCCCTGACTCAGCTTCAGGCCATTTCCTCGAGTCCTGTCTCTGGTCATGACAGTGAAGAGGTCGGTACCTGCCTGTCATGGTTTAACCCCAGCCAGCAGCCAAGCCCCAGACAGCCACTTGCTCAGTCCTCCGCCAGTGGGACATGGGAAAGAATCAGAAGGGTAAAAGCCAGAAAACTCATGGGTTGAGATAAAGGCAGTTTATGAGGGAAAGCAAAAGCCACACACACACCAATTAAAACAGGGAATTCATTCACCACTTCCCATGGGCAGACAGGTGTTCTACCACCTCCAGGAGAGCTGGGCCTCATCACACATGGTAATTAATTGGAAAGACAAATGCCATCACTCCAAACATCCGTTCCTTTCATCCTTCTTCCCCCCACTTTATATACTGTGCATGAGGTCACATGGTCTGGAACATCCCTTTGCTCAGACTGGGTCACCTGTCCCGGCTGTGTCTCCTCCCAAACTCCTGAGCACTCTCAGCTTCCTCACCAGCAGGAAATGGAATGCAGGAAAGGCCTTGGCTCTGTGTAAGCCCTGCTCAGCAACAACAAAAACATCTCTGTATTATCAACACTGTGTTCAGCACAAATCCAAAAGACAGCCCGTATCAGCCACTGTGAAGACAATTTATTCTACTCCATCCAAACCCAGCACATTCCACCCCTGGAATGCTTATTCCATAGCATTTACATAATGCCAGGTGCCCCACTATTCAATACAATCGCAGTAACCACCACCTTAACCAGCACACTGCCCCTCTGCTTCCCCTCATGAGGATGTTGGGGGCAACAGTGAGGTCTCCCTTCAGTCTCTTCTCCAGGCTGAACAGACCAAATGAGCTCAGTTGCTCCTCATACGCCTTCCCCTCCAGACTCTTCGCCATCCTCGTTGCCCTCCTTTGGACACTCTCTAATAGTTTAATGTCTTTCTTATATTGTGGAATCAAAAACTGCCCCCAGCACTCGAGGTGAGGCTGCCCCAGTGCAGAGCAGAGTGGGACAATCCCCTCCCTTGCCCGGCTGGTGATGCTGTGCCTGATGCACCCCAGGACTGGCCCTCCTGGCTGCCAGGGCACTGCTGACTCCTGTTCAACTTGCCATTGATCAGGACCACCAGGTGCCTTTCCACAGCACTGCTCTTCAGCATCTCATTCCCCTTTCCATACACATATCCTGGCTTGCCCAACTGAAGTGCAGAATCCAGCACCTGACCTTGTTGAATGTCATATGGTTGATGATTGCCCACCTCCCTAAGTTGTCAAGGTCTCTCTGCAGGGTCTCTCTGCCCTTGAGAGGGCCAACAGCTCCTCCCAATTTAGTGTCATCAGCAAATATATTCAGTGTTCCTTTGAGTCCTGCACCCAAGTCATGAATGAAGGTGTTGAAGAGAACTGGGTCAAGGATGGAGTGTTGGGTTGATGTTGTGTGGCTGTCATATCCCCACCCAGCTTCTCTCTCACCCTCCTCAACAGAAGAGAGGGGGAAAATAGGATGAAAAACCTTGTGTGTCAAGACAAAGACAGATACTGGCTCAAGCAAAAGAAGAGACAGCACAGGGAAAATTATTTTAATTTATTCCCAATTAAAATCAAAACATAAACCACCTTCCTTCCACCCACCCCTTCTTTTTGCAGGCTCAGCTTCAGCCTTTCACTCCCAACTCTTCTACCTTCTGCCCACAGGGCAGTGCAGGGAGATGAGGAATGGGGGTCAGCTCCTGTCTGCTGCTCCTTTCTCCTCCTCACACTTCTCTGCTCCAGCCTTGGGCCTCTCCATGAGTCTTTCAGTATAAACCTGCTCCAGCATGGGCTCTCCATGGCTACAGTTCCTTCAGGACATGTCTGCTAGGGGCTGCAGTGTGGGTGTCTGCTCCACCATGGTCTCTCCAGGGTCTACAGGGAAATACCTGCTCCACCAGGACCTCTCCAGGGTCACAGGGCAATCTCTGCTTGGGACTGACTCTGTTTGGCATGGGGTAGTCCCAGCCTCTCCTCACAGAGGTCACCTCTGCAGCTCCCATCCTCACCTGCCCCCCTGGGCACCTGTACCCAGTACACAGACAAACGTTTTTCTGTTTCAAAATAAGTTTATCCAGTGGCTGAAAAATTTTATTTTGTGCAGGAGATGGAGTGCTGGGGCTGGAAAATTCCCTCTCATAAATCAACAGGATGGTGCTGCAGTCAGTGCATGCCTTCCTTTTATAAGAGGTTTACGTGCCATGACCAGACACAGGAGGCCTCTGTAACTACACTTGGAAGGGAGATAGAAATAATTTAAGCATTGGTGCTTAAAAGCTCCTTCTATATTTATAAACATTTATCCAATGAGCTCTACACAGGGCCCAGCATTCTGTGCTACAGTCTCACAAGCTCAAAGTTACACTTACTAAATCTACAGATGCCTTACTGCTCTTTAACCAAGTCATGTGAAAAGCAGAACATAAGCCATGAACAATGAAATGCCATCTCAGAAAAGCCAGTTTATCTCCTGCATGGCAAGTTACCAGCATACCACAGGCATTTTCCTTGAGAAACTATGAGAATTCACTTCTAGGTTATCTTTAAACAATTTCCCAAAGGAAGAATTTGGGGAGAAATAAAAGATGAAACTGACTTAGGATCACTGGGAAATACTTGTTCTTAATTACTACTTGAATGAAGGCTGCTTTCCCAGAAGGACCACAGCTCCACTTGACCAAAGTGAGATCACAGTTAGTATCCCAAAAACCAGCATAATAAAGTATGCTCTGATCAATATACTTATATTTTACTTTTAGGTACTTGTGCTCTCTGAGATTTGAAGAATATTTAAATGGTCTTTTACAGGATCCTAAAAATGAAATTAAGAACTATATGAAAACATTTTATTGTAAAGATATCTTTTTTATTCTCATGCAAATAAGTAAGGAGCTGGGGGGAAAAATACTCACCAGCAAAAAACCAATAGATTTAATTAAAGAGGGGACAATATTTCTGTGTACAAATATTTGAAAGACACCTGGGTCTAGAAGACTTTAACAACTTCTCAGTGAAAAAAATGGTCCAACTAAGAGAAATGAAAATTGCTAGTAAGAGAAATGTTTATGGCAAATATCACAAAAGCCTTTTTAATAGGAGGATAACTCAATATTAATTTCTATGGCACAATAATTTTTCATATGACTGCATTTATGTACTTCCATATGTAGAAAACAAGATCAGGAAATCATAAACAGAAACAGGATTAGTATAGGCAGGATGCAGTTGTTAAAAAATAATGAAATTTTGTTGTCCTGCAAAATATTTTCAGTAGTAAGTGTGCCTAGTGCAAGATATGAACATTTCTTCATTGACCTTGTATTTGGATTTGTGCAGGACTGGCAGTGCTGTAATCACCTCCATGCCAGAAGATGAATTAAAATGAGAACAGGTGCATAGAGAGGATATCAGGATGAGAAAGGAGCAGGGACTCTATTCCAGTCACTACAGAGAGGGGAGGAGGGGCATGCACAGAATTAGAAGAGCATGGCTTGTTCTGCTTAACAGAAGTCGAGAAGGAATGGTATTGTTCTCCATTAATACATTGCAGAATAAAATTTATTTTAGGCAAAGGACAAGCCTAAGATGGCAGAAGAACTCAAGGACACAAATAGATCAGAAATAAATTTAGCTAGCAGTTCAAGGTAGTTTTAAAATATTCATGGAATGAATCACAGACAACAATTCAAGTTGGAAGGACCCACGGGAGGACATCTAATCCAAGCTGCAGAGTCAGCTCTGAGGTCAGACCAGGTTACTTAGGGCTTTAAGCCACCAGGTCTTAAAAATCTTCAAGGGTGGAAATTGCACAACCTCTACGGACAACCTGCTCCAGCTCTTCACTGTTCCCAGAGACGTATTTCCTTCTATCCCACCTTTTCTCCTGTTAGAGCTTACACCCACTCTCTCTCATTCTCCCAAAAAGCCCCACTGGGAAGTGGGTGGCTCTGCCTTCTTGATAACCCCTCGCTGGGCCCTGGCAGGCTGCATTGCGCCTCCTCTGAAGCCATCCCTTCTCAAGGCTGAACAAGACCTGATTCCTCAGCCTCCCACACAGGGCAAGTGCGTCTGCTGAATTTGTTCAGCTGCTTCATGTCTTTCGTGTACTGGGTTGCCCAGGGCTCTGCAAAGCACTAAAAGATGAAAGAACTTGGTGGTGAAGACAAAGACAAAGAAAGCATTGGTCTTCTCGGTGTCCACTGCCACAAAATCACTCTCCCCACTGAGCAGTGAGCACACAATTCCTTGTTTGGCCTTCCACTGCTCACACAGAGGATGATCTTTGTCTTGCCCTTGACATCCCTACCAGTTCCCACTGAGCTTGGCTTTCCTAACCCCACCCTTGAAAGCCTGGGCAATATTTCTAAAGCCCTCCTCTGTAGCCTGGCCCTGTTTCTGCCTCCTTTATGTGGCCATTTTTGAGAGGAGTTCTGTCATGAGTTCTTGGCTTAGCCAAGCGGGGCTGCTGATACACCCACTTGTTTTCCCAGGTACCAGGATGAGCTGTTCTCATGTGGCCCATATAGTCATGGCAGCTCCCCTCATCTCTTTCACCCTTCAGAGCTGCTCCTCCGTGATCTCAGCTGCCTACGCTACACAAGATGCCAGCTGCTCACCTGGCGCCCCAAGTTTGGGCTCTGCAATGCTCCTCCCTTCCTCTCCTCAGGATCTTCATCTCCTCTCTTTAACACCATAGCTAAGGCTCCCACGGGTCACCACCTCCCCTGCTGGTGTCTCCTTGAAAGGGACAGCAGATCCATGAGTGATCCCATGGGGTGGTCCAACCAAGAAGTTGTCCCTAGCACAATCCAGAAACATGCTCCTGCATGTGTCCTGACTTGCTGCCCCTCCAGCAGTGACAGGGAGGTTCATGGCCCCAAGGAATGCCAGGCTCTGCCCTCCCCAGACTCTCCTGAAGGTTTTAAGTAGGTGCCCTCCCTCAGTCTGACCCCGTGGTAACACGGTAACGTGGCCCCCCGTGCTGCTGTCCTTCTTTCTCTTCGCTCACTTCTGCTCATGTGCTCTCACCAGTCCCTCAGCTGTCCCACAGGAGAACTCCAAACATACCACCTGCTCCTTTAAGCCTTGGGCATCCCTCCTCCTCTTCCTCCCTGCCTGACTTTCCTGCTTGTCTTTCCTGAGTGTGCCACAGTGAATTACTGGAAGAGCCTCCCAAGAAAAGCAGTGACAAAAAATCCAGCCTGAATCAGAGGGGTTTTGATGACTTTATGGAAGTAATTGGCATGTCATTACTAGTGGTGGCAGAAGTCTGCAATTAATACCCTTCTGTCCTGGTTCCAACCAGGATGGGGCTAATTTTTGCATACTGGGAGAGGCATGGCCAGGACCTGGAGGTTGCTCTGTACCACCTCAGCTTCCTCTCTCTTCCAGGGAGGAGTGATTCCTCCTGGTCAAGTAAGTGTGGTGGAGGGAGATGTCCAGAATTGTCTATTGTTACGAGGGGGCTACATGTGGATAATTTCTTTTCTTGTACCCTCTGGCTTTAGTATTGTAGCTGTTAATGTTTGTTTCTTATCTCATTGCTGTTTCCGGTAAATTATTGTGATCTCAGCCCATGATCTTTACCTATTTTTCCTCCAATTTTCCTCTCCAGAGCAGTGCATGGTTTGGAGAGTCCCAGTGGAGGCAGTGAGTTGGGGAGAACCATTCCTAATCCATGACACCTTTCCTCTCCGTGCTCATTTCTATGGACATAAAATGTATACATCTCCTCTTCTGAAGAGTTTCATGTCTCCTCCAAACAACTAAACTTTTTTTCTAATTAATCTAGTTAAGTGAGAAGCATGTATTTAAAGGACACCAGAAAAATCACCATTTACTCAACCCCAGGACCAGACTGCAATATGAAGTGAGGTCTTGCCTGAAGTTCCAGACAGAGGAAAAACACTGGAAATCAGACCTCATGTCAAACTTGCATTTCAGTCACCATCCTGTTCGGGTATTAAAACCACAAGCAAGACAGAATCAAGGTGTTGTACAAGCTAAAGGTTTGCACCACCACCTCTGGGAAGTCACATTTTTTCCATTTTCCTTTCATTAATCACCACTGACAGTAAAACTGCAGAACCACAGGCAGAATAAGGGCAACTTTTGAGTTTCTCTTTTGGGACACAGTTAAAATAGCAAGAATTTTGCAGGGAACAGCCCTCACATTCATATGACAGAAAGCAAGGAAGAATCAGATTCTGCTCATGCAAGAATAGCAATGTTGGCTCTTAAACTGAAGACCACTATCCCAAAACTGTAAATGGTGAAACACAACAAGGGTCACAATGAAAAGTTATTTCCACTCACTACTGTATATATAAAGTTTTAAAATATTTAAAGTAAAAAAACCCCAAACAACCCAGCCCATAACAAATAGATTACTATTAGAGGCATATAGTTTAGGGAGTCAAACTGAGCACAAGTTCCTAGACTGCACAGACTCAATAATTGTTCTGAATATCAATAAGAAAACAAATAGAAGCCAAAAAAATATGCTTCCTAAAGAGTTTCTTGACCACAGAAAGCTAATATGAAGGGAGCTCTGTGAAGTAACTCCCTGGATTCTCATTTCTTTCCTTTGGAATTATATTAAAATTCAACTTATTGTTAAAACAAATCATGTAATATTTAAAGCAAAACTTTCCACTCCTCTTGCAGCTGGGCATCATTGGTATTAACCTGCTCTGGTATGTAAATCAAATTCAGTGATTCAAAGAGAGCTGCAAAGAAACAGGTAGAACGTTTACTGAGCTCTGCCTGCCTGATGACACTACAGACAAAGCCACAGTGGTTTGACAGGAATTTTTTTACTCCATTCATAAGGTTCCATGGAACCCATCTTGAATGCAAAGCAAACTGCGTGTTGGCTCCTCAGGAATTAATTTGCAACTTGGACTCCACTGCAACAGAAACTTTGAGGAAAGGGTATATTTTATTTTGTTGTTGACTTTTCATATTAGTTGCTTCATAATATTTGGAGGTTTTTTTAACTACAGAAGGTCTTAGTTTATTGTGTCTCTATTCTGTAAATGACATATCTGTGGAATGCTTACCAGCACTGAAATCTAACTCCAGTCTACGTACAGCAGAGTACAGGACAATACAAGTGGGTGCTACCATAGTGCAAAGCATAGCTCTCCTGAAAACTTTACTGATGTTTTAAGATTTCTACTGGGTTGAATTTGAAAAGAATTTATTATCTGTCAGATCTGCAAGTCTGTTAATTATCTCCTGAAGAATATGAATATTTTTTAATGATTTAAAAATAGGAACTGTTAGCAGGTTTTCTGAAAAGAAAGGAAGATGGTCTTTAAAGCATTTCATTTTTCTTGTTTGCCTTAAGTAAAAAAAGTCATTTTAATGAGCCTCACAACACTTTTAAAAAACCCTAGTGAATTATCAGTTCCTAGAAATACCTGTTGTATAAGAGGAGATAAATTAGTGTTCAGGACTGAATTGACTACCTTAAAGAGGACACCAAAAATAAATTTAAAAACCAGTACTAGTTGTATTTATGTATTAAAATTAGAAAAGAGGTTTTGGTTCTTTCCACATTCAGAAATTTGTCAGGTGGATACTGACATTCCTCCTGGATTTAAGAAGAGATACTGTGCAAATACAGTCTGTATTAAAGGTGATGCATACATTAAAACCAGTCACACGGCAAAAAAAATAAAAAGGAAAGACTAGGAAACAGGCCTATGAGAAGCAAAACACCTTTCAAAGATCACCTGCAGATAACAGGAAAAAAGCAACTATTAGCATAACTTCCTCCTGCTGTGGCCAGTCAGCTATCCTGCAGGCTTGTAGAAACCCATGGACATCCTCCTACTTAATGAATTCTCCCCTGACAGATCGAAGCTATCCTTTCCCCTGGAGCCTCCTCACGTACAAACTCTAGCTGAATTTGACCCCAACTTGTCACTATTTGCTCCCTTACTTTAGAAGCAGTGGGCTTGAGGGGCTGTCCTCTGACCTACAGAAGACATCTCAGCTGGCCAAAAATTCATAAAAGCCTCATAAAATGACATTTTCAGCAGGAAGCAGCTGACTGGAGCCAACACAGAACTTGTTTTAACACCAGACCAAGCAAACCATACTGAATCAGATCCGTGCTGGCAAGTCCATCCAAATGACAGAATTTGGCATCAGCCATGGGCAGAGACCAGAAATGGCACCAAGGTCACCATAGGAGGAAGAGCTTAAGGTGAATGAAAGGGACTCAGATGATGATGGCATAGTGACCCAAAAAACTTTCTTCAGTGCCCACTGCTCCTTCCAAGCCTGAAACCTTGCTTTGTCTTACACATGAAGCTGGAAAAGGAACAGCCGAATTTCTGAAAGCAAAATTTATGTTTAATAATTTATTCAAAGGTCTTATTTTTTAGGCCTGATCAGCACTAGCTCTTGAGGAAAGAGTACTTCTCCCCTGGTATGACCTGCCACCAAAAGGCGAGAGTAACTCAGGTTTTTGTTAATAGATCCCTTGGGGCAGACTTGTGTGACACGGCACTGAGTGGTCAGTGTTTATAAATGTACATATATATACATATAGATAGATAGATATGTATATGTTTATTTTAGAACAATTTGGTTGCAATGGAAAGCAGGTATGTAGCCCTTTTGGTTGTTATTATCTATGGTAATATAGCATATAAAAATATAAATATAACACTTAAGAAAATATGTAAGGGAAAGACAGAAAGAAAAAAAAAAGGATAAGAGTAGAAAGATATCAACTCCTGTGGATCCAGTGAGAAGACTTGATTATTGCAATTTCAGTGTTCATCAGTCAAAGTGATGCTCACAGTTTTGACCCATCAGGGATGGGGGAAGCCCACAAAACATAGGGTTTAATGGGTTATTAATATTCCAGTCTTTCAAATCCCCTCCCTTATTTTCAACTTTTGTCCTGCCAGTTTTGAAAACATTTCAAATTAATTGGTTTAATTTGAGTTAATTAATTTCCCCCATTTGAAAAAAATGAGGGGAAAAAATGCAACCCAGAGCAGGGAACCTTGTTTTCTTAAGGGAGCATATCAGTCACCACATGCGCCTCACCCAGATTATGCCAGGATTCTAAACGTTGAACGGGAGCAGCTAGGTCTGTAAGGAGTGGAAAGCTGACCTCCATGGGAGGAGATGAACTGAATGTGGGTGATGCTCTCACCTTGCCATGCCCCTGCAGCGAGGCCTCACCTGCAGCAGCACTCACTGCCTCTCAGCTGCCTGGGAACTGACCCAGACTGTGGAAGCCTCGGAAGCCTCAGCAGCCACTGTCATTCCTGAGGCTGGCTCTGTCTCTGCTCTCTGCTGCAGGCAGGGGCCTCTGGTAAGTCCATGAGGCCTCAGCCCCTCTTTACCTTTCTGCTCCATTTCAGAAATCCCTGTCAGCAGAGCTGCTGCTGAGGAAGGTGTCTCTTCCTTCCCCCAGTGGCAGCTGAGCTGGAGAGCTGTGGTCAGGGCTTGACAAACAGGCAGTCATCCTCCCTCCTGCCCAGCCCTACCCAGCCCTGCCACCACACAGGAACCTGAGTAAGACAGATAGTTTTTACCATTGGGCACAAACAAACAAACTCCTCTGTGTAGATGCAGAGACACACTTGGATTTGTTTTTTCTAATGCATCTGGTCAAAACAAATAGTAGCTTGAGTGTGGTGCAGGGACAGACATTCAGTGTCAGCTGCATTTCTCCTATCTGGAAGCATCCCTGAATAAAACTCTTTCATGTCTCTTATAAAGAAAGCAATTAAATCCAGAAAAGGCACAAATAATTTTAGTGTAATATGTTTTGTGCAATATGTCCCTGATGGACAAGGACATCTATCATGCAGGCACAGAGTGACTCCATCCGGGTTGTGTTACTTGTTAAACCTTGCTATCTCTTGTCTCAGGCAGATTTAGCTTGTATTCATGAACTTCAGAATGAGTTTTTACACTTTGAAACGGAAGGTCTCTGTACATGGGCTGATGTTAGCAATACATTTCAAACTACATTCAGTGCACACTGGGGTGGGACATTTGTTCCCACTAAACACATCTAGGCTATCACTCGCTCCCAGACATTAAGGTAATTTATCCACATCCCACTTTGCCACTGATGACAACTTGGCACTTGTCCATGAAATGAGTTACTGAGAGGCCTGTTCAGTATTTATCCTCACATCAAGTGTTTATCACCTTTGTAGGATATTAGTTTGGGTGTTACATATTTAATAAATGCCCCATTTACTCCAGTGGAGAAAAGTGTGCTTCATTTTGTTTATCAATTAAAACACTGTTTAAAAAATGCAAACGTGGTCTCTGTAAATAACAGCCCCTGATGACCTATCCACCATTTCCAGTAATTCATAAGGATAAATTAATTTTCCTGTCCTCTTCCCAAATTCTCATGCTTTCTGTGGAGGTTTCTTACCTATCACTCAAGTGAACTCCCAGACGCCTCATGGCTCACATACTGAAAGGTGTATTCTTCACATGCCAGGACAGCCCTAAACTCACCATTTGGGTACAACCAGCATTCAGCTCTGCTCTGTCACCCTGTCAGTGGAAGTTGTAGGGGTCAATCTCATCCCAAGCACCCCCTAGATGGGCTAAGTGCTGTAGTTAGGGAGCTGTGTGTCAGCATCTGCCCGCTTCCCCAGCTGAAATGGACTCGGCTCATGCCACAGCAACCTCAAGAGCTGAGACACATCATGCTCTACAAAATCCATCAGAGGCCAGCAGCTGTCCCCTCACATACACTGAAAACACAACCACACTGCACAATTCAGCTGAACAAGCTTCATTCTTTTGCTACATCTCTCTGTTCTGCATTTACCATCTCATCAGCACACCTTGTTCATCTTGCCCCAGGCATGGACAAATGTAGCAGTCCCACCAGAAGGAAAAAGGAAAGTTACTTGTAACCAGATTTCTGGGAAAAAGAAGTTGTACCCTCCCTTGCCCAGGCCCATTGTTGTGCTGCCCTTCAGCAGCAGCAGCAGCAGCACTGCATCCTTTCACTGCTGCACTCCGTGAACCCAAAACCAGCCTGTGAGGATGATGCTCCTCCGAAGTGGGACTGCATGCAAAGCCCAGTCCTCAGGGTGCTGCTGGATCTGACTGGGCCACTGCCACCAGCCAGGGACAGACATGCTCTGCAAGGAGGGACATACTGAGCTCCCTGGCAGTAGACAGACTGCTATCTTACCCCATCAGTGACTTCAAGCCTGAGGATGCCCAAATATTCTCTCACTCCCTCCATGCACAGGCCAACAAGCTGACAGTGTGAATCAGCCAGTTGAAGAAATCACAGATAAGGGCCCAGGTCTCTTCAGCTGAGTTGGTAGGTGGCCAAGGTAGCACAGAAAAGACAGTTATTGATGGAAAGGGACAGAGCCAAACAGGAACCCAGGCTTTCACCCTGGCTTTAGTGAGGGCTTTTCACTCACTTTGCTCCTCTGTACTGGGATTCCTCTCACCCTTTAATGTACTTAGAGTTTAGATTCTTAGATCCTTTTCTTTACATATACAGCTTCCTCTCTCTGCTTATATAATGTATCACAAGGAGCCTCTGCTCTTCAGCAGGGCCTTTTAAAGCCTACCTGAAAGTAATATAATGTAATGTAATATAGCGGCATCCTCACTCAAAACCTTTGGGATAATATTAAACTTGTACTAAACACAAAGCCAGAATTTTATGCTGGCTTGAATACAATTAATTTGAGAAATAAAGATACCGTGTAGAAAAATATATGCAGATTCAGTAATACAGAATTTCAGTAATACAGATTTACTGTTTTGAGGAAAACATTTACAGTAACACATGGGTGTATTGAAGCTCTGGTTCTAATGCACACATTCAATGGCCATCATCTCGACTGAGAGGGAATTTTAAAAGGAAATAAAAAAGCCAGTGATTAAGATTTTGGGGATTGATTTGGTAAGGACAAAACCACAGACATTTTTATAGAACCTTTCTTTATAAAAGAAAGATATATTTCTGAAAAAATGATCATCCAGATCTTACAAAGAAACTTTAGACCCTATAGCATTTTAGCTTTGGCTAGCTTTGGCCTCTGTGTTTACATGAAGTCTCTTTCAAACTGAGCTGCCATTTGCTCTTTCTGGTTTTTGTTTTTTCCTTTCGCCCTGTTCAATTCAAATTCTCAAGTGGTTTCACAATGACGGAACAGTTCTACTCAGCCAAAGTGGAAGTCAGCCAAGATACCCAGATGAAGAGATTTTCAGATGAGCTGGGGGAAATTCATTATGCTGAAGGAACATCATTATTTTCAGTAGCATTTGGTAAAGTGGAACAGGCAGTAGGTGATTATTAATCATAGAAACATTAGCACTTTGGCTCCTCTATGCAACCTTTCCTCCTCTGCTTCGGTTTCTCTGAAGTCACACTTGCTCTGGGCTATTAGTCTTGGACTTATGTTGCACCTACTCTCTCAGCATCAGCAGTGATGGAGAAATTTCCTCTGCAAAATTAAAACTGGAGATGCTGCTGTTATACAAAAGCAATCAATAATGCTACTTAACCCAGAACACTGAGAATGCTACAGCACACACAGCAAAAGCATGCCATGATGACATATTTTTTTCCACTCATTAAAAAAAAAAAAAAAAATCATAGACTAGCTTGGGCTGGGAGGGACCTTAAGGGTCACCTAGTTCCAACCCCACTGCCATGGACAGGGACACCTTTCACTAGGTTGCTCAGAGCCCCATCCAACCTGGCCTTGAGCACTCTCAGGGATGGGGCATCCACGGTTTTTCTGGCAAATCCATTGACACTTACAGTCTAACCTTTCCTTGGTCTCATCTGCAAGTTAGATTAATCAGCCTTGATAGTACCTGGAAAAGGAAATACAGAGATACACCTCTAGGACCCTGAGCTCGGAGCCGGACCCTGAGCTCGGAGCCAGACCCTGATTATGAGAAAAGAACATAAGCATCTCGTGAAAATTTCCCAAGTGTTCACACTGCAGATCCACCAGCTGGCTATTGTTTTGAAGGAAGCTAAAAGATTGAAAACCCTAAAGGGGTACCAAAAAGGGAAAAAGGGAATTTCAGTAGTGACAGGGCACAACTCTGGCTTATTTAACCCAGAAAAGGCTCTCATGAGGCTTACTTAGTAAAAAGCATGTAACTGTCAGAGAGAGCAACAGTTGACCTTGTTGCAATGAACTTGGATCTTAACAACATTTACCAAGAAACAACTGGAAAAATCCAAGCACCTGTGTACCAGCTATTTTGGGACAAGTGAAATACTTGTGCTACATCAACTATGCTATGTTTTTTAGGCTGTTTGAACTTACCTGCACTGAATCTCTAGGAGTCAAAATTATTAGACATAGACTGTAATGGTTGTTCTGGTACTGGAAGTCTATTCTTTTTTCTTGCAGAGTGGTCAGAGACTGATATGTCCCAATAGAGCTCACATTTCAGTAGAGGAAGAGACAAACTAGTAGGCAGCAATGGATGGCAATATGATAAGAGATGGGCTGTGGTCTTCCTTCCCTGTTGCCATGAACCAACTGTTTCAAAGAGACTTGTGAGCTCTAGATAGTGTAAATAGGAGTTTTGCTACAGATGACAGGAGAATGACAGGAGCATAAAGGAGCTCCATTCAGTAATGTTATTTCTGAATCAAAGCTCAAGCTTTGCAGTCTACAAGCAGATCAAGTTACCTGATGACTAAGGGGGTCCTCATGAAATCTGGACTGGGTTCCCAGTTTACATGCCCATGTTTGTTTATCCCTGAAATCTGAAAAAGAATCTAACCTAAATAAACCATGATATCTTTCCACAGTCATTTTGCCTGAAAAGAAGAATTCTATCATTAGTGGCACTGGCAAACCCCATAAAGCCAACATAGAGAAGCAGCACCAGGTGAGGTGGTCCATAAAGTAAAGGAAAGCATATGTGTGCCAAGCTGCTGCATAATAGAGGGGCTGGAACCTAATGTGCATTTAGACTTCCTCAAATCACAGCAGGATTATCTCAGTTAAGACAAAGAATACATTTCGCATCATCAAGAAGAGGGAAGGCTAAGTTTTACTTTTCTTCCAAATGATGCTTCTGGATGGCAGCAGTGACTGTTCTCTCCATTGTGAGAGTGAAGTAATAAATAATGATGCAAAGACCTTCCCCTCTCCCCTGCATTCCCAATTCCTGTTGCATTTCAGAAGTAGGCAAAGTGATATCTAATTTGTCCAATAGGTGTTTCCTCCTCTAGAGTCAGACGTAATTGAATATTGGATGCACAAGCAAGCCCACTGTCTAAATTGCATACCACTTTTTCTTTAAAAAGCAAAAGGTTATTCAATTCTGTTGTGCAATGCCCTCTTCACATTAGGTTAATTGAGCCAGTACCATTAGTTGCATGGGGATGAGATATTTTGTGCCCTGAATAAGCAGGGCTGGAAGACTTGGGCCTTATATCTTCTTGGGATGATCAGTTAGAGATGAAAAATCACAAAGGCAATGAGTGCTCGTCTGCTGTGACTGAGCTTAGCTTGACAGCTGGCCAGCCTAATGCTAAATGTGCTAATCCCGATAAAAGCAGGGCAATTAGTCAGAGCACAGCAAGGACATGCCCGTTAACAGTGCTGAAAGCAAGCAAAGGAAACCTTCCCACATTACAATACATACTTTCCTTCCCTAGAGGGCTTTCGGGATACCTATTATGGAAATGTTTACTTCGGTAACACTGAGGGGGAAATGGTGCAGTGACGCTGCTGAGGGTGATAGCCTTGACGTTGTACAAGGGAAGCCAGCAGTCATCTGTACAGAGGGACACCAGCAAAAGGATTTCCTACCTTCTCTGTGATGGGTCTCATAAGAAAACTTAAACCAGAAAAGAATACACAGTATAATTCAGAAACTGACCTGCTCTAGCAAGGAAAGACCTTCTCCTATTACAGTCAGAGTGAATTGCATGTGGTTAATAATTAGGAGACATCTTTTGGTTAGATGCAATAATCCATGGAGTTAAAAGGATTGCTGTTAAGGCACAAGAGATTCCTGCTAATACTTCAGGTAAAAAGCTACCACTTCTTTTACATTGACCATGGCTGCTTACCAAGATTTCATTTTAATTTTTCGTAGAATTACATTATCTACTTTAAGGAATAAAAATCCTGTTGAAGCAAAGGCCTGGAAATCCTCTCTTCAGTATCTGTCTCTTGAGTAAGTCACCAAATGCACTCAGAGGAATATCTGGATGGAAACTCAAGATGTGCTGCAGCCCCTCACACAACCCCCAGAGGAAACCCTGGCTTGGTCCCTCCATGTACTTGTGGAACCCTGTCCCACGAACTGGAGGAGGAGGAGCGGCATAGCCTCCTAGGAAAGGGGCAGGGAGTCTGCTGGGTGTTGAGGGCTGGCTCCGCTCAGCTGGCACAGCACTGGCTACGAGAGGATGTGGTTTGAAAACGGGACATTCTGTGTGTATTCAGTTGTGCTAGCTCTGGATTTTGTTGCCTGTTGCTGTATGGACACTGACCTGATAGGTTTGTTGTTTTTATGACAAAAAGGTTACACAGACTGAGACAGAGCAAATTACAGGACTGCTTCATGTTTCAGCCAGAGTCAATGGACCTTGGGCTCCTACTAAACCGTTTGCCAAGCTATAGGAGGATTTCCATGTGAAGAGATCACTGGATTCATAGCCTCTAAGGCTCAAAGGAATCATTTTTGCAAGCCAGCTGGGTACCCTGTAAAGCCTGTAAAGACTGCAAAATGCAGAACGTGTGGGGATCTTGAACAAAATGTTCTCTCTTTTATCAACAGGGAACTGATCTTGGATCTTCTACAGAAAAAAATAAATCCCATTGAGACCATCCAACAATAATGGTAATGGATGGGACTCTTCACTAGCTGATGAGAGAAATAACAGACAGCAGCTATGGAATGGAAGTCTCTGTCCCCAGAAACAAAACAACATTGTTTTCATAATGGCAGAAGGTACCCCAGCTACCAGGGAGCTACATTTCTCCTTTTCTGAACAGAGGGTTTGCACACAGCCATATGTTAACTCAGAAGATGACAGCTCACAGAAAAAATGCATGAGGTAGTAAAAAAAAAAAAGCAGGGAGCTGCCTGCTGGATTGTTATGAAGAATTGCTGTGAGAAAATGTTCATCCTGCTAGGCATTTCCAGGAGCATTGACATTCAGCTGCTCTCCCATTATAAAACTGTCCAGGAATAACAGCTGCCACCTTTGCTAAGTGGTGTTGGAACAGATTCAGCTATGGCAGGGGTCATGTACAGAAAGCATGTGCCTTCTCACAGGTACCACACCAAATGCCCAGGCTTTGCATATATGGATACAGCAAACTTTAAAAAACAGAAAAGAAGAGTGGGAATGCAGATGGAAAGAAAGAACAAGAACAGAAGCATTCCTAGTTTACTCTCACACATGAAATGCTCAAATAACCTGTATAGGTACTGGTTCCAGGCAAGCCCTAAAGATGTTGTAACTTGACATCACAGAAAAGAAAATCCTTACCCCACCAGCATCACTGCTGCAGTCAGGCTTGCTCTGCTCACTGCTGGAACATGCACTCAGAGTTAGTTTTCCTGCGTGGGCTTTGTAGGCAATACGTCTTAACCCAATAATAATTCACAGTGCATTTGGACAAGGACAAACCCTGAGGGCTTTCCTCTTTGTGCGAGAAGGTAAGATCCCCTGGGCAGGGATGCATGCGGGTCCTTTCCCGCAGATGGAGCCCTTGCCCCAGCGAGCAGCCGCTCCTTGGCTGAGCCCCGGCCCGGGGAATTCCGGGCTGCGGCACAAGCAGGTTTCAGCTGCTCCTTCTCTCGGTTTTATCCGACTGGGATTTTATTTTCACTCCGGGACATTTGCATTAAATGAGCTGGGTTTATTAGCCAATTTCAGGACAAGCCAGGATGGTGGGGAATTACAGAGAGGGTAGCTCAGTACTAGCCTAACAGGGGGTCAGGAACACAGAGGGAATTGGAAAGAAGTATGAAAGCAGAGTTGTCAAGTAACTCTCTTTGTTGGGGGTTTTGTTTGGTTGTTTTTCGTTTCTTTTTTTCCAGGAAAATATTCCATTCTGCAGGAACCTGTAAAATCTGACGGTGGTTTGATCCCCTTTCCTATCATTGCCTGTAATTAGCCCCTGAAAATCCTGCAAGACTCATTTATGGATAACTCTGTGCTTGCCCAGGTGAGAGGAGTGGGGTGTTTATGCCATTCATGCAAGAGGGAAAACCGAGTGGTTGAGCACAGCAAGCCATGATTGCTGGAAAAAGCCAACACAAATCTGCAAATGAAATTTTTCCCTAAAACACTCTTAAGTTTCAAATTTTGTTTTATCCTCAATTAGGAAAAAAACAATTTTTAAAAGTGCTCACAGAGTAGAGCTATACATCCAAATGAATCACACTAAACCCTGTAAAGTGATACATGCTGATGATCTCCAATGTTTTACTTGGAAGCTGACATAATTTCATTGAATTGTTTTTAAGTGGTTTTGTTCAAAGAGTGAATGGAGACATTTTTGGAGGGAAGCTGGTCAGGCTGGTCAGGAGACAGGTCAGACTTGGAAGGAAGGAAACATAACGCAGGTTTTATCCAAGCCAAAATGAAAACTTCAGCATTTAAAAAAAGTTTTTAAATCATTTTGAAAATATTTTGGTTCTGTGACAGTGAAACTGACCTAATTTCACAATTCATGGGGAATTAAATAGTTTCATCTGAAAAAAAAAATTCAAGAACAAACCCAGCAATATTTTTGATCCCGAATCACCACATTTCTTGGCTGCCAGTGCAGCAGAGAACTAGATTATAGTACTGAGACAGATGTTATCAATAATGGTAGGCCAAGAAATAACTACATGTCTCAGTACAAGAGAGTCCTCAGTATTCTGAATCTTGTCAGGCTATGAGGGAACACAAGAACATTCCAGGAAAATCCAGAGTGGTGACATTAGGTAATGTCACTACTCAGAAAACACGATGAAGATAAATGCATGTACTGAATGCGCTGCTTTCACGCTGGGTGAGCAATGAAGTACGAGCCCACACAACTGTGAAACTTCATGTGATACTTCAAAAATGTTTAGTTATTTATGTTACAGACCCACAAACTTTATCAGTTTGGAACTAGCCCTCCCAGGTTCTCACTCAAACCTTGTCTTGAGCGAATCTGACAAAATCCAGGTAGTCCTTTCCTTGAAAAGCTGAAGAATTCCAATAAACCACTGTATGCCATCTGCAGCAGAGGAACAGTTGTTCAGACTGCAAGGATCTGCTCAAGGACCAATCTCCAGACAGCAGGTCTTTGGGAGAAGTCTTCCTTGCCCTCAGGAGGCACTGCCTTTCTCAGCAAGACACAGGCAGCAGAAGATCCTCAGATCAATTTTACAAGATAAAAGAAATATGAAGAATCTACTCTAATTGTCAAAATTACCATAAACACTTAGGAGCCATGCAACCAGAATTCGTCTTATATCCATTATATTTGCTATTTGGCACTTGTATAATTCAGTATTTTGAATATAAAGTATCTTTTCATAGCTGATATTATATTTCCTACTGACTTAAACTTCCCAGTATGAGAATAGACTCGTATATGTGCCATAGCTTTTAACCTAACACCGTTGTGACAATATGGGGCTTTATTTAGGCTAATATCTACTACTTAAGCAAAATATAAATTTAACCACTTTGTTCATTAAGAGAATTTAACCTTATTAGAAAGGATGAAGAAGGAGAGATGGGAAATTTTCTCTGCAGAATAAACCCATTAACACCTTCTTCTTACAAAATAAACCAGGACAATCTTTCTGCACGGTAGGTATGAAGATAGAAAAGGCATTCCTGCCTCTTATTTAATAGGCAGTGTTGGTTAGCAAGGAGAGTTGATACTGCCTTCAACTGGTATCCCAAACACTGCAAGTCAGCAGAAACATTTATCATTTTCACATGAATTGTTCAACTTGGGTAATGATCCAGGATGACTCTTCTGCAGTAAAACATTCATGCACAAAAGTAAATTAAGTTCATGCTGTCATCAGCTGCCAGATTTTTCCACACAAACCAGCCTTACTTGCAAAGGATTTATCAACTGTTTTAGCTACCAGAAAAAAAAAAAATCATGTGGGGGATAACATTTGGGGGATAGCTTTCATCATTTAATAGTCAGAAATCATGGAAAGCAAGGCTCTAGCTCCTCTTTTATACATGCAGTTAATTCCTTACAGTAAAATCTTCCTAGTTGGGCCTTTTTAGTCAAGAATTTAAAAAGAAAAAAAAAAAAGAAAAATTGAAGGATTTCTGAGAGACCTTCAGGGCATCTCCTAGGTAGAGAAAAAATATTTTGACTTTAAATCAAAATGAAGCAGGTAGGGTGTAAAAGCCACCACAGAATCTGGGAAAATGAGGTAGGGAAAAAACAAACAAAGCAAAAACAGCTAGGGAACAAACAACAGACAGAACAAAGAGACTACTTAAATAGCAAATTATTTAGTACTGAAAAACAGGCAGCGGTGTAAATTGCCATCACCTCGTAGAACATCATGCAGGAAAAGAAACCCAGGATAACACTTGCAACCCCTTAAAGGTATGAGCGTGCTGCAAACAGATGTTATGCAGCTGCTGGAACCTGCACTGCAGTCCCTGCTTCTAGAACTCAGCTGGGCTTCAGGTCTTCATCCCTCCCTCCTCTGATCGCCGCTCACCTGGGATGTGCAAGGGAGGAAAGGGAAGAAGGAGGGGACAGGCAGTACGCCATGTGGAGGTCCCCAGCTATGGGATGAGGTAGGGCTATCCCACACCAGGCTCTGGGACAAGCCCTGCAGGTGTTGCCTGACGCCCCACCCCTCGCAGCACCTGTGGCAGGGCACATGGAGCTGCACACCACGCCCTGCACGGGGCTGGGGAGGAGCCCGGCTGTAACTGCAGAGTTAGGCTGCTGCTGTGCTGCTTCCTGCAGCCCTGGGGCCCAGCATGAGGGGCTGTTTCTTCATCAGCTAAAGGGCAGAACCAAAAGCAGAGTAGGGTTATAACCTCACAACTATGTCGGGTATTAGGATGTTCTCAGTGATTCCTAGACTGTGACTCTATGTCCCTGCTCCTTCAGCTGGGGATGAAACCAGTGCCACAGCTTGAGATGACTTCACCTTTCAAATCCCAGAGACCTGCGGCAAAGGCCAGGCAGCAAGAGCTAATATGTCTCAAATTTTTTCTTATTCTTTTATTTTTAAACATCAGAAACATTTTTGTTTTGAAAAGGAAGCCCAAACTGTCTTTTCTTCAAGAATAAATATTTGCACAAAAATTGCGGCAGGCAGCATTACAAAATGATCATATCCTCACATGACAGTAATTTCTATGCCTGCCTGCATAGTCAACCATTTGTGGTTTATCTTTTGTGTGTTTGTGGCCCAGCCTGTCTGACCTTAACCACAGACATTTTCCCGAGAAGTTTTGGATGCATGTTTGCCCAAGGAAGGGCGACTAAAGGCATTTGAGATGCCTGATGGCATCTGCCTGGCCTCCCTCTGCCAGTGCAAAAGGGCACAAGTCTTCCTCAGGGACTGTCACCCCAACCAGCCTTCTGTGGATGTCTCAGATACCCTTGTGCATCTCTAATGGCATCCAATACCTCTGTTTTGCCAGCTAAATTGAGCCTTTGGTGTAACACTTTTCCCAAAACTTTGGCCTTAATGAATGTAAACAAGGAATGAATGTAAGCCTGCAAATGTGTCACACATCCACAAATGTGTAGGTTGCTTCACAGTGACAAGTCTTTCTGCAAACAGCTGCTCTACACTGATAGGATTTTCCCCAGTATGAGTCTACATTTACATTAATCTGTAAGGGTATTACTGGCAGAACACCTTATGAAAAAAGAAAGGCAGGCTGAGATTACACAAAAAGAAGCAGCTATTGATGACCCTAGAGAAGAATCAGGATATATTTAAATATCACTGATATTAGTTCTACCTTTTCTTCATGCATTGTGGACTAAATGGGCAAATTAAGCAAAGCTCTTAAACACAGGAAGTATTGCCACCCTGTAGGCAAATTCTGTGGAGAAAATTAGGTGAAGCCCAGGAGTGTTGCAAACAATGTCTCAGTACTCCAAGGTCAGCACAGTAATTCTGTATGGACTTCTTTTCATTTTCTTGGTTTACCATGGGTGACTTCAATCCTTGTTCAAAGCAAAGACTTGATCCTCTCATACTGCCATAGTTTCCTATTTGTCTCCATGTTTCCCTAAAAAAATTATTAAAGAAAGAGTTAAGTTCTCCAACACTCAGGTCTTAGTTCAGTTGTGCATCTACATGGGCACATTTGGGGCATTTGTCTGAAAACCTGGGTGTACCTTGACATTCAGCCATGAGGAGAATGGACTAATTTTTTCCAATCTTGGCAAGATGAGCACTCTTAAATCAAAACAACTTAGTCACATTATGAAAGCTGAGACCCTTGCTGTATTTATATTCCTCGCTGTGTTTGGATATTTGCGTGGGCCGAGGGCCAGAAGTAGGCAAAGGGTTTGAAGGAGCAGAGAAAGGACTCTGTGTTGCTGATTTGGAGATAATTTCTGCCTCCTCCAGATGAGTTTGGGAAACACATAAGGACTGGCACTTGGTGACAGTACAGTTTCTGTCAAGTGTATATTCACTGGTTGTATCCTGCCTTCTAGGCATCTAAGGGGGATTTAATTCTGATGCCAAACATCACAGCCAGTTTGACCTGACTGAGCGGTCAGCTGCCCTTATACAGCTGCTTGTGTCTGACACATGGCAGGCCTTGCTAAAAATTAATAAAGGGAAGCAGAGATGCTTAAACTTGTCTGACAGAGCAGAGGCTCCAGGCAAATTCTGGTCTTGATTACAAAGATGCAGTCTTAAAGAAATCAAGAGGTTTCTTGATTTCCAAAATTCCCCCTGTAGATGAGAGGAGTGAGAGAGACCTGGAAAATCCGTGTCTCTGTGACCAGCTTCCCAAAGTGCAGGAGATGGAAAGAGGACAAAATGTTCTCCTTCCTCTGCTCTCTCTTCCAAATACAGACATGCTTGCATTGCAGCCTGCAGCAACAGGGCTTAAATATGCAGGGCGCCAAGCCCCCAGCAAAATTTCAAGTGCCTACTCCCATGAGAGTCAATGGATGAGAATGTTAGCTCCTGAGTACATTGGGTTTTCCAGTCTGAAGCACAAGGATTTCAGAAAAGAGGGTGATGAAAATATTTGATTTGGAGAACCTTGAGCAACTCTGAATAAGGGCATTGCAAGCAAGAAATGAGCATGTGCTCTGTGTCACGAATTTGCTGAGACAAATACAAAAATATGAAAACAACTGCTGACAAAAAGGTCCATGTAGCTCAACCGTCTGTCTGACTGTAGCCAAAACCAGACACACACCAGAGAGAAGCACAAGAACAGAGCAAGCGTATTTTCCCAGCATAGCCTGCCAGGCTCCAAGACTTGGTGCCTCAGGCATTTCCTGAGCCAGAGGTTGTCTGTTGTATTTAATAGCTGCATACATGCTTTTCCTCCACAAACTTGTCTAGGCCCTTCTTAAATGATGTGAACATTTAGCATCCACAACACCCCGTGGCAGGGGTCTAAAGCTTTAACATATGGCAAACAAAGAACTACTCTAATTTGCCGTGGATCTGTTACTTACTGGTTTCACTTGATGCCCCAAACTCTCTTTTTCCCCCACTATTAGTCATGGTAAACATTCTGTGCCTTCATCCATGAAGCCATCCATGATAACATGACCTTTGTCATGTCTGTCATGTCTCACCATAGTTAACTCTTTTCCAGACAAAGCATCCTAGCCCACACTGTGATGCCAGATACAGAAGCCATTCTCAAAACTTTTTTGGTGCCCTCACCACCCCAGCCTAACAGATCCCCCTTTTATTTATTGATCCTTTGGATTTCTTGTAGAAAAGCTGTGTTGGTTTTTCCTTACAACCTCATTTATCCATGTGCTCACTACATGTAATCTTTATGATAACTTCCATTTACCCTCCAGCTTCACAGTACCACATTTGACTCCCACAGGAGAAAATCGCTTATAAGCAAGAGATTACACATTACCACTCGTAGTTCAGCTTTCAGCCCTGAATTCCTTTGCTCTCTTTATTGGGAATTTTGATGCAATTATCCCTTGCTTTTTCTTATTTTTTGGCACGAAGAGGGACGGCTGCTCTGTCATGCTCTCAAATTTAACCAGCCAGAGATTTATGAACTCCGAAGTTCAGGCTGCAAGGCTGTCTTGTGTCTTCATCAATTTGCCTTACAAAAAAAAGTAGACCGATGTTCAGAAATCAGACACCCCTCTGATCTGAAGATAAGCCAGTCTCAGTGTTTTTGGATGAGGTTCCCTTACAAAGGGTAAATACCAAGCAACTCTAAAAGGCCACTACTTAAAAAAACCCAAACCAACAAAAACCCACCCTTCCCATCTCATTTTACAAAAATAAATTTAAGAGCCTAGAGTCTCTCTTAACGTGTCCCTGTGTTGCATCTTCAACAACCTCCCCTCAGCTTATCAGGATATGGTCACCTCGGCCTTGTCACAGCTCCCTTTGCTGCTTCTGAGCAGCCTCTGCACTGTGGAAACTCTTTGGAGACAAATGTGCCCGGGCTGGATGCCAGGAAAGCCCCTTCTGCAGAATGCACATTTCTAGAAGGAGCTCCTGACCCCTTTCTCCCGTTTCTATCCTGCGTTTATGACAGGGCTCCAACAGTCCCTGCAGTATGGATACCCCACCAAGCAGACTTTCCTTTTGGAGTCCAGCATTTAATGAATGGGATTGCAGTGCCCCCTGTGCCAAACACCTGACATGAGGCCCGGCCTGCCTCAGGGCACTTCAGAGCCCCTCCCGACTGGCCACAATGCCAGAGAGAAAAACCCCAGTGGTGCTGCCCCCGCAGTGTCACCGAGGTATGACCTGACCATATACAACATGATAGATGCATACCTGATTTTCTACTACACTACTTCAACAAAGAGGATTTAATGGTTTGATTATGCAGACCACTATCCCCCACCTGATTCACCTTGTAATTCTACATATCCCCATAATAAAAAGCATCAGAAAGCATCATATTTACTGACATTCATGCATGGACTTCCCACCTACACTGAGATACATCAGCAAGATTTGGCCACTCAGCAACTTGTAGTCAATCCCCTCAGTTAATCACCTGGATTGTCTGCCAAGTAGATGGCCTTACTCATCCTATTAATACTGAGACGTCCATCATTTGCATTATCTGTGACTATGGAGGTGGAATACCTCAGACTGTCGGAGGAACTTACGTAACTCTTTGGAGCAGAAAAGTATTTTCTTGAAAGTTTTTGAAAGTACTTTCACAGCATACAATAGACCAGGAACATACAACTAGGGCAAAATTGGGGTGTCAGAAAAACAGAATTTGATTTAAATATTTATAAATATTTTTCCAGTTGTCCTGATAAAGGCTTGGGATATATCCTTTATAGAACAAGTGATTAAGACATGAAAAAACTTGATAAGGGTTAAATTAAATTAAATTATAAATGATACATTAGGTACACTTATTTTTCATACCTAGAAATTCAGTTTTTCTAAAGCTCTGATGTCTGTCTGCTGAGGCAACAATATTGAAGAAGTAACAAAACATCTCAAGAATAGCCATTTACTTTTTTTAAAAAAAGTATTTTAAGAGCCATCAAAGATAGACAATGAAACATGAAACTGTTAAAAACATTCGTTCCTTTTGGCACAGATCCCTCTTCACATTCTTTCTCCTCTTTGCAAGATGACTTTTTCCATGTCTACCATTTATGTGAGCTTCAGGCTACAGCATGCAATGTTTTCTTAAAAAACAAAGGAAAATGAATCCATTTTAACCCAAAGAACACAGTAGCTTTAGTGCTAGAAGGAATGGCTAAGACTTTGGTTCTGCATTCAGAGTGCCAGGGTCACTTATAAAAGCTTGGGGGGTTACTTGTTTTGAAAGATCCTTTCTTCTGGTTCCTCTGGTTCTTCCTCTGGTTCTTACTCTGGTGCCTGTTTAGTAACTTTTATATTGGCTTAATCTGATGTATCTATGGCCAACTGGATTGTTGCACTCATAATATTTTTGAAATTTGCATTAGCAGAGGGTACTTGGAAAAGATTTCCACTGACTCCTTTAAATCTCAGTTGTGCCTCTGTGATCATCCAGAGGACAAGGCAAAAATTACCTGATGTTTCTATCCAGTTTACACAGAAGACAAAGATGGAGGAAAAACCTGCTCTGAATGTGTACAGCAGGGTGCATGAAAATAAGCATCCCTTAGCTATTTTACGAAGAAAACTGATTTAATCTGTTTAACAGCATGCAGTAATGCTGTTCAGTTAAATGTATTTTTGTTAGGCTAAGTTTGAATTCTGATGTCTACTGGTGGCAGGAACTTGAACCTATGATTATTATGCCCTTTAACAGTCCTCAAAAATGGCTCGAGTCTGGCTCCACACTAAGGTGGCTGCACCTCAGCAAAGCTGAGCAGCTGGTGTTGCTGAAATGCAGTGCCAAAGAAGAACAGACCTTACAAAGCTGCCTTGCCTTGTTCTTCGCACCAGGCTACCTCACACAAAGGTGAAAAGGCAGGAAAAAGACACTGGGGCTGACAATTTCTCACCCCTTCATACACTGGTAAAGCTATAGATTTCTGCTGGTAAAGACCTTCCGACCTCACAAAATATATAAATATATATAAAGGTAAATATTGGATACATTAAATGCAAAATTACTACTTTATTTTTGGTTTCAAACTTGAGGCATCCTCACTGAAACACTTTGTCAGCCTTTCTCAGAGCCTGTGCCAAGGGAGTGTACTGTATTTAAATAAAGTTCAATTAACTTTCTTCATGTTTCTGTTCCTACCCCAAACTTCATTCTTCAGTATTTACCTCCTCTGGCCCAACTCTCCCTGCTCAGCCAGTCATACAAACCCACCTCTCTTAACCCCAGTCCCAGTTTCTTTGCTTAAAATCATTCAATCTCTTATCATCTCAGTCCCAGTCCCCCTTGCCCAGGAAATCTTCATCCTTCTTGTCCCCGTTCTCAAAACCCCATCATTCAAGCCTGCCCTGACTTTCCAGGCAGCTTCTATATAATTCAGGTCATTTCCTCCTTCACACTGCCAGAGTGATAAACGCCTCTTAGCTTTGCCAAATCTCAGCCTTGCCAGACTACAAGCTCCAAAAGATCTAAGCATGTCCCTTTTCTCCCTGGTCACAGAGTTGGATGTAACGTAAAGACATGTAATGTAGGCAAATTTAGGTGAAACTTACTGGGAGATAGGAGGACACATTGTTGTCTCAAAGCTGACCTCCTGGCAAGGCTCACGCTTTCACTCTGAAGGCCTTTGAGGAGATGAAGAGCAATGGACCGTTTTCAAAGGAAAGGTCACCTGGAGTTTAACATGAGCAAAATGACATTTCCTCCAGCTTTATTTACAGAACCAGATGAACCATTTCAACTAACATTTTCAAAGCCCAGCATGGGAAGTTTCAGCATGAATAGCTAAACTGACAAAATTATAAAAAACTGAGGGTAGGTAACTTTCCTGGGAAAAGCTTGGGGAAGAGGAGCCATGCACCAACTCTGTCAGAGAACTTTTCCCCTCTAAACTAACACTGGCAGCTGAGGGGTGGCCAGCCTGCAGTCCAAATAATCACTGTGTTTCTTTTTAATAAGAGTTTGGACCTGCTTCAAGCCTAGTGCTAAAATTAGATATTTTACTAGCTTTTTAATTTTTCAGTTCAAAGTCTAGAAGTTTTGAGAAACTACATAAGCCACTACTGAAGGTTTCCGTCTGGACCACGGTTCTGAGTTCAAGACATCCAACAGAAGCTGTTTTGCATTCTGTAGGAAGCCAGATGAGCACAGCTCAAAGAGGCAAAAGTGTTGCACTTCTCATCAGTTTCATGCTGCTAACAGGAAAAATACAGTTCCACTTTTTATAAAAGCCAAGGGAAGGATGAACACCTGGATGCTGAGTTTTGGCTATAATCACAGTGCATGGTAGTTTAGATGTGCCTTTTCTAAGAGACCCCTCTCTAGAGGACACAAATGATTTCAGAGACATAAACAACATGCCAGTCCAACTGATGTGATTCTTTGCTGCTTTTCTTTGATGAGATCACCATATGCTGTTGCAGAGCAGAAGAAGCCTCAATGCATGAGCCTGAATTTTATGGTTCAAGAATTACCTATGTTTTCACTCAGGAAATTTATAGTCTTTGCTAACCCTAAACTATACGACACATCAGTCACACATTGCAACCTTTCTAGCAAACTCAGCTCCACATGCACTATTTCAGTTTCTTTTTTGGTTCTGTCATTTTGGAAGTAGACATAGGAAAAAGGTTAAAAGCCAAATCAGGCAAGCTGTATCAATAAGTTCAAATTTTCTTGAAGTAAGTAGCAGTCTCAGAGTACCAACTCAGATCATGTAAGACTATGTACTCAAAAACATTTGGCTTAGAAAAATTACCTTTATTAACTTTCCACCAGTGCCCCCCAGAGTAGGATTTTTAGAGCTTTCAAAAGGCAGCAGTGCTCCAGTAAGGGCTCTACCCTTTCAGTCGTTCCATTTTACTTTTCCCTTTAAATATGTTAACATGCCTTTAAACCAATGCAGAGACCCTCCCGAAATTTTTACACATGTGCTTTTTATATGTTGTTTTTTCTTTTACTTACACTTCCAGCTTCTGATTATGTTTCAGGGTCAAGAAGAACCACATGAGGAAAATCAAATTTTAAAGAGAGAGATAGGCGAGGTCATAATCCATAATAAATTTTTTCCCTCTTTTAATATAGTCATCCACCTACCTAATGGGCTGATATACTCAATCACCTACCTACTTTTCAAGTTCTGCAAGTATTTAATCTTTTCTTTTTTCACCAGCAGTTAATCAGTTAGTGCAAATGATGCTGCATGCTCATCAGTTACCAATATATTGCTTTATTTCTTGGTAGCAAATTAAGGCTTTATAGTGAGATTTGTACAGTACAGGCCAATTTAAACATTAAAAACTTTAAAAAACCATGTAGCAGTATTCACTCCATTTTACATAGCCAGAAAAGTAGCTTTTTTTTTATTATTATTTCAATAAACAATTAAATGTTACTAGTGAGGCCTTATATTTCATGAGTGCAAATGGCTCAAAATCCCACCATCCTCAGGGCTCAACATTTAAATTGCTTGAGGCCATTTTTAGATAAAGGATAAACAGAGAGTATAGCTGGCTCGGATAAAATATACTGTATTACTTGCTGGAGAAGAATATCTTATTTTAAAAATATGGAAAGGAAAACCCAAATGAAATTAACTGTCCAAGGGATGGTATCTCCCCCTATTAGTCACTGACCAGTAACAGTAGCAATGAAAAATTCATTTTCCATGGCCCTCTTCGCTTTAGTATAGTTTAATTTATAATTCAGAGCTGATGCCATCCTGTATATTAAAAAATCCAAAATTGGAGGAATGTACATAAGTTGCAGGAATTTTTGCAGCAGCAGGACAAGTTTCCTCTCCAGGGACATGTCCAAACCGTTGCCCTTTTATTTTATTTTTTTTGTTTTGCGATTTGAGAGAGCATTGTTATAAGTATTTCCTCGGCAGTTACATGTTTTTCTTGAGCATATTTATTTTCACTTCATACCACTGACTTTATTAGTATTGTCTGGAGATGATGGAACTACTGCTTATGGAAACCAGACACAGTGCTTCCCTTCTTATGAGCCACTTACAGCGTTTGAGATGAACGTATGAATTCACCTGTCAGTCAGGCACAGGGGGCCTGCCTGAAAATATCATCACCCCTCACATGTCTGGCTTTCATTGAGCATTGCATGTGAAAATACAGAGAAACAGCTGCCAGAAAATTGAGAAGAAAGTAACCATGAATCAACCACACACTCTGGGGAAGGAGCCAATGAGATGGGGGACTTCCAAAACACTCCTGCTCATACAAGAGCAAGAGTGACCATGAGAGCACCAGGAGCTCCCAGTGTCACAGGGCAACACTGGTGTTTACTTCTTTGTTGAACACAGCTGTATCTCCAGCCTAAGGAAAGACACACAGCCGAAGTCTCAAAAAATTGAAATCTAATGTGAGTAACACTCCAAGCCCCTCTGTCCCCAGGGGTGTTATCTAACATCAGGCTAATGTCTTTGAAGTTTTGAGATCAGCCATCTATCCTTTGAACTGGAAGGCCACAGAAAAGGGTCAGGTTTCCAAGTGTATTAAGGCACATACTGACTTTGCCTCAACACATGTGCCTGGTTTGCTCAGGGAACATCCACTGCAGCGGTGCCACAGCTGCTGAAAAGGTACAGCAAAGGGACAAAGCCAGAATTTCTGGTGACAGCCGTGCAGCACAGCAACTGGGACTGCCCCGTGCAAGCTGCTCCACAATGTCTCAGAGCCTCCCCGCTGTCCTACAGTACTATCTCAGCTTGTAGCAGAATTACAGCACCTCCTCAGGCTGGTTTGCTGGCTTTTCCTTTTGCCAGGCCACCAATATTCCATTTGTTCTCCTTCACTCATGTGAATACGTCACTGCTTATCAGAGCCAGAAGTCCCTATCTACTACCAGAGGGTGGTACTACACATGCAGGAGAGGACAAATTTATAAATGAAGGCAAGTAGCGACCTGGAGGTGGGCTTCCCAAGAGAATCCATGCATGGGCACAATCTCCAGATTCACTCCACAGAAGTGCTCAGCAATGGCCAGCAGGTCTTACTCTGCCTCAAATGAGTATGTTTAAGAACATTAACCAGTATTTCCTGAGGGGTTACAATGGATGACTACCAAAGAGAAACTACGTGGAGACAAGAGGATGCTTTATCAGCCATATTGGAAAAAGTTGGGGAACACAGACACAATATTGCATAGTCAGCTTCATGAGCACAGCTAGAATTCAGATGTATTTGACACATCTTAGTAGCATTTCCAAAGGAGGGATTATGTGCTATTTCCTTTGGAGGCAGCTACTGTAGCCTGGGACAAGATTATGGCTCTTATGGAAATGACACCCCATCAGGGATGCTGAGCACTCATTGCTTTCGCATTAAGGCAGCCTCTCCACAGAGACCCACGGCACCTTAAAAAGTGATCATACAAAAAGCAAACAAAATAGTCCTCTAGAAAACCCCCTCACCCACAAGGTACAAGAAAAGCTGACTCCCGTGAGCGACAGAAAAGACAGCATTACTGAATATGGGAGCGTGTGTTTATACATCAGTGTTTTTAATACTGCATTGCAATGACAGGTGTGGGGTGTCCCTTTAGAAGAAAGCAGGGTTGGTGTGCTCTATAATACAGCGCTTGCAATGTCGTTTAACAAATCGCAGAGCATCCACAGAGACTTCGCAGTCCTGCACGTTCAACATCTGCAGGTCAAAACAGTTGGCAGCTACAATCTGCAGGCCCTGCCCAGTGATGCTCTCACAGGATTTCAGGCTCAGGCGCTTCAGGTTGAAGCAGTTGAGGGCTAGAAACTCCAGGCCGGTGTCTGAGACCAGAGGGCACTTGCCGATGTCTAGCGATTTGAGTTTTGTGCAATTTTTGGCGAGGTACTCCACGCCGTGGTCCGTGATGCCCTCGCAGCCCCGCGCGTTGAGGTAGCGCAGCTTGCTGCAGTACTTGGCTATGTATCGGATGCCCACGTCCGTGATGCGGCCGCAGTGAGCGATGCTCAGGTATCGGAGGCGCGACTCCAGCTTGGCGATCTCCCGCATGCCGAAGTCGCTGACGAAGCGGCAGTCGCTCACGCTCAGTTCCTTAACGGATGTGCAGTAAATCATCAGGTAGCGCAGACCCTCGTCGGTGATGCGGACGCAGCGGCGCAGGTACAGGTGGGTCAGCTGGGTGCAGTGGGCGGCAATGGTGTGCAGTCCCTCGTCCTCCAGGACAAAGCAGTCTGTCATGTCCAAGTAGCGGATGGAGATCTGCTTCCCGTGCAAGGGAGACAGCTTGATGGAGGCTTCGCGAGTCAGACTGATGCACGTTACTTTGGAGCAGCCTAAGTGGAGAAACACAGTGAGTTTAAGCAAGCAGTAAAAACAAATCTCACAGCAGGACCAGAAAGCTGGGTGTGGAATGGTGTGCGGGATGTGATGAAGGTATCTTCACGTTGCAAGAGTGGAATCATCCTGACTGACTACTCTTGGCTGGCTGTGCTGAGTCCCCACACCAGAGGAAATAATAAACTCCAGTGAAGTCAGTGAGGTTGCTTTGAGATTGTGAGCACTGGGAAAGCAACAGACTGATTTTGTCCTTATCCCAAATGTAAAATGATGGTCCTGGTCTATGTAGGGACAGCCTATGATCTGTTACTGCAATATAAACCCAGTGACAGAGAAAATTATACTACGTGACAACAAATGCAGTTTTTTGATCAAAGTCAGTCTCACTGCTGACTGGCTGAATTTGCAAACCAACATCAGAGGCTCTTTCACCATCCAAACTCATTATAGAAAACACAACCCTGCTCCCTTCCCCCCCTCCCCTGCCCCAAGCATTTGGAGAACAGATGTGAATCCAGCCCCAAGCCTGCAATGTGGGAAGGATGCAAAACTATGGCACAACTGTGTGCTTGCAGAAGGGTGGAGATTCGGATAACCTAAGGAGAATAGGGAGAATTGGTAGGAGCCACCAGACTGGTAAGGGCGTGTGGGGACACAGCAGACAAAGAAAAGGACTGTGTCCAATGAGAAAGTCTGGCCATGAATGGATGTTACTAGACTAGAGGAGAAACACCAGACCTTGCAGGCAAAGACAAAGAACTCGATTAAAGGGAAAAACATACTCAAAGACTTTCCCCATTTTTAACCTCTACCCAGTGCGCAGTGGAGAGTGAAAGCTTTTTTTGCAAAGTGTGGTTTCTGCCGCACTGCAAACTGGCAGTCAGGCTTCTTAGGGAAATTCTTAAGCTGTGCCAAGTTCAGCTGGGCACTTTGCATTAGCATAGCTAGGAACAGCTGCAAGAAAGGAGAGTATACCCATTAGTGATTGAGGCCCAACCGTTTTAGCCATAAATGTCTACTCAGAGAAATTCTGCAGGTTATGCCCAAAAAGGTGCCCCCACATAGAAATAAAAAGACCTTTTCTGTATTGCTGGAACACTGGCTAAGCAGTATGAAGTGACTCATAAAAAGTGATGACCTTAGAGCTCCATGTATCAGAAATCCTGCAGAAATCCTGTAGTGTGGAAGTAAAGAGCAAGATGATGTATGGAAACTGCCTGAAAAACTTAAATGACCCAAAGCTATACCACTTGCTATAACAGGTTGTCATTCAGAGGTTTAGTGGGAGGTATGAATATGCTTCAGTTCTTAAAAGCAAAAAGGAAAAAAAATCGCTTGAGATAACCCTGTGGACTCACACAAACGTAAGAATCGTGGGATATGGAGTTGAAACAGTTTGCCACCTGCAACTAGATTTCTACATTCATCAGTTAAATTTATGCTGGCTCTTTAATTTGGGTTTCAAATTTAGTTGAACAGATGCAAATTTTACCTTAGGCCTCAGAAAATTAAATGGGAAAATTGCCCACAGGTCATGCAGAATGAAGACCTTGAAGTAAAACGCTCTATTCAACAAACATCTTATAACTGAATGCTATTTTCTCTTCAGACTGTGTTTCAGACCCGTCCGTGCTCTGGAGCAATCTCTGGAAATACTTTTGCCTTCAGGTAAGTACTATATACACACTCAGTAACATAAAGGATTTTTCTAAAGAGAAGCAGTACAATACGAATGGTGTAAAAAATTCTCCTCTAGTGTAGTCTTTGAAGTAGGTGATACAAAATACAAAAAAGGAGTTCCACAGAAGAAGCTGGCACCTAGGCAGAGTTCTGCTGCACCTGATGTAGCTGTTGCTGTTGCATTTGGCTGAGGAGGTTGCTGGATTAAGAAGTCAATCTAGATATTTTATAATCTGACCAGAACTCAATTTTAAATCTGGTTTAGTGAGAATGATCCGTCCATGAGGCCAAGGAGAACATTCTGTCTGCTGAGAGTCCAAGAAGCTTTACTGACCGTAATTGGAGAGTGAATGTGTCAGAAGCCTCGCAGCGCGGCTGGAATCGCACACATCAGTGTGTGATCACTGTTTTGACAAGCTCAGTATTGCCTTGTCTAGTTACTTTGGCTACACTGTAAAACATTTCATGGGAAGGGTATTCAAAATGGCTTCACCAGAAAAAAGAGTCCGTGCTGATATAGAACTGCCTGATTTTTAGCAAAATGACAGGTTCCTGGGTCCGCAACAATTTTTCTGTCCTAAATAATACAAAACGTAAAAATAAAGCTCTTGTAACAGGATTTTCCATAAAGTAAGTATAACTGATTTTTAAAAGGGAGCAGAAACATCCAAACAGACTGAAGAACATGTTGGCTAGTGTGTTAGATAATAACTTGCAGTCAAGCTCAACCAACTTCTAGCAATATCTCAGACCTGCCCACAAAGTGGATGCTGACAGTGACAGAACTTACATTGTGGAAAGCTCCTGAAGTTAATACAAACATCTGGTTTTGACATTAAAGATTTTGGTATGTTTTTGCTGCCAAGTAGCCATCCAAGGGGAAAACAATTCACCTAGCTGTACAACTGTGAACTGGGATTTAATTAACTAGCATCACCCACCAGCACACATCCCCACCTCCTCTTGCTCAGTACGGAACCAAACCAGTGAACCACTTCTGTTCTCAGAATTGCTTGAGTGTGTAGGTGCAAGCCTTGTCCTCATAACTACAGACAGAAGCAGGGGAAAATGGAATCCTCTTCCAAAACATCCTCCCAAATTACCCACATCAGAATGAAAAAAGTGGACTCAAAACAAGAGCCTAGAGATCAATTATCCTCAATTCATATGCAAGTACATGCAGCAAAAGCTATACCTGAACCCAAACACCCTGACTTCTGAGCATGTCCAAAATCAGGAGTTTTCCCTTACATGCTCCAAACAGAAAGAACAGCTTATGAAAAAAAGAAATTAAAATTACTCTCGTATCTCATTGACGAGACAAGATTCAAGGAAGACAGGTATTTTATTTGTTCCCTACATACTTTATACCAAACTGATGAGCTCTTAGGGACAGACATTATCTTCTGGGTCTGAGAGTAAGAGGCTTAGGAAAACCACAAATGAAGATAGGCCCCAAAATAACCTGTTTCAATACCTGGTATCATCTTTTCCCTGCTTTTGAAAAAGTCGTCTTCGGTCTATAGCAAACCCATAAAGAAGAGCTGTGGACCAAAGCATTTTCAACAACCTACAAGCCCCCAGGTATGCCAGGGTGTGAGCTTCAAAGCTCTAGCTCTAAATCCCACAGGTACATACATTTTCTCCAGGCACTGGAGATGCTTCAACCTGAATGTGTGATTAGCAATCCAGAACTAATGTCAGTGTGTACCAACAACAAATAATTCATATACAAGGTCACTGTGAATAGACTCCTGTGGAGTTCCATAGACTCCTTATTACCTTACAGTTTTCAGAAAGCAATCACAAAAAGTGCATAATTCTGATTTGTTGGTATTTGTTTTGATGTCTTCCATGACATTCTGCCATCCTAGGAAAGGGGTGAGAGAGTTGGATAAATCAGCTTAAAAAAATCAAAAGGCAGAGAAAAGAATGCAAATCAGTGTGCACCAGATAGGCAGCCCTGGAAAAAGCAGCTGATCTGGTACCAGTGACTTGATAGCACCGCTTCCTAGCCCCTGTTGTTTAATCCCCTATTTTAATCCAGCTTGTTGCCACTGGTTCCTCTGCAATGGCAAATCTGGTTCGGATGATTTATGATGGCATTAGACTGATAACAAATGAGATCACAAAGCAAATGTTGAACAGCAAGTTTGCTTCAGTGCTCTGCTTGGCCACATCCTTTCCATTAAGTGGCAACCTATTTGCAGAGAGTAAATTCTGTGCAGCTGACCTTGGGAAACATCTTGTTTCCCCAGATCAGGCTTGAAGAAAATTGTCTAAAACATTTCTGCTGATCTAAACAGCTGCAACGGCAGCTTTAAAATATAAAAAATAGGGAAGAAAAAAGAGAAAAGTTCAAGCTGGCTAAGTCTTGTTAAAATAGCAATGGAAACAAGGGGACCTTGAAGTTTAACTAGGGATGACAACTGACATTAATACCCAGAAAAAAAGCCTACACTTATTCTGAGCAGCTTCTCAAGTCACTTCCCAGGTTACAGATATATTCATTACCTATATATATATAGAGAGAGAGGTGTGTGAAAAAGATGAAACAAATCTTGCTGAAGTAACTAGGCTTCACCACATGATGTAGCACTGACTGCAACGTGGGCCCTTCTATGGGTGCTTTGTGCAAAAATCTGTAAAAATTCCTCATGCCATTTCAACAGGCCATCTCTGCTAGCTCACCTCCTTTGGAAGAGGCCTGGCCACTCCAGAGGTGCTGCTGGCATTAGGGGCGCTGAGATTCTAGTGCTGCCTGTCTCACATGTACTGTGTTAGGAGACAGCCATTCCTACTTCAAAAAACAGCACAGAAAGGGTAAGTCTGCAGTTGTGGGGTATGACAAACATGAGAGGCATCTGTATTGGAGCATTCCCTGTTACCTGACACATCCAGGTGTTCCAGGTTTGGGCACAGTGACACGACATCAAAGACTGCCTCATTGGAGATGTTGTAACAGCCAGACACCTCCAGCCTCCTCAGTTCTGGACAGCACTGGGCAATGGTGTAGAGTCCTCTGTCTGTGAGCCGCCTGCAGCCACTAACAATTACCGTCTCCAACATGAGACAGACGTTGGGAGTATCCTGACAAAGCCTCCGGGTCAGCACTTTGAGAGCCCTGTCCACGTTGATTGTCTCTCCAGTCAGGCGAATAGTCCTCCACAGCCGCGGGTCCCAGGCCAGGTTGTACCAGCGGCGGCACACGCGGGCACAGCGGCACAGCTGGTTGGTGGGCAGGAAGGAGAAGATCTGGATCATGGAGTGGTCGGGCAGCCGGTCTATGTTGGCCTGCTCCTTCTGGTGCTTGGATGCCAGCCGGATGAGAGGATGGGTGAGGCGGGTTGGAGGTGGCGAGTGGACCATGGCAACAGTTTCCCCAGTGACTGAGGATGAAGATGTTGACGACCCTCTGCCATTTTGGAACCCAGGGGAATTTGGTGGAAATATTAATGCTGGACTGGGTGTGCTGAGCGTTCGCATGCTCAGGTCGGAATCTGGAAGAGAGAACACAGGATTTCAATAAGCACTGGACAGACACAAAGGTTTCTGCACAGCACAGCACCCTGCTAGCCCATTTGTTTGGGGTTTGTTGGGGGTTAAGCAGTCACTTTTACCAGTGCGAGTGAGAAAATCTATTTCAAAAGCCATGTGAGCAAAGGAGACAATGCAGTTCTGAGCCCTGAAGAGGAGAGAGCAGAGGAAGGGTTTTTTTAAATCCAAGGATTTAAATTCTTTATACTCTTAATTAAACACTGCAAGAAATTAGTATTTTTGAGTCACAGGCTTTTTTTTTTGCCAGAGAGCAACTGTCCATAACCTTGGCACAGCTGTGGGCTCTTAGGGGAAAAGAATACTGCGGTCCTTCACCTCTCAGCTCCTTCAGCCATTCAGCAGGAGGCCAAAAAAGCTCACAAGGCAAATTCTGCTTCCTTCACCAGATCTGAGCGTATGAGAAAAGCACAAATCCATACACTTATTTTCATTGTGTCATTAGGGAAATTAATTTTTCAATCATGCAAACTGGAACTCAGAAGTTCAACGAAGAGCCCAGTGACTAGTTCTTCATATGCACACAGAAAACACTCCTTTTCAATGGACTAAAGTGAACTTCAGTTGGATTGGAAAACGAAAAGCCCAGAAAAGTAAGTGACAAAGAAACAGCATGCCTGGAAACTTGTTGAATTGTTACACAATATTTACACACTTATTGCTAGGAATATTTGTCACACTGGACGCAGTCAACTCAACTCCCCTCCCCAAAACAATTTGCTACTTCTTTACCTTCTTTAGTTCATTTTAGTGCCATAAATCAGGCACAAAAATTGAGATAATTGAGATATTTTGCTACTAGGAAAGGTTACCTTTGCTGTAAGATTATTTCAACTGTTTTCCCTTTGTGCTGACATTGCCTACAAGTAATTTCCACTCCCGCTCCCAGTTTCTCCAAGCAAACCAAGTGAAAGACTGGAAGAAAACGAAGATACAACTTTGACAGTCAAGCAAATGCCATGGGCAATTCATTTAGAGACTTTGAGGATATTTTAGTAGTATGCTACACAAGACACAACCAGTGTATGAGAGAGGCATCCTGCTGCTGAGCACACACCCTCCATCTCCGTACTGATCTCAATAGAAATCCTTCATAAAAGAAGGCACCACCCAGAAATGGATACAGTAACCACAATTTAGTGACCAGCAGAAAAATAACAAGTTTCACAGACAGATGGTGTTTTTAGCACACCAAGCTTTTCTCCCCATCCCATCTCCTGCCGTCACACCAATGTTCAGGCGTTTCAGGGAAGTGTACAAAGGCAGCCCCTTAAGTAACACTGACTCTACAGCTCTGTGATTGTGACAGCACAAATTAGGGCTAAGCAAGATACAGCCAGAAATGCATTCAACAAACATGCCCAAACCTGGATTTGGGCAGAGTTTTTTAATTAAGTACATTTTTGATGAATTTGGTCATTACACATAAACATCCCTGTCAAGCTTTTACTCAGCCCAGCACAGGCCTGCTCTGATCTCACAACCTACAAAATAGCAACCACAGGCCTGTATTTTCCCAGTGTGTCTGCAAGGGAGAGAGGCACAAATGTTTAGCTGAAGAACCCAAGAAACAAAGTCTGATGGCTTGCTCAAGATCACCCAGTTGAGCTGCAGAGAGATCAAAACCATCTTCTCACACCATGGAGGAAAAACCTATAGTACCCAGCTCCTTCCATCTTCCTTTTCTGCATCTTGTTTTACTTAGAAACTCACTATTTCAGCAAATGAAAGCAAAGAACATTTTCCCCAAGGCTTCTGAGTCCATGCTATGGCTATGTGGTCCTAACACAGGGATTTGTGTATTTATGAGCAAGAACAGTATCTTCATGCTGAGTGGGTTTTGCAGACACCCTGCTCCCTTTGACACCTCCTAACACCCCCCTTGGCAGCTATTGCAAATAATTGCATCGAGGAGTATTATTTGGTAAGTGTCTGGTATATGCTGGTATTTCATAAATGAGATTTACAGCTGGAGAGAAAAAACCCACAACACCAGCAGCAGCCAGGCTCCTGCAGACAAGCACTGACTCCACAGGCTCTTAGGCAACAGTCCCCGAGATTAATTTTCGCAAGGACTTACCATATGTTTGACCACCCTCACATTATCACCAAAACCAGGGACAGTGCCTGAAGTCAAACATGTGCAGAAGTTGTGGCAAACCCAGAGCCTTTACTTTTTCCTCTTTTTTTTGAGATTTTAATACAAGAATGTTTCTAATATAAAAGAACATACACTTTTTTCCAAGTGCTGGATGCATCTTTTACTATTACATGTATTTGATATTGTCAGTTCCTTTCCTTTTTTTTACTTCTTCATTCCCTTTGGGCTTTTGGTTGGTTGATTGTTGTTTGTTTGTTTTACACAAACCAGAACAAAAAGGAAAACAAAATGATATAAATAAAAAAACAGAACAAACACTTATTTCTATTCCACGAAAGAGAATTAAAATCAAAAGCAAAAAGTTGAAATTATATAACATCTGCTTTAAACAATTTTTAGTCCTGTGGGAATGAGTACCTTCTGTAAGACATAGCATATTTGGAGAACATACATTTTTAGTCAATTATTGTTGAAAACACCTTAAAATTTCTGTAGGGTTACAGTCTTCCTTAGTTTCCATTTCTACTTTAGCATAGAAAAGCTTTTCATACTCCATGATTCTCCTCCCCTTCCCCTGGTGAGCAATACACCAAGCTAATACGGCTAATCTCCACTCCTTTTGGATCAGAAGTGGCATTCCTTCATCACTCCTGGGCACTGTGAATAATCAATACCTTAGACATTCCATGTGCATAATGAATTACTAATATGTGTTTTTTAACTTAGACCTTGAGTTTAAAAAGGCCTGACCTTCTGTTTTATGTGTATGCTCCGTGCTTTCTTTGTGCTCGCTTAATTCTGTCATTAGTGTAGCAGTTCCAGATGTGCATCCTGTATTTCCTATCCCTTCCTTCCTGAAGCTACATCACGTGAAACTTGCTCCCTCCATCCTTGGGGCATGGACTTCCAGACAGACACATACACATACATACACATGCACCGTGCCTCCCCACCACAAAGTATTGTGGAAAAAGACTGTAGTGTTGTCATTGTGTTTAAAAAAGGGAGTCGTGAGCACATTACTGGTCTGCTGAGCCTGTAATGCATTAGGCTCTCAGACAGGAATTTTTCTGGTAGCTCAGCTGAACTCCATACAGAGGTATTCCTGCTTACTGTTTGCTGTACACCCCTAAGGGGAAACGAGAAAAAAAATAGCAGGTGAGTCCAGAAGCCAGGAAAAACTTGGAAAGCTTTTTGTTAGCATTTAAAACTTCAGCAAAACACTTGTTCTACTGTACATTTTCCAGACTTTTCTAATGTTGGGAGGGGCTTCCTATAGCACTATCTCAACCTCTAGGAGTTTCCTTCGAATTTTGTTCTTCGCCAGGTACTGAGCGCTAGCCAGCAGGCTGGGGCAGTCTGAGAAAGAGCAACTTAATGATGGTGAAACATTAGTAAACACAACCTTGCAAGTACAAATGAAGCTGCTGATTACAGTTCTCAAAACACATCTTTACACATACACATGCCCTATACAAGCATTTCTCTTGTAAACTCAATTGTTTACAAGCCTGAAATGCAACTTTAATTTTGCTGATTTTAGAAAGTAAAAGCAAATTAGAAAGCAGTCCTGCACTTCCCTCCCTACAACCTCTTTTGCCCCTTTGCCTCCAATCTTCTGTGCAAGATGCCTTTTATTAAAGCTTTGATCAAGCTCTGAAAGTTGTTTGTTGATGTAAGACAAAATTTCTTAACAATCTTTAAAGAAATCTCAAAAGATGCGTGCCAGAAACAGAACCATAAAAGCTGACACAGAGGGAGAAAATGCACTAGAGGGAGTTTTCTTATTCCATTAGAAATCTGGTTTATTTCAAAGGATTCTTTCTCCCCAGTTTGTTTCCCAATTAATACATACATCTGGGAACAAAAAGCCTTTAAATATATAAGATTTAAGCCAAGATCTAGTCTTCATTCTTTCTGGCATTGACAATAATATGCAGTCTCTGATTTCAGAACCAGAGAGAGAAAACAGTGTTGTATTTCCATTACTCCAGCAATGCACACTAACACAGGACACTCAATGTCCAGATCCCAGCATGGACTTTTTAAGATTGAACCACTTTCCATGCTTGAGGCATGACTCCATTCATCCACACCTTTCACTGTGGTAATGTGAATGAGGTTTTTTTTTTTTAAGTGAATAGTATACTGAGCTCTTCAAGCTAAGAAAATTAAAATGAAAATTTTGCAAAAATCAATCAAACTTCAGATTCTTATCTGACAACTAAAAAGGACCCTCCATGTTGATCTGCTGTCACCACTGGCATTTTTAGCAAAACTAAGGCAAGAAATAAACCATACTGTGTTCAAGCTCTGAAAAGTCAGTATACCTGAGAAAAATAAAAAGCAATTGTCATGTTTGTAAACATTAGATGCAGAGTAATGTGTGCAAGAAGCATTTACAGAGTGCCAAAACGTCACTGACTTAGCGTCTCTTCAGTAAGTGTTGCATAGATATTACATATTTTACTAACTGCAGTGTGGGTACAGACTTCACATTTTTACCACAATACCATCAACTTCAGGCATGCCAAGTAAGTACTCCTTTTACAGAGACTGGGAAAAGTGGGAACTTAATGGTTGTAGCAGCTACAGTCAATGGTGCAAAGGCTTCTACAGAGGCTTCTACAGGGGGTACAATATGGGCTGATTCAAGAAGAGACTTGTAAATTTGACAGACAGATTTCAAATATGGCTGTGTGCCCTTAGAGGAGAGTAGGAAAAGGAGTTAGCTAGGACAGCAGGGCACAACACAGCCATTTTCTTTCCAAGGCCCTGGGTATGGACAAAGTTCCAGAAAAAGTGATACCTACAAAAAAATAAAGAACGTCTTCCACATCGCAAACATCCTCAGGCATTTCTCTCAGGATGAGTTACCCTACTGACCTCGGTTCCTCCCAGTCCCAGGAGGCTGGGAGGAACTGGAGAGTCTGAGATAGCAAAAAGGCAGCTGGAACAAAACTCACATGCAAACTTGTGTGGGGCTGCAGCAGTCAAGAATGCCAGAAGGAAAGGGTTGCCCAGTGGAGATACCTACATGATTTTGTAGCCTTTTACAATGAAGAACATACAGAATGAGAAATAAAGTTGGACGAGCTCTCTCATCTCTCTCCAAGAACACTAAGTACACTTAAACTACCTCTGATGTGCATGTCTGCCCTGTTTTTAACTGCTAGGGGCAGCTATTACTCAGCTCACTGAGGTGCCTGTTCCAGTCTTGTCACTGTATCAAGTTTCTAAGTTTTTCCTCTTATTTGGCTCGCATAAGGAGCTATTTCTTGCCCCCTCTTCTCATGCTTGTGAAAAATGAGGTCTTCACTCTCCCTGTAAGGATTTCTTACATGCATTTGCCTTTCTTTTTATTAGTCATGTTACTAATATTCCCAGTTTCTTCTATCTTTTCCTTTACATTTTCTCCACTCTGTGTGTTTTTCTCTTAAAGCACAATGCTCCAAACACCACCCAACCTCACCAGCAGTGGTGAAAGTAGAGTCCTGTGCACCCATATTTCATGGAAACCACATTTTCAACCTTCCAGATATCAACAGTCTCAGAAGGCTGATGTATTTTCACTATGTGACTCAATATATTGCCCGGATTCCCATGTGCCATACAGTACCTGGACATTTATTTTTTTCCTCAGTGTTTATAGAATCCATTCATCTTCCCTACACCTGTATCCTTAGAGAATGCTATGTTTTCTCTCTCCTTAATCTACTTTTTCAAGAGTATTTTGAGTACTGAGCAAGCTTCTCAAATTGTGTTAGTTTTCAGTTTTCCAAATATACTGCAGCTCCAATGTCGTGAATTTTAACCCATTTCTCTCTATATTGGTAATTTTGTGTCTCAATTCACTTCAAACAGGTGGTTCCTAGAGAGAAATGGAAAGTCTGGCAACCTGTTAGCAAATATTGTAAGGCATCCCAGATGAGATCAGCTCAGTTGGTCAGAGCATGGTGCTGGTAACACCAAGGTTGTGGATTTAATCCCTGTGTGGGCCATTCACTTAAGAGTTGGACTTGATGATCCTTGTGGGTCCCTTCCAAATAAGATATTCTGTGATTCCTAAAGGGTTCCTCCTGAAACATCATCACAGTTGACAAATGCTCAGAGTGATAACTACACAAAATACTATTCCCCTCCAGTGGCCGCCTTATCATGATTTCATTACTGCGGCTTGTTTCCAATACATACATGCGAAAGTCCTAATAAACCTGCGATGGGTTATAGCTACTGCTTCCCTCTCACCAGACCTCTTATTTTTGCCAAACAGAAAATTAAATTGAAAACTGAGGTCAAAGGAACAAAAACACTTTGGCAAAGGTGAAAACTAATTTCTTAATCCTGTGTGATGCTGCTGGTCATGCAATTCTCATTTTGAGAGCAAAGTCCTGCGGCAAAGCTCAATTTGTCAGTGTAAGAATGAGCAACCTTGGAGCTCACAGAGTAATCGCATCCACATGGTCTTGGAAGGAACAGTTCCACAGAACTTGAAATAACCTTTCATGGTTTTTAAAAACCTCCCTTAGAATGTCATAAGAAACTGTACCTATTGTATAAGGCTAGAGGCATTGTGGAACAGGGATATGTTAACTTCAATCTGAAGCCATTTCATAGTAGTTTCTGTGTGACACTTTACACCTTGGATTATACTGGTGTAACTTCCCTGTGATGTTGAGCTCCAGTTTTCTTTAGCCTATAAACTCCTCTACATATACTTGGAGACCTGATCTTGCATTCCTGGCATACTCACAATAGATGCTTAAAGTCAAACAGCATTGCAAGTGAAGTAATCATTATAGTTTTATTAAGCAAGTAATTCTTCCTTACAATGTATTTGTTGAAAGCTGGAACTAATTTCCCCCCTACTGACTTTGTCCCCTGCCACTTGGCAGGAATTAATTTTATCCCCATATTTTTGAACAGAGCTAAAAATACAAAGACTGAGGGGGAGGAAAAGTAAAAAAGTGATTCACAATTAGTTTAGGAAGTTAAAGCATCTTAATTTTGCCTTCAGTACCACTGATGATACTAGCCCATCAGCTCTGAGTAAAGGGTTTCACAGTGCATCATTGTTAGGAATTACATAGAGATGGATTAGAAGGTGCATTTTTTCCATGTTCAGTAAATACGTATCCCAAAATGAATTCCACACATGCTTAAGTACTAGCTCTCCTTAAATCCTTCAGGTCAGATGCTCTCACAACTCTTTATGGTATGCCAGGGAGCTCCTCCAGCTGAGCTAGTTTATATTTACATTAGCAAGGAGTGCAGCCCAGAAAGAGGAGTTTTGTGAAGCAAAACTAATATTGCTGAAAACCCAACATCCACAGGCCTGGGAAAGGGGTGTTATTGTTTTGCCAATATTTAATTTAATCCCCAACCCTGAATGCTCAGTAGTGGTTGCCTTTGGTGCTTTAGGTGTACTGCCAGAACATATTTTTTGGCTTTAGTTTTGCCTGAGTGTAACTGGGTTCATATACCTTGTGGTGGTTACTAAAACAGAGTAAGAAGGAGAGGCATTTCACAAGTGAGCTTTGGGCTTGAGCAAAATTGCTAATGTAGATAAATCCACCAGACAGAAGAAGCCCCTGTCTACCTCCTCCAAATCATGAGTTATTATCTCCCAACCTATTCCATACCACTTTGAGGAGAGGCATCCTGTGCCCTGCTGGATTTTCAGGGCTGGATTATCAATGGACTGGACACGCTGCATTTCATCGTCCCCCATTTTCAGGATTATCACACCTATTGGGATCCATGCTGTTCAATGCATTGCTCAGAAATGTGCAAACCAAATGTAGTTAAAATGAAAATAAGCATTTTACAAGATGCTTATAAATAAGCGTCTTCAACATACTTCGTTATAAAGGTTTAAATAAGACAACAAAAAGATAGCAAGTTTGCTTAATATCAAATCATACTAAAAAAGCCTGCCATCATCTCTCTCTCTTCTCCTCCTAAATTTGACAGTCTTAATTAACCCATGAACCCCATCCTGGTGAATACAAAAACCCTTCCCAATTTATCCAGAGAATGACTTGTTTCAGTGAAACAGGCTTACAACTATATCCTGCCTTTTCTTTGAGTTACTCTAACATGCTCCGAGGTAAAAACTTTGTTGAGATAAAACATTTTTCCACCTGACTGGACAACATTTACATTACTGTGTTCTACTTTTAAAATCTATTGCTCTTTATCTTTCATTTAATACCGGGTTTACACTAATGTAGAGAAGATGAGTGCACACTGCTTTATAGTGGCTCTCAAGCTACACATGCATGGCCAGTCACTTAGAATAACAGAGATGGGAGAAACAGATCCTACTCTGGTTTTGAGTGATAACCATTAAGTTTTTGTCGATGTAAATGTATCTTTGCAGTCTATATAGAAAACTGGAACAACTGCTTAATGCCTCCCAACTTCAAAATGCAGAAATCCAGTCAGCTGCTCCAGACAATTGTAGCTGTTCCACTATTTCACCTTTTAAAAATAGGAGAATTTGGAATAAAAGATGTACCAGTTTAGATTACTACAGAACTTCAAGACAAGTTGCTGGAATAAATTTATGGGAGAGAATCCCCAGTTCATGTGGATCAAAACCACAGGGACCTGCAGAACCTGAAGCGTAGTTCTGGCAGATGCGTGTAACTCTAAACCGAAAATAATGTACAAAACAGAGGAATGTTTGCCTCTGGGAAAAGCTGACAATATAGTCACTTTGTTGTGTAATCAAGAGGACTTCCATCCAGTTGGTAGCAAATGCTGCAGTAGGCAAATAATTCCCCCAAGAACGGCTGTTTCCAGCATATTCACCATAAACAAATTATTTGTGTAAAAGAACATTGTTTTTCATAATCAACTGTTGGCATTTTAAAAGCATGCGACTCTCAGAAATTACTGACTTTCAAATTAACAGGGGATCCAGGATTTGACCTTCAAAATTGGAGAAACAAATGGTAAGCAGTATGCTAAACAGAAGAATATATGGTAATGAGAGATTTAAAGCCATGAAATTGTGCTTCTCTCTTATCACTCAAGTTTAGATCACAGAATCATAGAATGGTGATGGGTTGAAAGGGACTTAAAGATCATCTAGATCCAATCCTCCTGCTGTGGGAGGGATGACTTCTACTAGACCAGATTGCTCAGAGCTCCACCCAGCCTGGCCGGGAACACTTCCAGGGATGGGACATCAACAGCTTCTCTGGGCAACCTGTTCCATTGCCTCACCACCCTCACAGTAAAGAATTTCTTCCCTATGTGTAATTTAAACATACTCTTTTTTCACTTCGAAGCCATTTCCGCTTGTCCTGTCTCTACACGCTCTTGTTAATAGTCTCTCTCCAGATGCTAATGAAGCATTAAATCAGTGTAATTTAGAATAGTACAAATATTCTTCCTAAAATAAATTCAGGTTTTGAAAACATAGTCTTTGCTGATAATTTGGAAAAGATAAACCTCCAAATTATAGGACAGAGTTGTACACAGCACAAGAAGAGGCCTCGATTAAAAATAAGAAAACAAACCCAAAACCCAATTGGTAAAGCCAATCCCAACTCAGCTTGGTGCAGCCCAGTTTGCTATGGACCGTCCATGAGATACCTGCAAGTGCCCACTTGGTGTCCCAGCTGATGAGTCATGTGTCAGAACAGTAGACACATCCCTCTATCAGCTGAACTACCAGTACGTGAGTGATAATGAAACAGCAACAAAAAATGCAGCCAACAGACAAGAGAACATAATCTTCATCTAAAAAAACTGCTTAGCAAGTTACCATGTCACTGCTCACTCCAGGGTGAGGTTGGTGAGCTCTTTTCAATCCCGTAGGAGAATTACACTGAGGCAGTAACAGTTTTCCTGACTTTACAAATGAGATGTGTTTACTCCCAGACTCATGCTTTTGCAGCCTAGGAGCCCTGCCTGCATCCATCTGTAGGATACCCATGGATTACAGAACATCAGTAGAACGGTGCAAAGTGCAACTAAAGGTTGTCATGCAACACCTGATCCTGATCAGCTCAGATCCATTTACCTTAGTTTTCAAAGTTTATTTTCTTTTCCAGGAATGAGATTCCTCCAAAAGCACCTGCTAGTATCCTGGCAAGCACTCTCATGTTTTGAGGGCAAATACCTCGTTTCTAGGGTTGCATCCCTCCTCCCTTCTGACACATGGCCAAACTGAGAAAAACAAAGCTGGTCTCCAGGGCTTTTTGAAGGAAGGGTAGAAAACTTCACTTAATCCTCAGTTTTGCATTTCTTACAAACCCATAGTGTTGCCACTACACGTACACACAAAGGAATGCATTCAGCAAAGAGCTGGCCAAAGCCAATTGCCCAACGAATCACCTTTGGGACCTGGGTGAGAGGAACACTGTGGAGAGGCTGAAAGAAAAGAAGCATAGGCCTCCGGAGCAGAAACCCATGACAGCAGCTCAATCTAACTTATCCAGCATCTCTCCAACAAAGATACATAAACCGAGGTTTTTCATAATAAACACGTCATGTTATGAGAGCCCTGGAGTGACAGCGAGCAGTCCCCTCTTGTTACAAATACACACAATACACACACAGCAATGCACTGAGCAAGCATGTAGTGCTTATTCAGAACCACAAGGATTAAAATTTTGTTTATGGGAAATTGGGGAGTTAAGCTGGGAAAGAGACATGGCCACTGGCAGCTTTCTTCTACTAGAAAAATGTAACTGGCTCAAGCCCAACTGCACTAAGTTACATGGATTCCTGACCACCAGTGTGAAGCAGTCCCAGACTGTGTCAAAACAGATGGTACTTATGACTGCAAAAGCATTCAGAGGGCATTAGCCACCCTCTGAAATGCAGCCCTGCCGTCTGAGGTCCCAATTGCTGTGTCTGTGACTTGTGCTGTATAAATTGCAGATCGCTATTTATGCGCAGCAGCATATGGTAATCTGACATTTGAGGAGTATCAGATGTACATACATGCAAGTAAATCAAGAATTCAGCACTCAGTATTTATGGCAACTTCAATAACTTCCCAGTCTACTGAACTCCACAATAAATAACTGCTTTATTGTGCCTAAAATATGAACTGACTGTAATTATTCCTTTCCAATTCATTGTGATTTCAATTTACCGAATGAGATAAACAAAATTGTTCACTGACTCTTTTAATGTCATTCTGATTTCATTTACTCAAAATCAATGTGCAAAAAAAGAAAATGTGATGTTTACGTCTACACAATTGTTGAGTTATTATTCAAAGCAAGAACTCTGGCCCTATCTAAGTTTTCTAGTCTCTTGCATGTTAACCTAAGCTAATTATTTAAAACATCATCACTAGCTCTATACAGAATTTTACATTTATCCTCAGATTTATTATCTCAGATTTATTACCAGCTTATGGCAGTATCTCAGGGAGTAGACTTAAAAGACAGGACAGCAGAAAAAGCAGCATTTGGAATCAAGAAGTATTAGACATCTTGACAAAGAAAGAGGAAGATGAAGAGAAAGGCCCTTATTTTCACAAAGCCCAAGAAAAATGGGAACCTGTCAGGGTGGTCTCATGAATATGTATATACACCTGATAGGAAGTTGTACAGGAGTCCCTTCTAAATATAATTAGTCTGTGTTTACCAATTGAGTAATTCAACAATGCTCCTCTTTTTAAGGCCTTGCACAGATGAGCAAACTCTGCCTAATTAAGGCAAATCAAACCCTTGTGAAAACGTCATAATAAACGTGCTAATTCCCAAACTCCGAGTGGAAAGGTTAAGTGATCTTGACCTGTGCCGCTGAAGAGCAAGAAGGATATGCTACTATGTACCATTATCTCCAGCATATGTAGATAGAGGACAGAGGCGACAGAAAGGTTACTGTGCTTGCAGAGCTACGTAAGAGGAGCAGTAGCCAAGTTTGACTAAGAGAAAACTTGGTAGTTGAGGGTTAAAAATTATGACACAGTACACAAATAAGTCAAGGCACAGGCCAACTTGGTTAGGATTGACATCTAGAGCTTTCTAGGAAGCAGCAAGATTAAAAAAAACCAAACCAAAACACATCAATAGAGGAATTAATCTATCAGGAAAATTCTGCTTTAAGCTGTTGTTTATACAGGATGACCCAAGAACTTTCCCACCCTTTATCATCAGCCAGCTCTGGTTTTTTAGCCATCCTGGTCTTCCTGAAACAGAGAAGTAAAACTGTTACTGAGAAAATTTGTCAGGGGGGTGAAAAATGAAGGAGTAACTGATACTTATTTTCTTTATTGTCACAGATACATATTTTGGGCTGAGAAGCAATGCCCTTGCTACAGCTTGTCCAAGTTATTTCAGTATTCACTTTTACAGATATTGTACTCTATGCATAAAATACAGACCATTCTCCATTTTGGGAGGAAAGAGGATGAAGTTCGCTGCAATGCACATGATCCACAGGAGCATATTAAACTCTGCTCATGCGGACTTTGATACATCTCCTGAACTTCAGTGAAAATTCCTCAAGACGGTCTTTTTTTTTCTCACCAAAGTTATACCAAAGATCCTTGTAACTTATAACTTGAGCCTGAGACTCAGCATTCACTGGCCTCAGTTATGAGACTCCTGAGCAGCACACTCCACCGCCAGTTTTCCTCCTTGGTGTAGAAAAATTAGTACGTGCTCTCCTTTACGTAGAGTTGAGGCTTTCTTGGTGGGACGCATTGTGCTAAGCTTGGAGACAAGGACTATCAGAACTACTGAACTGGTACTGAAATCCCAGTGAATTCACCCTCAGACCACCTCCAGCTGAACTGACACTTATCCCTACAAGACCTGCTTCAGAAGAGAGGCTGACGAACACAAAGTTATACACTTTCAGAGAGAGAAAAGCAGTGTCCAACTTCTGTACTACTGTTATATTTAAGGAGTGAAGTGATGACAAGGTTGTATTTGCAGGATGTGTGATGTAAATTAAGGTACACATCATAAGGCCTGGATTCTAGAAAAGACATTTAACACTGTGCTGTAGTGTCACTAGGTACTGAGGCTTCAAATGGAGAAATTATAGTAATGACTTACTTCATCGTCTCCTTCCTAATTGCACAAGACTTCAAGCAGAACAGTAATTTAAAAAAAAGTATTATAAAAATGTATTCCTAGCATTCTTCAGTATAATTTGGAAACACGGAATACAGCCAATAAAGAGATCACAAAGTCGCATTTAAAAACTTTTAATGAGAAGGTAAAAAATTTTTATTAGGAAACATTTAGAAGCACGTAGTGACTTCACATTTTCCAGCTCACTGAATTTACAAGCAAAGTGGCTGATGCTGCAGTTCCAAGTAGTTCCTAGGATGTGCAGCGTACCAGAGGCTACTGTAAGTTCAAAGCAGCCAGCATCTCACAGGATCACAACTCCTCTCACTACACACTAAATCTGAAACACTGCCAGGTTAGTTCACTCTCTCTCTTCTATTTGTGGCAAACAGACTTTTATAACATCAGTAACTGGCTGGAAAGTGTTGCCCTCATTTCATCGTACTAAATTACACTCCACTCATGTTGTATTCATGACTATTTATAGCATGAACCATGTGTAGGAACATGACACTGCAGAAGTGTCACCATGAGAAACGCTAAAGTAAGAAGTGAGATGAAATTACAAACACTGGGCCACTAATCTGCTATAATCCAGTTATACATTTACTTGCTCTGTCATTTTGATTCCATTTACAGAACACATGAGCTGCATGCAAGGCAGTGATGCTACTGGTATTACACAAAATTCAGGAAAATACTTGTGTAGCCCTGAGGGTGACTCAAAAACTAGTACAAAATGTTGAAATTTTCACTATTTAATATCTTATCCAGTCTGGGAGACAGAAAAATCTGTTGCCAATTCCTGATCACCCTTAAGTTTGTGGGAATAGGAGTCTATCACAAGACATCCCTCTTGTTCAGTTTGGACTGACTGTTTTGACATGATACATGGAAGGAAACAGAGGTGGCAAAAGCACTGAAGTAGAACATTTTCAGTGACAGGAGTGCATGTAGCTGCTTATGTCTACAGAGATCTCTCTATACTAGAGTACTGAGGTCCTTCCATTTGAATCTCAGGAATTAAAATTCTCCCTAGGACCACCTCCATAACACATGAAATGGGTCTTTTGTTCACTACCTGCTGAAATGGGACGTCTGTACATCAACCTGGAGATGGAAAACAATCTCTCCACCAAGCTGCTTCTCATGTGACTTTTGCAGTACCTGAATTCTACCACTGCAGCATCAGGCTGTGATTTAACTCATCAAATCCTGGCACAAAAGTAGCTCGTACCTTACAGAAGGTGTCTATTCATGAGGGCTGAAGAGCAGAGTGCAAGGACTGACTCTACAGTTCATATGGAGCATCATCTCTTATTGAACAAACCCTGATCTTCACCATCCCACCTTTTTAAGGAAAGACCTCACAAAGCTTTGAGTTTACTGAAATGGTGTTACAAACACATATGCTGCTGAAACGATATTTGACTCACAAGGCTTTTATATTTAATGGCCTCAGCTGATTAGAAGTCTCTATTCCATAAGCTCTGGAAGGCAGCAATACATTCTCAAGTGATCTGCTATGTTATAAACCAGCCAGAAGCCATTTGAACACCACAACTAGAAAAGGCTTCAGAGAGGCACACAATGCCTCCAGCCATGAGGGCTGACCATTAGGCATGGACATCAGCTCTTCCTTGCTCCAAAACACAGGTGGGATGCCTGCCCTGGGACTGAGCCCTGGCTCCTGCACACTCCAGTGAAGCAGTCACTTCTCTTCATTACTTTCTGTATCTACAGCACTCACCAGTGATGCTACTGAGTTCTTTACAGACTATAATAAGTTTCATGCAAGGGAAGCCATATCTGGGGAACAGTTCAGGCAGAATAAGTTATTTTAGCTGAGATTACAGCTGGCAGAGCCTTCCCCTCAGGCAAATTGCCTTGTAACACAACAAAGCCTCATCTGTCTGTAGTACATTGCAGCAAGCTTGCCAGCTTTTCTCTGAACAGATATTTGCTCCTTGATGGGAATTCAGATTTTTGTTTATAGAAAAACTCCAAACTCTCAAGAGAAAAAAAGCAATGTCATCACACTTGAACTACATTTAGCAGCCTTGCTGTACACAAAGGTATGGGTGGGGGCTATGCTTCTATGCCCTGCCTATGCAGCAGAAGATTACTGATGATAACAAGGTGAGATCTAGGAACAGATGATGATTTCATGGCCCAACCTTGGCAAATGGTCTGGGACACCACCATTTAAGACAGGAACGTGAGTGAACCATTGGTGGTGCGCAGGTGTTAAAAGGACATAAAATCAGTGTGTGCTTCCCAATACTGATCATGTTAAAATGCATGAAAACTGTCATCTCTAACCAGTCACCTTAAGAATGAAGAAAATCATCAGCCAGACAGAGCAGCCTCCTAGTAAGAGGCCAGGAGCTGCCTGCTTTCAGGAAAGCTGCTGCAGGCAAAGAGCCACAGATCATGGGGTACACCCGAGCTCATGGATGCTGCCTCACGAGCTGCAGGGAGCAGCACTGGGTCCCAGGAGGTGATAGCACCCACATCTCCTGCAGGATATGGGCGTCCTTCAGATGGGGAAGGGGGGGAGACTGTAACCCCCACATGCTGGTGGAGTATGTGTGTGAACTTGTGGAAGAGAGTCTCTAACTTCTGGAGATTAGTTAAAGCTGTTTAAGAGCCTATTAACATTAATTCAGTGTTCAGTGCTGTAATTTATCTGTGGCATTACTGGTACTGATCCCAAATGAGCAGTTCATTGACTACTGATTAAATCCATGCCATTATTAAACTGCTTTGATCCTCATTTTAGTTTAAGCTATGTGAACTGAATAGCACTCTACTGCAGCACATGTGATTCATCACTCGCTGCTGTTTGTTTCTGTTATACTTTTAAGGATGGGAAAACTGATTTATATCAGGTGTTGACAAGAATTCAAAATAAAGCTAGGGATTAAAGAGTGTTGTTTAACCAGCTGCAACAAGCCATTGCTTAGAAAAGGTGTGGACAAACTCCAAAAGCAACCTAGATGTCACTGTGGATTTGTGGAGCGCTGCTAGCGCTGCGTAGTGGAGCAACAGGGAGATGCTGAACACCTGCACTGAGGGATCATGTTCTGCCTTGGCAAGGACTGCAGCTGATTCAGACTCTGGTTTCTCCTGCAGGGAATCACAGCCTTGGTATAATCTAATTATCTCTCCATACATATATGTGCATTATTTCCATATATAGCTACATTTGGCTGTCCCTATAGGCAGTTTGCTATAATTACAGATGGCCAGAAATGAAACAGCGGCTTTGAATTTTTTTATTAAGTATGGAAAGTAATGGAAACCACAGAAGTGCTAGGACTGAAGAAAAGGCTTACCTTTTATTTATAGAAGGGTGTACCAGGGAAAATTTAATAATATACATGTAATGTAATTAGGAAACCAAATTAAAGACAATTAAATAATTTAAAACTTTTTTTCTAGGAAAAAGGATCAAATTCCTTATGAGTATATTCTAATCACACAATTAAACCAGAATTATTTTACCCTATTAACTTTCTCTCTTTTCTTCTTCTTTTGTGTTAAAATATGTAAGATCAGGAATTGGCATACTACAATAGATGAGTATATAAGTATGAAAAAAAGCCAAGCACGCAGTGGCACAGCGGTAAGGACTATTTTTTAAGCTGGGTTAAATTTAGCTTATTATGCTAAAATTAATGAAAAATTAATTAGGCAAGCCACAGGATATAGCTTTACAATAAGGGGGACTTGCACAGGTTTCATCTGCTTTGTTTAAAATGAAGATGCTTCATGATATCACTGCTCAGAAAACAGATGAACACGAGCTGTAAGCTTTAAGACAAGCTACCATGGTATCGTAACTGTTAAGTTTACACTGCAAGGAAAACAGCTTTTAGTGTGTGTCCAGCAAATCCTTGTAACTCAGCCAGGCAATGGCCCTTCTCACTTTCCACTTACTTGGATCTGTATTAACTTATGAGAGGCATGACTGCAGTACTATAGTTTTTTTCAGGCTCGTGCCAATGTTTTGATCAAATTCTCCCTTATTAAACACTTACTCTCCCCTTTCAGCAGAGTGGCAAAAGAACAGACCCGATAAACCATGAGAATGACTTTGGGTTGTACCAGGTCTTCAGGTGAGCTCCCATGCAGCCCATGAGATGATGCATCTTGGGGATGCACTAATGCTGGACCAGAACTCCTGACCATGGGAAACAGGGAATGTGGCCCAGAGCTGGGGATAGCTGCAGCTGTGGGAGACATGCTGGGGAAATGGGAGCCTTTCCCAAATGATGGGAAGCACCATGGTTTCAGAGGATATGTGCACTGAGCTGTTGTCAGCTAAGATGGTGTAAAAAGTGCTGCCGTTTCACTCTTTTCCCTTTTTTGCACCCTCTGTTAAAATCCATAACTCCACTGCACAATATGATGTCAAAAATGTCATACAGATAATGATGAGTGGAGCCAGAGGATGAAGCCAGACGTTTATTCTTCTGTTTTAACCAATATAAACTGGATTAGGAAATTCAGTTTATATTTAATTGTATATTTTAAAATAAGCCATAATAACTTTTGCACTAACATACAAGGAATTCAGAAGCTGTTGGATGTCTTGGCAACCTTGATGTAAATTCGTATTCTGCTTCTTTTAAAAGACTGTGTCCAAAAGAAACACTGCATCAAAAGTATTGTTGAGACTTTCCTCAGCACATGTTTTGACATCCAGGCAAATCTTCTGAGTCAGGGCGGTTGAGAAGCTCAAGCAACAGACCTGATGCTGCTGCATCTGACAGATTCACTACTGGGAGAAAGTAAATTGCCTGTCTTCTTTTGACAGCTGAACAGGGGACCTCAGCCACTTGGCTTCGTGCTCCCCATCAGTATCCTCCAAGCTGTCCAGCTTCAGCACGTGGCCAGCCAGGGCATGCAGCAGGGCTGAGCAGCATCCTCTGCAGCTGACACTGAGGTGCTCCTGGTGACATGGACAGAGCACTGAAGGAATTTCAGGGCACTTTGGGACACCCATGCTCTCAAAGCAGCTGACAGGCACCTAAACCACATCAGTCACCTGTGAGCATGCCACAGTATTACCTGTCCCCTGCTCTCCTCCCCAAAGCACTGGCAGCTTACTTCTATCACATCTAATTAGGCACCAGGAGTCATTTAGCGGCCTGAGGGGCAGATCTCAGACAGCAAACCCAACCTGGTTACAGAACAGGTCTGCTTCCTTGCAATTGCACATTCTGGTACCAGAGCATCAAAGGCAAGTGGGGTTCACAGAGAGGCATAAAGATTTCTTTCTTCACAGGAATATTACACGTAGGCATGACCACGTGGTGCCACCAACCTGTGTTAGGCATCCCACGAAGATCATGCAGAATATGACATTCTGCAACACAGGTGGCTCAGGAAAGAAGCTAATGCATGGTACAACAAAACCTTCATTAACACCTCAAGTTAGAGGTGGTAGCAGTCTTGAAATACAACCCTCTGGACACCCCACCATGCACAGTGTGGAATCACCAGATTCTGGCATGCAGCCCTGAAAAACCTGGCAACCCTAAGGTTCATTATTTGAAACAGTTTACATCTTCAGTTCAAGTTTCGTTTACCTGTATCACAGAATATATCCAAGCTGAGATATGCTATGAGGATTCTCCTAGTAAGTCAATAATCACAACAAAAGTCTGTTTGACAGGAATACTGCTTCACATTCACTCTTATGAAATCTTATGAAAAAAAAGTAAAAAAAAAAAAAAGACAGAGCGAAATCAAAGCAGGTAAATTAACCAGCCTTCCCTAAGACATGGAGTTACCTGCTGTTAGAGGCTGTGGCGAGGTTAAAGCCTTTGTCACTGGTTTCTACCATCTGGCCAATACATGACACATTTTAATTTTCTATATACTATTGATGCCTTTTCCTGCTCTTAAAATCAAGAGTCAAACATGGTTGGAAGGGAAAAAGGGATTTTACCTTGGTATTTATTTTAAGGATCCTTAGGGGCACTACGTCCAGGTGGAATGCACCTCCATGCACACCTCCATGCACACCCCCAAAAGATACATTATAGATCTTACTAATTAGCATATCTATTGATGCCTTTTCCTGGTCTTAAAATCAAGAGTCATACACGGTTAGAAGGGGAAAAGGGATTTTACCTTGGTATTTATTTTAAGGATCCTTAGGTGTACACGTCTAGGTCATATGCATCGAGATGCACCCCACCGAGTCTATCCCTGTGTCTCTCTCTCTGTGTCTCTGTGTCTCTCCCCCCCAACATTGGGTATAATATTATAGGTCTTACTAATTAGCATATCTAATATCAAAGATTCCCCAGTGAGAGGCTCGAGTGAGCCCCCCTCCCCAAGGAACCTTCCCCTGGATGGTTCTATCTTAGTTTACAGAATGTGTTCTGGAGAGGACCTTGGGGTCTGGGGCACACTGATCCCTAGCTACAACGCTTCTAAAATGTTTAGTCTCTTAGCTTAACAAACAAGTCCAAGAATGTAGGCAAAAAGCACTAGGAATACAGAAGTTGTAAAAAGGTATAACAGGGGTATAAAAGAAAAAGCAAAAATCTTCATGGCATCACTATCAAAGATTCCCCAATGAGAGGCTTGAATGAGGCCCCCACCCCAAGGAGCTTTCCCCTGGATGGTTCTATCTAAGTTTACAGAATGTGTTCTGGAGAGGACCTTGGGGTCTGGGGCACACTGATCCCTAGCTACAACGCTTCTAAAATGTTTAGTCTCTTAGCTTAACAAACAAGTCCAAGAATGTAGGCAAAAAGCACTAGGAATACAGAAGTTGTAAAAAGGTATAACAGGGGTATAAAAGAAAAGGCAAAAATCTTCATGGCATCACTATCAAAGATTCCCCAATGAGAGGCTTGAATGAGGCCCCCACCCCAAGGAGCTTTCCCCTGGTTCTATCTAAGTTTACAGAATGTGTTCTGGAGAGGACCTTGGGGTCTGGGGCACACTGATCCCTAACTACTACGCATCTAGGATGTTTGGTCTCCTAGCTTGACAAATAAGTCCAAGAATGTAGGCAAAAAGCACTAAGAATACAGAAGTTGTAAAAAGGCATAACAGGGGTATAAAAGAAAAGGCAAAAAATCTTCCTGGCATCATGTACTATAAACACATTCTAGATTTAGGCTTTTTACATGAACCTTCTACCTGCCAACCCCAAAACAGCATGTTGCACACCACAACAGAGAGTTGCCATCTGTGGGATGGTTTGCTTTTGCCTCTAACTGCTCTCAGCCACGACACCCTCCCACTCCCAGGACGCTCTGCAGAGGAACTCCCAGAGCTTGCTCCTCTGTGCAGATACCAGCACACAGCACAGCCCTGCTAGCAAGGAAACTTGGCAGAGGCTCACAAAATACACAACTTAGCAATCAAGGGCCTTGTTGAGTCGGACCTTTTATTGAACACAGCTCTGGCCCTTGTCTCCTCTCTCTGTTTATAAGGCTTACCAAGTATATAAACTATTGCTCTTAAATTATGAGGACCCACATTTATGAGAGCAATTATCCCTTGTTTAGAAAGGCTATTTGTCTTTCTCCTGTCTTGTACATGCCTCCCTGCCTCCTTTGCCCAAAACAAAGCAAAATGTTTGTATTTTTATTTGAGGGTGGGCTCCATCTGAAGTTCACTTAATGAGAGGAAATCTCTGCTATAACCATTGGATTGGGGGAGGAGCTGGAGGAGGGGATCTAGTCTTGCTTCAATTCAAATGAAAGTTAGGCAAGGGAATTGTCTGGAGGAATAGATAAAGTTTTTGCTTTTATACATCTACAAAATTAATTATAAGGTTGGGGCAGCTTGGCTTTAAAAATCACAGTACATATCAGATAGTAAGTACCTTGCTGTCAACTGTGTACTAGAGCAGGGTAGGGTTTGAACATGGGACTGGCCCTTCTGCAGTCTGTTCAGATGAGATGGAAAGTAAAAACTCACTGCTGGGGCTTTAAGAAGACCATACTATCTCTGGAGAATGGATTAAATTATAACTTCCAAAAGACTAAAGTATGTCTTTGTAAGACTGCTCTATGCAGAATTAATACTGCCAACATAGCACACATTTGAGCTCTGCAAGTGAGCACACTTGGCTGTCTGACAGTGCTTCCCAGAGAGCTGTCAAGTACCAAGCATAGACATACTTCCTTTAAGTTTCAGAAAAATGATCCCACATATCAGCTCTGTCATTCCTGTAACTCCAACAAGAATCTAAGACCTGAACAGTCCCATGGCCTGCAGCCTGGCAGCTATTACCCTGAGGACCTCTGCTCTTCCTTCCTCTCCAGAATTTGCAACACGTGCCCTCTGCTACAAAAGGCAACACCCAGACTGAGCCTTTGAAATCGTGGAAAAGAAAACTTGGTTGCCTGGAAAACCACAGCAGCAGTAGGGAAAGGAAACAGGCACGTGGTGTAGCTCCTCCTTTCCTCAGGCACACACCTCCTCACTGTGAGTAACACTGGAACTGTTCTGTTGTAAGAAATGCCCCAGGTAGAGGAAATCCTCCAGTATCCTTTCAAGTGTGAAACCACAGAGGTACCTTCTGAGAGATGAGGATGGGACAGATCTAGAGTAGCTGAGCTTCCTCTTGGAAAATAATTTTTAAAAAAAATTTTAAAAGGAAGATATTTTTGAAACAAGTGCTACAGAACTGTCAACAGAAGAGAAGAGAGGACTGGCAGGTACAGGGAAGGATGCAGATGGGCCAAGTCACTGCACAATCACTGTGCAGAACAGAAATGCAGCATAGAAAAATGTTACAGTGCAGATACTGCAACACGCATATCAATCAATGAGGCCGGTGGAAAAGAAATATCTATGGACCAATTCTTGCTAGATGTTTCAGAGATGTTTATTTCTCCAGCCGAATGGCCGGGGCTCTGCCGAGGAACTCCCACAGTCACAGGACCAAGGGTCCTTCCCCGCGGAGGGAAACACAGAACAACCAATGGGGAACGAGGCTGACCAGGGGCAGGGAAACCCCGTGTCTCCCCCTCCCAGGGCCCCTCTCCCAGGGCTCCATGGCAGGGGGGAAGGGACCCCAACAGAAAAACCTTCCAGGAAAGTGGCTGTTGTTCTGTTCAACAAAGCTGATCAGAAGATACTTCAGAAGTGAAATCAATTTTCTAAATTATAGATTCTTAACACTGACAGGAAAAACACTTTGACCAAGTGGTTTCAGTGGTTGTTTTGTTCTCCAGGTACCAGGCACCCATCCCCTAGGTGACTCTTACTAACTGAAATTCAATGTTTCAGTGCAGAAAGCAGAAGCACCAGACACTTGCAGACTGAAAGTACATTATTCTGTTTATAAGCCAAAGTTACCAACACTCCCTAACACAGCTTCCATATCCAGATATGATTAGAAGGGATCTTTTAATGGGACTTACTGACACAAAGTTATAATAGGAGGTTATCTTTCATGAGGCAGGATGCATTACACACTCAACAGTGCATTACTGAAATAAAATCACAAGTTTCCCTCCCTGTAGAAACTGCTTTCAAGGGTAAATGAACACAGTTATCTTTAGGTATAAATATGAAGTACTCTAGAATCACAGACCCATTTAGGTTGGAAAAGACCTCTAGGATCATCAAGTTCAAGCACAAACCTAACACTGTCAAGTCCACTACTAAACCATGCTTCCAAGTACTACATCTACCTGTCTTTTAAATACCTCCAGGACTGGGGACTCCACCACTTCCCTGAGCAGCCTGTTCCAGTGCCTGACAACCCCTTTGATGAAGAAATTTTTTTCTAAACCTCCCCTGGTGCAACTTCAGACCATTTCCTCTTGTCCATTCACTGGTTCCCTGAGAGAAGAGACCGATCCCTACCTGGCTACAACCTCCTTTCAGGCAGTTGTAGAGAGCGATAAGGTCACCCTGAGACTCCCTTTCTCCAGGCTAAACACCCCCAGCTCCCTCAGCCACTCCTAAAACTCATTCTCTTAATTAATCATGAAAAGCATAAAGATGAGCTCATGCAAGAGCTAGATGCCATTCTACTTTCCAGAAGCAGACTTTTTTCCTCTCCAATTCTTTTTTGTGTTGTTGTTGTTTTTTTGTTGGGGGTTTTTGTTTGGTTTTGGTTTTGGTTTTGTTGGGATTTTTTGTTTTGTTTTTTTGTTTTGTTGTTTTAAACCATCAACAACCATTTTTATGCATTAAGTTTATGCCGTGTCCTAACTATGAATTTTATAGAAAGCTTTTGCTGTAAAAGAGTCGTCTGGTTTGATAAATAGTCATCTTGAACAGGAAATACTTGCATAATGTGAATACATCTTGGACACAGATCTAGCTCACAGTAGGTCTTTTGTGCTGCAGAGACTAACCTGGAACTGTTCCCACTGATACTGCTCTAAACAATCCTGCTGGACTGCAAAGTGTGGATACCAGCATCTCCTTCTGCAGGTTCCAGGCTCTCCAGCTGGAGAGGGGAATTTACCCAAGTTCCACCAGATACCGATGAAGAAGAGAAACCACCTGATTACTGAGCTGTATAACTTGGCCTTCCAGTCAGAAAGCCTCTGATCCCTATTACATGGCTCAGCATTGCGCACTTAGCTTGGAATCAAGGGCCAAAATGTGGAAAACCCCAAGGTTACTTGTAGGCTGGCAAACAAAACCACTGCAGGCAGCAGTCTCAGCTGAAAAAAAAAAGTGCCAAAGGACAGAGGAAGATCTGGTGGCTGTAGTCTGCTCATGTTTCCAGAACATACTCAATTAATGACTGCATTGAAGGTCTTGAAAGGAACCATGTGGCCAAAACAACTGGGAAGATCTCAAAGGTGAACTCCTTATTTATGAGAAAAGGAAACAAAGTGTGAGTTATCAGTCAGTTCTTGTCATTCAAGGAAGGATCCAGACAGTTTGATAGGCTCACATGTAATCTAGACAATGTGTTTAATAGGAAAACAATAAGTACGATGGTTGATAGATTAAACTATTCAAGGAGGTGAAGATGAGGGCTTGCTCTGGAGAACTTCAGAAAAGTCTTAATTGCACTCCATTATTGGACATTACATTGTCAAATCATTTAATGTATGTATGAATGAAACTCATTTGGATAAAGTTCCAGGCATGCTCACAAAAATATGTAATTTTCCACATAAAGTGAAAGAGTTTGAGCTGACCATTACTATTGATAAGTAAGGACTTGTGATTGCAATAGACAGTTACACACCATAGTTTAAAGTATACATAGTCTTGACCAAAGAAGCAAAGAAGGGCAAAATCAAAACTCTCACAAAGGAATAAAGAACAGGAAATGAACAATCATCATCACACAGGAAAAATACAACTCAAGTTCTGCGTGCAGTCCTGGTCCTCTCCTCTCAAAACACTTTAGTATAAGCAGAAACAGTTCAGAGAAAGATGCTGAGGACAAGCGAAAATAAGGAACAGCTTTTGAATGACAAACATTTTTCAGTCAGAAGAAGAGACAATCGAAAAAGAATATGATGGAGATCTGTACAGTCACAAGAGGCATTAAAAAGCTATACCTCACTTATTTGCTTGCACTAGAGAGCAGATGATAGAAATCAAACTAACCATTGACAGGCTCAAACCAAACAGACATGAGAGGGCAACATCTGTAGCTGAAGGATGGCAGCATTTGCAGAAATCACCTCTTCTCCTATCATATTCATAATGTTTATAGTTCTTGTTTAGCTCCATCAACATGTAAAATCTCACTCCTTCCTCTCCCATGTGGATTTTTAAATCCTGTAAGAATGCCATATAAGCACTTCCAATAAATATAGGACTGAAAACACATTATACTGCAAAGTGTTAAGAGCTGCTGTCTCTTCTATATAGAGTATTGCAAACATGATTGAAACTGATGAGTGTTTTCAAGCCCTAAGGCTGACTGGAAGGTGCAATTAAATGCCTCCTTTTATAAGAACAGCTGGAGCCAAATGGTGGTGAAAAAATGGTGAGGGCCATAAGTCAAGAAAGTAAGCTGTGAACCAGGTCAAGAAAAGGTTAAGTTGCAAACAGGCAATCTGGCACTTAGGACTAAAAAAAATTAATGTGCAGCCAATTGCTTAAGTGTGTAAATATTAGGCTTCCAAATAAACATGTCTGAATAAAAGGGGAAGAAAAAACATGGCAGGAGATGAGCATTTCCTGTCAACAGCCTTACAAAGATAAGGTAGACCTAGGTAACACACATGGGAACAGCAATTTAACTCAAAAGACTGGTGAGTGCAGTGCATAAGCCAGCCCCTCAGCTTGCTAATACCCTAACACTCTACGAGTCTCTCTACAACTCCCCAAAAAGAACTGATGATCTCAGAGGTCATTCTAAATGATTCTGTGATAACTGCCTTCCTGAAGTTCAGAGAACTGTGAGAAAAATTCTTAGTCTAATCTTTGAAATTTTGAAAACAACCTTCCCAGTTCCCATACACTGCCAAAGGCTCAGGCTAGCATTACTCCAAGTAAATTTTGAGTTTTGCAAAGTTTGACAGTGTTTTCTCGCAGGATTTTTTACATTTCAGTCAAATGCCACCTGTAAAAACTCACAAAGAACTGTGATCTATGTCTGACCATCTGCAGTATTATACATGAATTCTGGTGATAAAAAGGAAAGTTTTGTTTTCCCAGAAGGTCCTGCAGGACAAAAACATCCAGAAAATGGTTTGTATTTGGCAATACTTCTATTAAAATCTAGTCAAGGAAGAAAGGAGAATACTTTCTCAGCTATCTAAATCTCAAGATGAGTAAACAGAACCATAGTAGGTATATGGCAAGAAAAGACAAGGTTTACTACTAGCAGGATCTAAAAGTTATTGCTTTTTTTTGTCAGAGAAAAAAAAAGAAGTTATAAAAAAGAAATAACTCCCCTCTTCAGGGCACAAGAGGCAACAGAAGCTGAGGAACAGGCTCACACAAGTAGCTCATGTACAGAAATCACACCCTGGGAATGCCTGATGTGGATACCGCAATTCATTTCCAGTGAATGAAGCAGCAAAAGCTGCTGTTGTCACCTAAGGGAAAGGGAACGTGGTACCAGTGTGGGAAGGAAGAGGCATCCTCAGTGTTTGTGCATAGTTTACAGATAACCATGCAGTGGCATTTTCCCTGAATACTTTTTTCCCCCTTCAGCATCTCCACTCATGCATACACCTGAGCTTCTGCAGTAATTAGAGACACCCTTCCAGGGCCCAGAATACCATGGAAGGGCTCACAGGCAATTCTGTGATTTGTTCTGTATTGCACACACCAAACAGCGCCCAACTAAAGCGTGATTAATCTTCCTTGAGTGTACTGCTATCACTGTGTCCTTTATTCACATGGAGTTACAACATCAAGCAGCCTTAAGCAGGGCCCAAGTGCAGCAGCAAGCAGCTTTTTCTGCTTCACATCTGGGAGTGCTGCTTTGGATTAGAGCTGGATTGCTAATAAAGCAGCAGAAGTGGCTGAGGGTGTGCCGAGAGCCAGCGGAGTGCATGCCTGTACAAATGCTTTAATCCCAGGAAGGAAGAAGTCAGCTTGAAGTGAAGCTTCAGTGAATTGTTCCTGCTGACCTTCCAGACTGCCCTAACTTTGCCTGTGCAGAAAGGTCACCTTCGCAACAACGAGCAACTCTATCAAAAACATTATTTTAACAGTAGTGCTGAGAACACAGCAGGTCTGTAATTAATAAGACAAGGAAACTCCACCAAGGTGTTTTTAAAGGGTTTGGTTAGAGGAAGAAAGCAAGAAAGCAACTTAATGAAAAAGCAGCAAAAAAAAGACATAATGCTGAGAGTTCACTGGAGTTCAATTTTCATATATGTAATACATTTTTTTCAACCCTGTTGCTGTTTCTAAAATAGTCTGCTGTACTTCAGGAGCAATGAAGCTAAGAGCTAGGTTCCTCTTAGGCTATTCGAAAAGGAACAGGTATTATCTGACAACTTTATTACAGGTTCTTAAGTGTAATAAACACCTGTAGGGAACAGCAGGAGCATTAAGAAACTGGGAAGTGAACTAAGCAGGAACAAAGACATTCATGACTTAATATCAGGACAGGAATTGCAAATATGTTTGGATGCTCAGTCTGAATCACTAGATACACAGTACCTGTAGTAAGGAGGCACACTGCCACAACATGAAAAAAAACCCAAAACCCACTCCCTTCAATGACTTGTATAATAAATTATCAGTGAGGCAAATCACCATGGCTGGGCTGATAACTGCAGTATTACCAACACTCAAAGAACAGCTGTACACTGAAGGAAAACCTATGCTGCTGTCAGGGGATGTACATTGAGCACAAAAATATTACTCATCAACTTTTCTGCAGTAAAAAATAAATGTAGCTTTACTGAATCCTCATTTTTTCTCATGCAAACCTTCTGAAGAAAAGCTTCTCCACCATGATTTTAAGAGCTGTGGTGGCCAGCCTGCAGAGGCATTCAGCTGCCCAGTAGAGCAGGCAGAACCTGGCCAGTCCCATCCTGCAGGTTGGCCCCGCTCAGTTGCAAGGGTGACTATAACCCATACAGTCCCACATGTGACAGCTGAGATCGCTGCCAACGCACCAGAAGTATAAGCACAAAAGCATCTGGCATATATCTGTATTACGTCAGGGAAGAACATCACAAGTTTACCTGCCATTACTTAATCACAGGAAATAAAAAAAAAAGATCAGTTCTGGTAAGTTCCCTCTCACCTCTGAGTCACTCCTTTCATTTAGCCTCACCCCTTCAGTTTGAGGTCATCTTTATGCATGGCCGTTTATAAATAGTTTCCCATTTAGTCTATTGTGGTTTGCTTCATTTGACTGGCTTCACCTTTTGAGCTTCATGCTACTTCTTCTAGCAGTTCTGAAAGACTGCTGTCATACTGTAGTACATAGCGTGCACTTCACCACCCAGCTTAAATGCCTGGGCAAGAGAGTACCCTAATGGTGTGCTTATTAATAAAACTCTGCTCAGTACCGTTTGAATTCCATCCCTTCTTCTCCATGACCACTACATCTTTTGAAAGATCTCACACTAAGCACTTCTTGCCTATTGTCTTAATCTTCCATGGTGTTTTCCACCATATTCCTCACTTTTCATAGCACCACCAAGACCTCTGCTTCAGAATATGTATGTGATATGCTTACCCTACCTTTAGTTCTGATTGGGAATGAATTGTGGAATAGTACACAGCACTGTTTAATTTCTTTTAAGGGTTACAGATGCTGAATGCCATTGTTACTGCAGTAGTCCTATCACTGAGGCACCTCTTTTTCTTTCTTTGGGCAGCAGGTAGGTCATCAGGCTTCTCTCATGCGCTTCCCCAATTTCTGAGGTAGTTTCTCCTACCTCATGCAAAATCCTGTCCTCTTTTTAGCATTTATAATTTTAATTCTTCTCTGAACCCAGGCCTAGCTCATGGAGATTAACCAATTCACAATTTACGGAAATCTTACTCTCCATCCTGAGCAATCCTTCAGATCTAAAGGAGATCTGTACTGCTGCTTTATATTCCCCCTTCTTTACACTCTAATAGGCTTTTTACAGCCTCCATCACCTTTGCACGTTCAGGAAGGAATCAGTACATAACGGATTGGAGAAACAAAATTACTGAATAAAAAAACAGATGCTATGCCAGCTTATGCAGTAAACATTTGTAACAGCTCCACAAACCCTGGAATGGCTTGAGTCAAATTATTAATCAGTTTTAATGAAAAAAGAAAAAATTAAAAAGGGGAAAGAAAGCCACCCAAAAACATTCTCAGTCTGGTATTTTCCTTGTCAGAAAAAAAAAAAAAAAGGAGGAAAACAAAGCCAAAAGGTGTGTGGTGTGAAGTGCTGGATTCAAAGTCAAAAGCTATATCTAAACAAAACACTCCACACAATGCCATGCAAGCTCTTGGAGTCTGACTCTTCTGTGTACCTCTTAGCAGTAAGAGATGGTGAGATGCAGCAGTTCTAGTCAGATCTATTCTAATTAAAATAACATCTTTAAAACGGCATGCTTGGAGTTTTAGTTGCCAGCATCAAAAGATTTCTTTTTTAACAAGTCACATTAAAGACTAAAAATATTAAAGAATCAAGAGTTTAAGTTTGAGAAGAGCTAAAAATTTCTTTTTTTTTTTAAGAACAAAAATCAGGGACTTAGAAGGAGAAGCTCACAAACTTACCAACAGCTCAAAATTTAGACATTATTGTGTTTCTTTGTATGATTTATCTTCAAATAATTCAGACTCAAGCTTTATTTGATAACCTAAAATTATAGAGAAATATTTAATAAGCTTTTAAAATTTTTATATTTTGCACAAGACCCACCCAAGGCCAACGTAAACATGTTTCAATCTGGATCTCAAGATTTACACTTGCAACATCTTCAAATTCTGACATTTACATTCATTCTGCAGAGCATTCTGAAAGCATTGCTTGTACTAAAGAGTGGCAAAGCTATTCCATTTTCACTCGAATTTGATGTGACTACGAAGTTTTCCTGATGTTAGGCCTTTGCTCCAATGCAGGAACTTTTCATCTTAATAAAAACGCAACTGAGGAGAGGAAAGGACTCTAACATATAACTAACTGCCTTACTCCAGCCAGACCAGCATTTAACTTCTTACGTATTTTACTTAAACAAAATATGTGTGACTCTAGGGAAAGCAACATTAATAAACATGATCATATAAACTTTGCAGTGAAAATTCAATTTTACCTTTAATAGCGTCTCTCAAACAGTAAACTTTACTATAAGACCAACAGCCTAATCAGATCCTAGCACCAAAATCAGGTGTTTCATTTTCAATTTTTAATGTTTGTTCAGTTGCTTCTTGGAATATTTCATGCCCTAAATAAGATAGAAAATGCCAATGAAAATGTCAGATTCTGCTGGAAACTGGACTGATGCCTCCACTCTCCTCAGTTCCAGGAAAATTTTTCTTGACCAAGGAAAGCATTCCCCTTTGGTTACTGCAAGATTCCATATCTGAGAAGCAGATATATTAAGGTAAGCAATGAAATACTAAAATTTCTCCAGAATGCTGTTCTAAAGCTTGGGTTAGCAGCAATTTCAGAGTCACACTGCTCTGAGATGATGGCACAAATTACATCCAAAGGCAAAAAGAAAACAGTTGTGATACAAGCTGATGATACATCTTTATATTCCTTTGGTTGCTTTAAGTCTCTGTCATACTCTAGACTGTTCTCCTATGCACTATCACCCTCAGCACTTATTCCCAGTATTTCCATTGAAATTTCCAGAAATGCTCTAAGGCATTTTCCTCTCTGCCCTCATCACAGCATTTGCAGCACACAAATATGCACAGCCTGGCTTGTCCCATAAGTATACTTTCTGGTTTAAGACACTATTGTTCTTTACATGCAAACATATAATTTGCCAGACACTAATTTCTTTCTCAAGCCATAATGTCTTTAGCATATTTAAAGGCAACTCCACAAACTTTATATGCTAGGCTAGCGCATCATTAACTTTTTCAGGGATGCTATTTACATCTCTTTCCCAAGAACACATGGAAGAGCTTTTGCCCTTTTGGAAATTCTGTGTGGAGCCAAGCTTTCCACACTTAGTGGAAGCACTCAGGTTTCTGGTAGCCTCCGGTTCTGCATGCTCAGTTTGAGTGATTACACCCAGACTTGCCATAAACAGTTGCTTCAGCTTCTGCAGTGGGGCACAGGGAAGAGAATGATGTTGCATCCATAATCTGCTCTGACATTGTAATGTTTCCACCCAGGTGTGAAAAAAAAATAAATCTTGACTTTCAACTGCAACTTTGTGTGGCTGAAGAGTGTAATGAAAAACAGCGACTTACGGTCTGCAAGTGCCGTTTGAAGACAACTTTGCTGCAAAAGCAAAAAGAGCTTCCCTGCTCCTGCAGAGTCCAGGCTGATCACGAGCACTACATATACAGCACAAGTGAGAAGAGGTGCTCCAGTTCTGTATGGTTAAGATCTTGCCAGAATACATAAGTATTGGAGGGGAAGTAAAAGCTGTCATTCATATGCAAGGTTAATCATTGCAGTTCTATGGATTGTTATTAGATAACAAAGGACAAGAAATTCACAGGGAACATAATTTTGTTACTGAATCTTCTGTACTTTTGTCTCACTACATGTTCTAATGGTGTTGAAAAACAGTCTTGCACCCACAAGCCTGCCCTAAACTCTTTACCTATCCTATGGAAAATATCATTTATTTGCAAAGATGCATGGTGGCTATAAAATATGTACATTTTTGTAATGTTATAAAATTATCCTTTCATGTGCATTTCACCCAGGCACAACAGATATTGAAAATTTTTAATTACTGCCATAAATTTTATACCTATAAAGGGGAAAAAATGCAAATGCAATTTGCAATTGCATCCTCCTTCTCTAAAAGCCAAACAGTTTGAAAAGCAAACAAAACTTGTGCACAAAGTATTGTATTGATGGGCTTATCTCCCAAGTATACTGCAGCACACATAGGCCCGAACCAACTCTTTTCACATTCTCTGGAAAGAAAAACATGAAATTCCTCCACTCCATTACCTGAGTTTCTGGATGACTCAGACATATGTTTCCAGTCCTTCCAATAACCTGACAGGCTCACAGGTTTCTGCATTCTTTTAAGATTACTCAGACTAGGGAAACTATATGACAAGTTGAAGGAACTACAGCAGCATTACTTTGGCACACATGGGGACAGAAAGGCTCTCCAAAATCAGGAGCATTAAAGAACAGAAAGAAATTACTCTTAGAGAAAGCAACTCTGTAGGATTTAATGCAAACTCTGAGGGACAGACGAGGTGAAATGTTCCAGGCGATTTCTCACTATTTGCAGAAGACTTAATTACTTCAAGGACAGCTTGTTTCTGCTCTTCTGGATGCTGCAAACCTGTCACGCCACAGGACAGATTTACAAGATGTATTTCCTTCAGTGCCAAGCCAGATGCAGGAGGTTCCACCCTGTCAACTGGGTTGATTCGACTCCACACGTAACCGCATCGCTCCCTGGATTGCCGGAATGCTGCAGTTGTTAGAGCATCCTATTGTGTCACAGCACCGCAGCACGGCTCGCACAGCTGCGCCCGGCCTCGCCGCAGTCTGGCTCTAGCTCACGCCTGGGGAAGGCAGCACCACAGTCTCTTCACTTGCATGCCAGAAGAAATGGATCAGTGAACCCCAGGTGGGATGTGCTGCGCAGCAGCCAAAATGAGGCCAGTTTTAAGAGGCCAAAAGCAGCCCTTTGAAGTGTCAATAGATGTAATGCTCTGCATCATGTCACAGAGTTTTCTGCCACGGATCACAATGAAACCCAAGGTTTGCTGCAGAGAGATGTGATCTGCTGTCATGAGCTCGAGCAAGCTACGACAGCCACTGTGCCTTCCTCACTAGTGAGGCATGTTGCAGTTGGGATATATGAAGGAGGAATGAGAAAGGACACAAGACACAAATCAAGCACCTAAAGGGACTTTTGGAAAGCCAACTTATGACAATGAAACTGTTAACATGAGGGTACTTACAGACATCTGGAAAAGGATTTCCAGTGCTTAACCTTTGCTTTCAAAAACAGAATATGCAGACATTGGGAAAGAGATGAAGGTATAGGTTTTGAACCACTCTCAGCCTCTGCAGGCTTGTTAGATATATGAAATAATATATTTTTGTTCCCCAGCAAATGTCTTTTGAATGAATAGTGTAGAACCACTGCAAACTATCCACAGGGAGAAATACCTAAGTAGTCATTCTGTTGCCATGTATCTACTCCAGACACTATCCTTGCTACTCACAGAAAAATTCAATTGTTTAGTGAGTTTAGATGACTGTTAGAAGGAATAATTTCTGCCGTCTTTTTCTTAATCTTAGTAAAGTCTTTTCCCCTCATGCCTCCTTCTCATTTTAGTATAAAATATGTTCCCATGTTAAATGTGACTGCAAAGAAAATTACATGATTAACAACCGAATTCAAGTTATATTCATAATCTTTAAATTCTGTCTTGAAACTCGATATATAAAATCCCAATTGCTTCTGAGAATTAAAAGAAAATGTACATAAAAAGCTTAGCACAAAATGCTTAAATCCCATCTTCTTTAGCAAGCACATGTTCTACACAGTTGAATGGGTTCCAGAATGAAGCTTCACATTATTTCCAAATAATCTTTACTGTCCTATAAAGCAGTCCATCATATGAACTTTTTGGATTGGACACATAAGCAGATAACACAGACACATTTATTTAATGCTGTAACTGAAACCAGGCATATATTCAGTATAAAACTTACCCCAAGGATCGAGGATTGCCAAATGCCTAGGTCAATGAAATGGGAAAATGGGGCAAAATATTGGGAATCCTGGGAAACTAGACCTGAAGGCTCCCACCCCACAAGGCACAGGATGTACCAAACTATATCTTAACACCAACTCTTCCAGCTCTGAGTGGAGCTTTAAGACATCAAATCACATTTTGTCCTGCTATGATGGGTCCTCTCACCAGCCTTTCTTAAAGATGCTGCAGAATAATGCAGCACCAGTTCCAAACATTTCAGCATACTTGATGCTGTGAAGAAGGCTCTGTTGCATCCACTGTTCTCTTGGTCAACAGGACCAAACAACTTTATGTACAGCATGATCAGGTCAAAAAGAAGAAAGCAAAAAGTGGATGTGCCACCCTCAAGTCCATGAAACAACAACTTGTGTGCAAAAATGGGGGCTACAACCCTGTCGTTCAAGTGCTCACTCAGTCTTCTGCCCAGAGTGTGGTGCAAGGCAGAACCCACCTGGGCCAGATTACTTCCCATTCTTTATAAGAAGTAAGTCACATGCTTGATCACTGATAAGGGGTACTTGGAACCATACTTCATAAACCAAAGTACCTAGCTTGTTTGTTTATCACAAATAGTGACATTTTACCTTCCCGTTCCACAGAAGAAGACAGAAAAGAGACTATGTAGCACTTGTGTTGCTAAAAATGGCTTAAGTTCAATCTCAAAGTACTGTCACAGTACCTGCACAACCCAAGGGAGGTGGTGGCCAAGCAGAAGCAGATTGAACATTTGACCCCTGACTGGAAAAGTGGTGATGTACCCCAGTTCACTTCAGCTAGGTCCAACTGCAACAAACCATCCTGGCCTCAAACCTTTCCCCATCTCTGGGAACACTTTGAATGAAGCCTTTGGTTTGCTAAATTCATACAACACCAGAAATGCACTAATGCTTTTAAACTCTATGTGTCAAAAGGAACTAAACACCTCTTGGGCTAACATTTTTTCCAAAACACTTTCACAACCACGATGGTAAATCCCACTTGCAACACAATCAGAAACATGACTGGAGCAGCGGCTTGCACCTCCCAATAAGCATTATATGTCATCTGGTGGGCAAAATGCCCTCTGGGAAACTGAGGTAAGAAACCATAGCCAGTATTTGCCTGAATGAACACATAGTTGATTAAGGCCAAAAAATATCTAGTTACCAGAGGGAAAAAAACCCAAACAACCCGGTGATTGCTCAGTCTGGAGAGAAGCTGGAAATATAAGTTCATATATGTTCCACTGGACACCAAAAAAAAAGTAAAAAAAAAATTACAGACTCAAGAAGAATAATGATCTTAAGGTATTTCCAATGCCCCTCCCTCCTCCCAGACAGCCTCTCCACAATCCACAGGCAGTGTAAGTTTCAGGTCATGCTGTTTTCCGTAAGAACTCTGTATTTGTCCACCTCTCCTCCTACTTTATAGTCACCCATCTCTCCTGCTGTCAGGTGGCTGGACCAACAAACTCTATCTACACTCCAAACATTTGTTAAACTGTTAATGAACTGTGAAGACTGCTGCAGGCTATTTTGGATCTACAGAACAGCTTGTGCATCCAGAAACATGTATTCCTCCCACTCATTATTATTATTTGCTCAAAAAAAAAAAAATTACCTCTCCTCACGAATCCCTCCTGTGAAACTTCAAGCACACTGCCCACGGAAAAGTGGGTGTTGCAAAGCTGCATCAGGAAGACGCTGCTCAGTGTTGCCCTCCAAGCCGGCAGCAGCCTCACCTCCATCTGCTGTCATTTCTAATTGTTTTCCACCCCTGACTACTTAATGCTGCCAGGCAGGCCCTCCTCAACCCCGTGTAATTTACTTAAGCAATGCTATGATTCATCCTGCACAAGGTCTTTAAGCAATGTGGGTTATTTTCCACACTTGTACTGACAATAAAAATTTCTCAACTGTATTTCCTTTCACAGACCCCAGACTGTGTATTAAGGCATCAAATATCATCAGTGTCCTTCAGGCTGGTGGTGCTCTTGGCTAACCATACTGATCAGACCATGGCCAAACTGTGACTGAACTGTCAAATAAGTCAGTGATAAGAAAGATTTCAAATCCTGTTGGGAGATACGACTTATCCAAAAAATGTAATAAGTATGGGGTTTATTTTTATTTTTTAAAAATATATTATGTGGTTGCTTGGTTTCACTTAACCTTTTAAAAAAACTATTTGGTGGTTTAAGGAAAGAAAAACTGATGTATTCTGCCAATTCTCTCTCATTCATCTATTTTCTTGTTCTATTGTTGACAAGTCTGCTTCACTTGTCAACAATTAAGCTCAGAATCTCTATGTTTTTAGATGCCTATGCACTGAGGTAGTATCCACACACACCAGGAGAGAGTGAATTGTACTGTGAGAGCAAGCGAGGCAGTTCCCACCTGGCCAAGCTCATTTAACCCATTTCTCAGGTGCTGCAAGTTCTTCAAGGCCCGAGTGAGGTAAGGCTGAGGTGCTGCCACTGATCCAGTTTAGGAACCTGGGCTCTAATCCTTGCTCACCTCTGTCCTGGAGTCTGTGAAGGGTGGATGTGAGTGACTGCAACTGTCTGCTCCAGCTGGTCAAAACCAAAAATGTTTCTAAAATGTGTAAGTGAAATTAAGTGCTGCCTGCAGTTGCCTTCACGTGGGATATGAAAACATCACATACCAGCATACTCTCTGGTATGTAGGAAAGAACACTGATTTTAGTTCTGAAAGGTCCCTGTCTCTGTCTTCACACAAGGTAGCAGCTGTTGGAAGTGGCCTCATATGGATTCAAGATACATTGCCTCTCATATATCCTAACACACTTCTTGGGATGCCCATGGAATACAATCCAGTAAGGAAGCCCTACAAATGTCCTTACATGACACATATAAGACAAGTATCTTTTACATCCACAAATACAGGGGATCTGCTGTTCAACCAGAAGGCAGTTGCAAAGGTACTAGATTTTTATCCCTGTTTTGTGGGGGAAAATGTATATAATCCAATATTCTCATCTTCCATGAATAACCACAGCAGAGTTGTGGTTTGGTGTGAGGATAGGGAAATACCAGGCAGGAAGAAAACACTGTCTCTGTTGGCACTAACATAAGCTTGGCTAGCAAACCACTCTGTTCTGCAGTCCACAACACAAATTGTATGGAAAAAAATGGAGAGAGATCAATAAGAGCCACGAGAATGACTAAAACATATTTCAGCAGACTAGGAAATTCAAGCATCTGAGGATATTTATCTTACAGAGAAGGTCCAGGATAACCATTTGTAAGTGCCAGTAGGAAAAGACAGATTTGATAGAGGATCACTCAACTTTGGACATAAAACATATAATTATGTATTTGGAAATTGCAGTAGACATTCTTATTGGAAAAAAGATTTATTTTTATTTAAAAAAACCCCATCAAATCCAATGAAGCTCTGGAAAAACTTATGAGATTTATTCTCTCTACCCATTTCTTTTAGCTGATTTTTAGAGTTCTAGAAATGATATGCTGTTACATAAGGAAGTAAAGGTCTGTGTTTCCTGTCCATGCAAGAGGTAATATGCACTCAGTACAGACCCTTCTGCAGCGAGAAATTACTAAATTCATAGAAACTTGAAAGATATCTTGCAACCCCTTCAAAGAGTTTATTTCTTTTCACTACCACTTAGGTCTGGAAGTAATTAACATTATGCTGATATTTGGCTTCAACTTTTTAAGAAAAATTATTCTGCCACCATCTTTGCAACCACTTAAGCAATGTCCCTGAGTAACTACAGAGTATGAAAGAGGAATGACAGAGAGGGGAAAAGAAAGCAATATATTACCTTATTATTTAACTGCCAAATGCAAGAGCTAGTCTACAAGGAGGGCATCTCCCATTAAATAATTTGCTAACTTTTCAAAAAAAGGAATGAGTATTATTTTATTTGCTTTATAATTCAGTAATACCTGGAGCATTTGGTTGCAGCAACTAAAACATTCCCAACACGAATTATAGAATCATTTAGGCTGGAAAAGGCCTCCAAGATCATCCAAAGTCTAACCTTTTACCTAATACCACCATGCCCACTAAACTGTATCATGGAGTGCCATGTCTGTCTGTTTTTTGGACACTTGCAGGGATGATAGTGACCTCACCACTTCCCTGGGCAGCCTGTTTCAATGTTTAACCACACTTTCAGTGAAGAAATCTTTCAGAATATCCAATCTAAACCTCCCCTGGCACAGTTTGAGGCCGTTTCCCCTTGTCCTATTACTTAGCTGCCTGGGAGAAGAGTCTGACCCCCACCTTAACACAACCTCCTTTCAGGTAGTTGTAGAGGGCAATAAGATCTCCCCTGAGCCTCCTTTTCTGCAGATGGAACAACCCTCCTACCTTCAGATGCTCCTGATAGGACTTATATTCCAGACCCTTCACCAGCTCCACTGTCCTTCTCTGGACCTGCTCCAGCACTCAATGTGCATCTTGTAGTGAGGAGCCCAGAAATGAACACAGGATTCGAGGTGTGACCTCACCAGTGCTGAGTACAGAGGGACAGTCACTGCCCTGGTCCTGCTGGCCACACTATTGCTGATACAGGCCAGGATGGCCTTGGCCTTCTTGGCCACCTGGGCACATGACTGCTCATGTTCAGCTGGCTGTCACCAGCACCCCCAGGTCCTTTTGCAATGGGCCACTTTCCAGCCACTCTTTACCCAGCCTGTAGTGCTGCCTGGGGTTGCTGTGACAGAAACCAGCACTTCACCTTGTTGAACCTCACACCATTGGCCTCAGCCCATCGCTCCAGCCTGTTCAGATCCCTCTGCAGGACCTTCCTGCCCACCAGGAGATCAACATTCCCACCCAACTTGGTGTTGTCTGTGAACTTACTGAAGGTGCAACTCGACACCCTCATCCAGATAATGGATAAAGGTATTAGACAGGACTGGCCCCAGACGCTGAGCCCCAGGGAACACCTTGGGGGACCAGCCACCAGCTAGATATAATTCCATTGACCCCCAACTCTCTGAGCTCGGCCATCCAGCCAGTTTTTTACCCAGCAAAAAATACACCAGATGCTCTTCAGCCAATATGTATCCTCTCATCTCATCGTGCAGAGCTCTGCCTTCCCCTCTGTGAGTGCAAAGTTGCCATGCTGGAGTATCTGAAGAGCTGTGGCTGCTCACACACCCAGCACTCACCCAGCACCACGACTCACATACAGAAAAGGAGTCTGCTCTTCTGGGTTGTTCTCCTTCCACCACACCACAGCCTGCTAATGGGCCTCCCTCCTCCACGGCCTGAGATGTCACTACGTGTGTGGCACAGGAGCCAGGTCACCACAGCCTCTGGCAGTGAAGGGAATCACACCGTGGCTAAAAGAGATGCCTAGGGACTTGGGGGCTGTGAGCCAGCAGATCCCAAGAGGCAGCCTGCTGCCTTGCCACAGCATAAATCGCTGAGCAAATGCAGAAACTCCAGCCCCTACAGCTAGTGACCGCTGACAGGAAGCTGTTGTCATATGGTACCTCATCAGTCCCACGTCAGATCTTAACAGAATACCCTGGCAAAAGCCAGAGGGGTCACCAACAGCCTGGAGAGATGATTTTTATTATATTTATATACGTTTCTATAAATATATATAAATATATCATAACTGTGAAACATGTTTCATTAATTCTTATCACAAAAGTTACTGAAATGAAATAGACAAATATCTAACTACCTCCTAGTTCTTGAGCTAGTTGGCCTTTACATCTAGATTGCATTAGGCTTTGCTTGCATTTTAATCAAGTGTGAAGTTTGATTATAAATTATATTTATGATATATAATGCATGATAAAATTATATATAAAAAACATTAAATATTATAGTTACAGTATTACATAAAACACATTCCTTATAAAATATAAAAATAATATCCATTGGACTTCCTTTACAGCAACAAATTTATTAATTACAGTACCCAAGACATCAAAATAACCCAGTGAAAATTTTGTAATCTAGTTATGACAGAAACGAGCATGGACAAGGAAAAGTGAAGATGATGAAGGTTCTGCTTTGTATCACACACGTTCCCTGACAGGTTGCAGCTGCTACCTCCATTCTTCCCCACACCTGGGGAAAGAACCCAGCTTGCCACTCCTTTCCACTCTGGGGAGCTTTGCTCAAGCCCAAGAAAGGACAGCATCACTCAGCAAGGCTGGGCTGTGTTTGAAGGCTCATAGTTATATAAACTAAAAGGAGACTCCACTCATGCCGTGTAAAGCCAGAAGGAGCCATGTGAAACCAGCTCCCTGCCAGCACAACGTGGAGCACAACCCAACACCACTGACTGAGCAAAGCAGGAGTCTGGAAGAGACTAGAGAGGCTGAGCATACTGCTAGCTGGTCACTGGCTTAGAGTTCCACTTGTTAATTTACTTGCAGGAATCCAGAAGGGAAAAGCAGGCTCATGTGTAAAGGCATGAACCATCTGCATGTGGAAATTACTTCACCTATTCAGAATCCAGGGAACGGTTCGAAGAACACAAACTTTTTAAAAAAAAAGGAAAGAAAAAATAAGACTATGAAATAATCTGGCAACTTTCTGCTCAGGAAAGAGCTAAGGGAAACATATCCCTGCTGATTATATGTCTAATAGCTCCAAAAGCTGTGTTCTGTATCAAACAAATCTATGCAGCACAAGCCTGTTTGCAAAAGGGAGGGCAGGTCTTTAATTGACCACTTTGGAAATGATGTAAGAGTTTTACAAAGGAGCAAGAGAAAAGAAAAAACACACAACCCAATTCGTAAAATTAAGACATTGCAGCACATAATATAAAAATATACATGCTGTTAAAACCTAGACCTGTTCCTGTACTACAGAACTTACATGTGCCAAAGTGTGAGACAGTATGTGATACTGTGGAGCCATGTGAGACAAAATATTGTGCCACCAGAACTAAAAATCTGACAAGAACAATGGATGTTTCCCTATTACTGCCCAAGAGACTGCTACATTAAGGAAATTACTGACCAAGGTCAAAGGCTTCAGAATTTACTTTGATGGTAGAATTAGCAAAAAGCCAGAAACATTTATTGTAATCCCAGATCTGACAAAGCCCACTTTATAACTTGGCTTGGCATTTAAGTGGCTTGTCTAGCATTACACTATCTAAAGCCTGGGTGATGGATCAGAATTTACCTCATATATATGTATATCTAGATTTGCCTTAGAAGTCAGTCGTTAAAGATATAATAGGATAATTTTTTTTTATCCCAGTGACTTTTCAAACACTGTAAAGTACAGAAACTCCATGTCTCTAAGAAATATGTTGTAAAAAAAAGAGGAGTTTTTGCAAGTTTAAACTTCAGCTTTTTTTCATATTTTAACAAGATGTAAATATATTCTCTAAATAAAGTGGTCTGAAAATAGTTTTTTATAGACTTAATCCTAATTTCGATAATGTATTAGAGCACAGAACAACAAAAGCCATATCGATTTTTCAGAACAAAACCAATTTTGTGTGTTGCAAGTATTGTTAAAAAAAAATACATTTTCCACTGTGGTTAGAAACTTACTTTCGTTTGTTCCCCAAATCAAAGTGAGATGTGGGGAAGCATCAACACTTTGTGCTGCCCCTTGGTTCAAAGGGAGCAGCATTCTCCAACAGAGAAGGGGGCTATCAGTGGGAGCAGCACTTTAGAGGAACACGTGGTTTGCTCCCAGGCAGGATAAGGAGGCCTCACGGCTCATTAAGGAGCTGCAGCAGCAGCACTGCTGCTCACCTCAGTGCGCTGCTCACGCTCACACCACGCGTCTGGGTATTATCAGCAGCGCAAATATGACTCACTGGGGGTTCTAGAAACGAAGCAACTGGGCTTTTTGCACACAAATGCACACCCAAAATCCTTTAAAATCATTAAGCAGCTGTCTCCTACAGCCCCTGGAGAATCAGTAAGTTGCTGAAGTCAGTCAATCAACAGGTCTGCAGTTCTGCTCCAGGTGGACTCCGGTCAGTTGGAACAAGGTGGAAGATTTTCATCTGGATCCTTTATTCAGCTGACAGGGAAGCACAACCCAAACTGTTAAAGCAACTGAGGTGATATTCTTTCCTTGATGCTACTACTGAGTTGCAAAGAAAAGTAAAAGCTGTATCTTTGTGTCCTGACATGCACTTTTGGGTGTTGGTAACTACAGACATGACCCAGGGGCTGTCCAAGCCATGTGGTGGAACGGTGCATTTGATGCAGTGCAGCAGTATAGTCATGTATGTGAGAGGAGTAAGTGTCTACTCCCAGCTTCCCTCACCTCTCCTGCTTCCACCAATTTTGGATGTGTTTAGGGAGACCAGGTGTTTCAAACAAATTTCAGAACCAGTCTGATGAGTAGCAGTCACCAGCTGGATCAAATGAGACCATCTACCCATGTGTGGGCACTGCTGCAGAGAAGGGCGGTTCTGATGGAACAAAACAAAGGAACTTCAGCAGGCAGGCTCCAGACTAAAATTGAAATAATGGGCAGCCCTAAGAAAGAATTGTACATCTCTCGATCACCAGATCTTTGATGAAGACCAAGGTCTCCATGTTTTCAACATTTCCATGGTCTAGCCTGCAGTTAAATTATGCTAAATGCAGTGACTCCAGTTAAGAGTTCTAATAAATATTTTTTGTCTACTGTATTTTAAGCAAGTCCTGCAGACAACAGAAAAAAACCTGTTCTTTTCATACTTACTTAAATGGCATCCAGAAAAAAAAGTTAAAAGCCTTGTAACAACCAGCGCAACTTTTAATTTAACAACTTTCTTTAGTCCTGGGGACAACTGTTTCTAAAACCAGATGAACAAAGGGGGTCTAATCCTTTATTTTAAGAACAAAGGCAGTGTAATCTTGTCATTAAATATCTGATGATGTGGTTTAATGACATGTGAAGAAGTGCCTTGGAACAGGCTGGGGAACATGTGCTAGCAAGAGCACAGATTCCCATGTTGCTGTGATGGAAATAAAAGCCATGCCAGGCCACTAAAGCACTTGCAATAATTAAGCCTTTAGCAACAGAGACCAGATAGCTGGATATCCTAAATTACAAAATCTACTTTAGCAATAATAACATTTGTGAGAAGTTGCTAGAGAGGACAAAAAACAAGGCAAAGATACATCATAAATGCACAACAATCTCAGAGACCTTTCCCTCCAATTTAGCGTTAACTGAAGTTAATGAAAATGGGGGATATATGGGTAAAAAAATTATTAGCCTAATACACAGAGTGGTGCCTACAGGCTCAATTCTGCAATACTGTCTTATGTAACACTAGAAATACTACTATTTGGATAGTAAAAAAAAGTGAGCAAGAAAACAAAGTAAGTAAATATTGGCCACTGAAACACAGGTGAAGCTTCTATTTCATTAGAAAAATCAGAACGAAATCTTCTAATCACTGACCATGAAGTTATAATCACTTTCTATTGCAGCTGAGTGAGTGTGGAAGTGAAAATTTTGGTGATGTACTAAAAACATGATCAGAAATGCAAGCAGCCACCTTCTCTAACTCTGTATGTGCGTGCACACACACACATATATATTTACGTTTGGTAAATGTGAAAACACGGAAATGCAGAAATATTTAGATGATGAAGCAGGGGTAAGGACTATTTGCTTGCAAAGTGCCAGCATTCCCCAGAAGACTAGTTTCCTGTATTGAAACCTGCCTAAACACAAATGACCACCTGTACCTGAAATAAACTGTTACCATCTAATTGCAGCTTTTTATTACATTCTGCTTCCCCTCTCCATGTTAAATATTTAAAGGACATCCAAGGGAAGCACTTAGAAAGGTTTTAGATACAGAAAAATCTGTGTCCAACAGGCGTCTCAACCAGCACAGTAAAATTACTCCCCAACACTAGAACTATCACTGATGTAGTTCACACTTTTTTTTTTTTTTAAACTTAGCCACAAGAGGGAGTCAACAGTACTTGAATGCCAACACCACACCCTTCCCCACAGCAGAACCAAGACATGGTGCTTAAAAAAAGAGTTTAAAAAAATCACATTCTAAAGATCCCAGTGAGGTATTTTATACGCACTTCGGGAAAATTAGGAGCACTAGCTATGGTGTAAATGGGAAGCTTCCGTTTCTTCATATGTGAATTTATATTCACTTCTTCATACATGAATTTGAGGGTGAAAAGAGTGCCTATAATGCATAACACAATGATCCAGACAGCACTTGATGCAAAATTTCAGTCACTTCATGGCACCATCCCACTCACAGCCTTTGATAGTGGTACCAATGATTTGAATTACCCAGCTCTGAGCCCTCGTGGCCTCTTCTACTTGCTCCCAGGATCCGTGCACACAACAGCCATCTCTGTTGGGATGGTACCCAGAGTACTTGGCGTGGAGTAATGTGCTTTTGCTCAGCCCCTGCCATCTAAAAGCTGTGTGTGCTTGTCAGGGCATCACCAGGTAGGCAGGTAAGCCCAAGCACGAAAGTCTGCATTTTGAGTTGTGGGAAGAGCAGGGGGCCTCTCTAAGAGGCAGGCTGGGACACCTCAAAAAACTTTACAGTCCGTTCTCTCCATACCTTCACAGCCTGAGCCACCTGAAGGCTGACTACAAGCTGTAGATCCAGTATCCACCTCTATAAAGTAGCAATATATTGGAAGAAATTAAAATAAAATTAATTGAGGAATCTGAATGAAAATCAGGTCTGTTCCTTTTTCTCAAGGTAAGGTCAGGACAGAAGTACTTGACTCTTTAGACTCTTTGCCACCTCTTTTTCTTGTATTTTGCCTTACAAATCATTCCTAATTAGATGTAATTGGCCTTATTAAAATAATTTTTATCTTGACTAAAATGAATTTAATTCTGTGGATAGCTGCTTTAAGCTGGAAACAATACTCAAACAAAGCTCAAAGATATAGTATATTCTTCTCTTCATAATATGCCTACATAAACAAAGATTTGTTCTGTCCATTCCTACATTTACTTAGAAGCTCATAAAACAGAGAACCAAATTAGAAATACCACCCTTTGTTTCAGTGGCCCTTCATTTCTTACACTTTGCTTCTCCCATATTCCATCTCGCCCACTATATTTGTGAGAAGGGTAAAAGACCCCACCATTCTCATTATGAAGTGTATTTCTATTCATCTGATAAAACAAACTGCTTTCTCAGGATGTCTTGTAATCATACTTCATGTTTGTGTTCTGCATTTCTACTCAGATGTTCATTTCGTCCTATGAATATTCAAATGACCACTACTGACACAAGCACTGAAGATGAGTTTGCTTTAAATGTACCAAAAAAACCCAAAAAGAGAAACCAAACAGCCTCTCATGCACACAAACCAAACAAAAACCTGTTGAGAGTTTCTGCTGGCTGAGGCAATAGAGGAATTTCGTCACTAACAATGTTCACAGTTCCCAAAATAATTCTGGTACTTTGAATTGTCTACTAGCCTGGTGATTTATGATACAGGATGCTTTTAAGTGCAGATCCCATTGAAAGACTGATTTAATAATCATGATTTTTTTGGTGAAACTTCCTAAGTTCTTCCAGCTACAATGAAGCTACAATAGAAGCCTTTAAAAAGTAAAGATTTATCATCATTAATTGCCACAGAAGACCTTCTCTCTGCACAGAAGGCCACACGACAAAGTTCACAATGAGCCTTAGGAGGCCAGTGAAGAGAAGAGAAGAGAAGAGAAGAGAAGAGAAGAGAAGAGAAGAGAACAGCTGGGTACCCACACTGGAGCATCCATTGCATGTAGAAAGTCCATGGCACCCTATTCAAACAGGGGAGGACCAAACAGGTATGAAGCAAGATGAGGGCGGTACCCTCTCCGCCTACGTTTTTCGTTTTTCGCACTAGGCTCATTTCAGATTTGATTAGCATTTGAACTAGGAAACAGGCTGCCAGCATTAGGGGATTCTCTATCACCAGAGATTAGCCCCCCTGGGAACGAACTTACCTACCCATTAATGCATTCCTAACACTTAAAGATAAAGACTACAAGAAATACTACCCAGTCTTATGCTTGATGACATCAAATGTTCCACTACCTCAGCTAGGAACAGCTTTTGCCCCAGATCATAGCCAGGAAGACATTTTGGGTACATTCTCCCCCTCTTCCTCAGACCCACCAGAACATGTCAAGGCTGGGGATAAAGAAGCACTCTGTGCTGGGGACATAAAATCCTTTCACTCATGTGCCTGGATAGTGTTCTCTGCTTATACAGTCATTATGGCTCAAAGAAAATTCCATTCCTGTATCCTGTGATGCTGGAGAACACATACTGCAACAGACAGCACACCCACTGGGAGGAAAACCCACTGTCCTCTCCTGGAAAATCTGCCTTCAGTTGTCTCTCCCATTTTCCCTGTGATCTGAAATAATGCCCCACAAGGCTGAATAAAGACTACAATTACAGCTGTCTTTGTGTGCTGTACAAAAGATAATTGATGAGCGTTGTCCTTTTCTTCAGGGAGCCAGTGCAAGGCAGTGGAACCTGAATCAGCTTAGACAAGGGGTAGGACCATGTAGGCACAAGGCAGGAAGCAGGCCAGTCATTTTAGCTGCCCAGCTCACTTGGAGCTTAACGCAGCTTTGAATTTTTGCATGGCTAAAAAGCTGAAACCACATAAACCCACCAAGTTTTACATGTTTCCATCCACAAAGAAAAAACTGACCTAGATTCCCTCATTCTTAGAGTCCCTCATAGTTCTGGCCAGGTTTTCATAGGGTTGCTAACCTTGGCTGAGTTAAGGGTTTATAATGAAACACTAAAACACAAATACGTTTGAGCTGGCTTGGATTTTATTATGGATGTTTTGGATGGCTGTAATGCTAGAGTCAATTCAGACGTTCTGGGTACTTTTCATCCAAAAATTGCTGCTTGGAAAAAAAATCCCATGTTTACAATAAATTAAAATCAATCATTATTTTGGGCTTGATTCTCCACTTCACCATGCCAGCAGAGCATCTGGTTTAAGACCAGGCTCCTGAACTTGCAGTGAGTGTACCTTGGTTTTATATCCTCTTACTACAGTAATGAAAATAAACCATTTGTGAAAAAATTTACTTGCAACTTCAAAAGAAGCAAAAACATAAGGTGACAGACATGAAGGAGATGAGTAACGAAATAAAATACTTAGAGAAAAGTCAGAAAAAATAAAGCCAGAAATTCAAAATATATCAAACAAGTGAAACAAGACTCTGACAGTGTAAAAGACAGCATCTTCAAGCTTGTGAGATGACCCACTGCCTTGAGACGCATATGAAAATACACCATTAATGTGAGGCTTATGATAACGGCTTCTTAATTAATTTACTAATTTAACTAAGAACTTCATCCTCAAAAAGTTTAAGCAATGACATACCTCCACTGCCAATCCACAGCTCTGGAAGAACTTGGAACCCATGTATCTGAGGTACTGGCAATGCAAAGCAGCACTTTTAACATGCTGCTAAAGCAGTACAGGCCCTTCTCAGAGGGCTCGGAGTAACTTGACATTGAGAGTATGAAGGCAAATGAAAACTACCATGAAGACACCATGCCACAGGCTAAGTAATGAAGGAAGTATTTTGAACGTGAAGTTTTTTCATGCTTTGCTTGATAGGCTGTCAGTTCTGTCAGCATGTAGCATAGACTGATTTTTGCCCTTCAGTCAGAGCAGTGACTTCAGGTAAGGATGCAGTAGGACAAAGGGAGAAAAAAAAGGCGTGAATGATGCTGTCAAAACACTCTAACTCTGCAGTTCTTCAGAAATCAAACTGATGTCTGATGCTACCTTCAAAGCCTTTTTGCACTTATTTTAAATTCTTCTTAAGAAAGCAATATTTTCTCCTAAAGAAAAACTTAAACCCAGTTTTCCATGTTAAACTCCCCCAAACTGAGTTTGCAAAAAGTAGTTGTACAGCAGGAATAAAATACTCTATACTATGCAAATACTGTGCATACCTTAACAATAGAGAGTTCAGAGATGCCTGTTTTCACTTACAAATAGGGACAGGGTAATTCTCTGTTAATTTTGTCTGCACTTTATTGAAATAGTTATGAAAGGAGGAAGAAAAAGCATGCCTCAAACTTTGCCAATATCCAAACAAAACAAACAGCAGCAGAGTTTTGTTTTCACTTAAGTTTCATTATAGTTCATATATAGAGAATTAGTGCAACTTAAAACTGGTTTGTATTTAAACCCACGTGTATGACAAGACTAGCCAACATGCTCATTTGCTAGTGGAAAAGTTTTGTTCCTGCCATTGTTTCCTCATGTAATGTGTTTTCATATATTCTGGGAATCTTCTTCCTAAAACAAAAGTAGATCTTAACAAATTAGCAGAGCTGAACCAAAAGCCCAGTCAAGAAATCTGAACTTCCAGGAGTTTGCAACTGACTTTACAATTCTATGGCTAATGTTCCTCCACTGTGATAACTGAACTTGGGTAAGGGTGGCAAGAGAACATCAGTCACCCAATGAACAAGCAAAACAGCCTTGGCAAATCTTCGGCAACACTGAGAGCCAAAGACACGGCCAGGAGCAAGCTATGTTTTCCCCAAGTCAGGAGAGGTTACTCAACAGAAAGTTCTCGCTATTCCTCATGCTGCTCATGCAGTTTGGCAGCTGAGCCATTTCCTATTAATTCCTGTTACAGCTCACTGCAGGCCATCAGCATATACAACCTTAATGACAATCAGCAAGAGAAAATATTTAAATTCAGCAAAGGCACCAATTGTATGCATCTCAGATGCAAACAACTCCCAGCCATATGTGACTGGTGCATTACATAACACATCTGCAAGAGCTTGGAAGTTATCTAGAAAACCCACACAGGCAGAGATTAACTTTCTAAGTCGTAGTCCCTACATGAGGATTCAAGGAGTTCAGTCGTTTAAGGGTGATGTTCAGCGCTTCAAAAAAAGCATCTTGGAAAGAAATAGCATTACATCTATGAGCTAATTAACATGTTTCAGACAATTCATGACAGAAAATGCATGTTCAAACACTATGTTTCAATTCTTTGTTACCTGCTCTAGTTGCATGATCATTCCAGTTTTACACTATCCAGGGGAAAATGCTAAGGAGTAAGGTGTATGAAAGGGCAGTTAGGCTTCCATTTAGCAGACGGGGTGATAGATTTTCATACTGAAGTGGAAAAATAGAGGAGAGCTCTCCTGAGTCAGTTTTCTATACTGTGTGTATGTTGTGGTTTAGGCATGGTATTCCCCAATTTAGCATTCCCACTGAAACACTCCAAAGCACGTGCCATTTGCTTGCTTCTAGCTTCCCCTTCCCCCTCCCACTGTGGCAGGATGGAGAGGAGAATTGGAGGCACAAAAGGCAAAGATCATGGGTTGAGATAAGAACAATTTCCTGGTAACAGCAACGAGATAAGAAATGAACACTAACAGTAACAACACTAATAACAGAGTGCACAAGAGAAACAAGGACAGTGTATTAACAATCACTCAAGAACTTTTAAGACCAGATCAGTCAAGAAGCCTCTATGAATCAACCATGACCTCAGGTAATCTGATTTAGCAAGGAATCAGAGGACAGTATACAACAGTTTAACTTGAAATTGTTCAATAGTATTTATGCTATATATTAATTGTTGAGCCATCCAACAAATATTAGATCTCTGTTCCCATAGTTTTCATGCCAATTTTCAAAGTAAGCAAAATACTCCTCCATCTTTTTCCAGACTCTGGTCATCTTTCCACCAGAAATTAGACAGGAGACAGCACAGCCAACTAATATGGTAGGCAACACATGACACTAATCCTGACCTGCTGGTTGTAATGAAAGTTGTGACCATCAGCCTAAAAGTCAAAAGGTCAAAAGGCTCCATGTTTCAACAGCACTCTTACAGCAGCTGCTTCCTGCTTGATTTATTAGCTTGAAAAGAGCAATCTGGGAAGGACCTTCCATGGGCAGAGTTGACCATGAAATTTCCACCACGTACATGCTTCAAAATGATGCCTCCCTCTCCTGGATTAAAGGAAATAACCTCTTGGGAGTTTTTTTTTTACCCCAGGACTAGTATGGTGGGAACTCCGGAGGATTTTGGAGGGTGATAACAAAAAGAGGCCTTCCAGTTGGACAGAAACAAATATGCTATGAAGTGGATGGATACCAGAACAGACATGAAAGTGGCAAAGTGTTAAGACAGAAGAATCGATCAAAATTGCCAGAATGCAATGATTTCACAATGCTTTTCAGAGATGGGAATAAAAAAATAATAAAATTAGAAGGGGTCTTAAGGACTAATGGAAGCAAAACACTCTGAAAAATATTGCTTAGAGCCCTGGCACTTAAAATAAAACATTCAGAACAAGAACAAAACCATCATTTTCAAGATACAAATAAACCCTTAAGAGAAAGCAAACTCCAACTAAAGAAACATGCAGGTGATATTCTCTAGATCAGCATGTGCCATTACAGCCTATAAACATTTGAAAAAAGCAATTTGGTCAAATTTGTTCCAGCTCATTTAATCTCTAAACAGAGAAGCTAATCTTTTCAAGCCAAGACTAATGAAAAAAGAATGTCTTCAATCTAATAGGTCAAATGTAAACAGGTTTAAAATCAAACCACTTCCAAGACATTAGAAATGACACTATCCACATGACTGTTCATGACTCCGCATGACTCCTCTTCCTCATCTGGAAGAGGAAGTCCAGGCCTGCCTCCAAGTCTCCTGCCCTAGTTTTGTTCCTACCCAAAGCAACCCCTGCTTAACTGAGTACATGTAATCGATTTACTTGGCAGGGTTAATAACACTCAGTGGTATCACTGTGACTGAAAAAGAAGCTGAGAGCTGTGTGTTGTTTGGAGAGCCTTAGATGGCAAGATCCTTTCTTGGGAACTGAAGGACCAGTCTGCTACTAACACAGTTTCCAGCCCTACTCCTGCTGCTCCTTTAACATTCAATTCTTCTCTACAAGTTTCTGCAGTTTTACCAATGGCTGGATAAAAAGCTGTCCTGCTTGAAGTTCCTCCAAATGTTTGTATTTAGATGTTTTGCCTTGCCCCTAGTCTCCTTCATTCTCTTTTTTTTTTTTTTTTTTGATTGGGGGCCTTTTTTTGGTTGTTTTTTTTGGTTTGGTTTTCCATAACTATGCAACGGTAGCGCATTGTTAGAACATGATCTAGAATGAAAGTTCTTAGAATAAAATATAGAAAACCCCCACCCCAGCCCACCCCAAAACCCAAACCAAACAAACACAACCCCCCCAACCAAAAACCTCACAAGCTCCTCCCTCTCCCCTGTGCCCCACTCAGATAGTTACTGCAATAAATACTGAATCAGAATCAAAGCACATAAGCTCTTGGTGACAGGAACTAAAAAAGTCATTAATTACAGAAAGTATTTCACAAAGAAATCTACTGATCTGAACTACAGCAGAGACAAGCTAGTTTTTGGATTAAATTTTAGGCAGAAACTTTCTGTCTGTAATTTCATACAGCCTGATACACAAGTCCTTGGGTCATACTATTGCTCCCAGAAAGTCAAAGCCTGCAATTTCATGGCTGCTGAGCTCATTGAGCAGCACAAGCCATGAGATGCCAAATCCCTTCTGTGAAGCAATGAAGGATCTCAGATTTTTCCTGAATGGTCACTGTACCCTCAGTGTATTGCTGGATAAGGCCTTCTATTCCCCATTCAATAACAAATGGTATGACTTTGCATCCCAGCAAATCTGCTAGCTTCACCAAGCTGAGCTACAAGAATGCAAGCTGTCTGCAAATAGCCCAATTATTTTCCTCTATCCATTATATCTAACCTAATCTGAATAAGGACTGATCAATTACAACTTATTTCAGAGTTTTCAGAGGACTTCTTCTGTTTCTAATCAAGATTTTACATTAGAGCTATCCTTTCATGCCACAAATACACAAGTGTAAAACTTTCTTTCACTTAAAGAGTTGAAAGCTTACTAGGAATTATCTAAACCATCAACTGAATCTGCAAACTTCCATTTGAATTGTGTGAAAATATCAGATGATGTTATACTGCAGCTACATTTATGACTATGTCACTGACTGCACCTTTTGGTAGAGCTCAAAGTACTTCTGGGGTAGTCAGTACTACACAAGTATTGGAAATAGTGATGGAAAGTTGGGCAGTAGAACTGAACTTCTGCTACTGAGGAAACAGCAGCAGGACCAAGCATGCTCATCAAACAGCTAGTTCAAAGGCACAAATTGAGGTTAACTCACCTTACTCAGTATGGCCAGAGGAGTCCAGCTCTATCTCACCTTTACTGTTCATAAGAGTTCAGTTTTATCTCACCTTTACTGTTCCACTAAAGTAGCTGAAGGCAGCAATACAATCTTGCCAAGACTGCTCTGCAAGCAAAACAAGCCCTGTCACCTCAGCCTTTGCTTACAGGTAAGTGCTTGAGCCCTTGGCCTTCTCTGATGATGCTTCATTTGACTGACTTCATTAGGCCAATATCTTTCATGGTCTGGGGAACTCAAACCAAATGCAGTAGAGCAGGTGTGGCTTCACAGGTGCCAAAGAACTACTTCCCTCAGTTTGTTAACCACACTTTTACTAATACAGCCCAGCCTTAGGCCATTTTCTCCAGCCAGTTGATATTCCCCCTGCCCTCAAGTAGATCAGTCATTCCACTTAGTTTGGTATTATCCATAAACTTGCTACGAACACACTCTATACCATCCACCTGGGTTATTAATTTTGATTTTAAACAGTGTTGGCCCCAGTATCAGTGCCTGAGGGATACCAGTGGTAATTGGCCGCTAGTTGAAATTTGTGCAGCTGTTAACCTGCTGATTCATATAGTAACCAATAATCTCACTTCTGAAATGCATTTTATAGTGTGAAAAAATAATTTGAAAGAAAGTTAATTAAAAACCTTCTTTATGAAAACACTTCTCAGCATTTATCCTAACAGACTGTTTTCCTTGAAATATAAGTTCATGTGGCACAAGTTCACGTTGCTGTACCAGGAAGCATCTCATACTCTCAGTGATGCCACAGTTCAGGAAATTATTTACATCACGAGCTGCTTTGTCAGAAGTGCAAGCTTTGGGAAAGTCTGCCAAGCTTACCACAGAGAGATGGACAGCTTGTCCTAGCTTCAGCTGGGATAGGGTCATTTTCTTTCAGGTAGCTGGTACCATGCCGTGTTTTGGATAAGGATGAGAATGATACTGAGAACAACAATGTGTGATAACACACTGATGTTTGATTTTTTGCTGAGCACTGCTTACTTTAAGTCAAGGACTTCTCTGTTTCTCAGGCTCTGCCAGTGAGCTGGTGCACAAGAGGCCAGGAGGGGGCATGGCCAGGACAGCTGACCTGAACTGGTCAAAGGGATATTCATACCATAGAACACTGTACCCAGTGTATAAAGTGGGGAAATTTGGCCATGAGGGGATGATCCCTGCTCTGGGATGGGAATCTGTCAGTGGGTGGTGAGCAATGGTATTCTGCGCCACTTGTCTCTCTTTGGTTTTATTACTCTCTCTTTTTGTTCTCTCTCTCTCAACTTTAATTATTAAACTGTTCTTAACCAACAGGTTTTATCTTTTTCTGATTCTCTTCCCTGGTCCACCACGGAGGATGGGGGGAGTTGTGAGGAGCCATGTGGTACCTAGCTCCTGTCTAGGGTTAACAACAGCTTCACAGTCATCCCTCAAAATCATTGGAGTAGGTAAGACAGGGATCCTGACTGTCCAGATTCCCAACTGAAGCTTGCTTTTTCTCACCAAGCAGAGTGCTGCATATGCAGAATTTCAGCTCTCAGTTCCATTTGCCATGGAACATCGCTTGGGAGACCTGTAACTTATGTCAAGTATGAGAGTTCTTCCTGAGAATAAACTGATTTAATAATGCTTGAGTTTTTAATCATAAAAAACTGACAGACCATGCCTGCAAGGAGTAGAGAGAAGTTATGAATTACCTGGTTAGAATGCAAAGCCATTCCACTTCAGCATTAAATTAAATTTTCTAATCTAACCCCTCATGTACTTATCCTGCTTGAGAGCTTCTTGGTGGGATGAAAGCTATTAACATTGATTATTACCCATGGGGGATGTTCCTACAGAAATACACTTCCACCATGTACAAACAACATTAGTTTCAGAATTTGTGCTATTAGCACACACTGCTTCAAAGTGCAAAGAATGACTTCTTTGCAGGCCTTCTCAGAGACCTGTGCCTCCAGCAGCAGCAACACACGAAGTGTGTTTGTCTTTGTGGTTCTGGAACAGCAGAGGGAAGCTGCAAAGAAGACAGCTGTCCCTGGAGAGTCTGTCACCTTTGGGCAGTCAGAAACCTTTGTTTTGATCTGTAAAATGGATGTGAGCATCACCACAGCTCATGGTGGCGCTGAAACAGCTTGAGGCTCAGCTTTACTGTGCAGTGCTGCAGCTCCTGGGCACCACAGAGCATGATGGCTCAGCTCCACTGTGGCTCCACATCTGCAGCCCCACTGCAAACACCCTGAATGTCAAACACACACAACGTACCCCTGCTGAGGCATTTAGAGGTGTCTGTTTTCCTGAAAGCTGCTCCTTCTGCTCTGGATACTGAGTAGTCACAGAAAACTGTGTTTAATCAACACAATATTCTTCTACTTCATAATAGGAGAAAAACACATCTCTTCAAAGAAGTTTTCCTGGAAACCAAGACTGGCTTTACTCAAGGAAAGACTGGATTTGGGTTCGTGTCTCCCATGTCTCAAGCAAACCTTAGTAACTGAACTGGACATTTCAAAAACAGATGCTCTGCTGTACCTCTGCTTTCTCAGACACATGCATACCTATTAAAAAGTTTTGATTCCAACAAGTCAGCATTTTTCAAAGAAAAAAACTCTGATCCAAAGGATGTTCAGTTTCCATAGACAGAATAGTGCCTTTGACATCCATCTCTGAAAATATTAGGCTATTTAATCACACGATCATCCTTCATGAAACTTCAAATGATTAAAGGGAATGGAAAAACCAGAACCTGGTCCAGCTTTCTGACATGTCTCTCCAGACATTGTCTCTGTAATCGAGATGCTTGGCTTTATCTTCATCCATGCCTTAGAGTTAAGCCCCTAGGATCAAGTACCATAACTTTGCATCCAAATCTTGTATTGTTAAGCCCATCCAGAAGGCAACCATCACTTCAGTGTGAACCATCTGCTCTCTGTCATCTCCAGTTCCACAGTATATCACTGACAAGTCTTATTGGTGAAATTTCATAGCATAGACAATTAACATATACAATGCGTGTGCATGTAGTACTTATTTTAAACATGCATGTATGTACACAGTTTAAAAAGATCTTTGCAGAAACAGGAGGAGAGGAAATCAGAATACACAACATTTTTAAAGGGCGTGGACTCAAGCAGTGTGAGACTGGATTATACAGAAGACTTTGAATTCATTACCTCTGTCAGTCTGTGCCATGGCAGAGGTGGAGAGGGCAATGGAAGCACTATTTGCAAGCAGCTTAAGCTCACTGCCTGCTGTAACCAGATGAACTGTGGCAACCACCTGACTTCCATGAAAATAGTGATTGACAGAAAAATAGAACTTAGAAAAAAATGAAAATTAAAGTTAAAATTAAAAAAACCCCACACCTTAGAAGCACTATAGGAAGACTTGGGCCAAGCATACACACCAGCCTAAACTTCCCAGTGAACTCAAGCAAACTGGAGACCTTCAGATGTAGGAGCAGATACATTGCATGCTTTGTGAAGGGAAGGCAGAGCAATACATGCTTCTCACCAGCGCTGCCAAAAATGCTGAGAAAGAGGCAAGCATTAAGGATCAGTTTTAGATAGTCCTACTTCCTCTTATCACTCATGACTGTCTTAAAGGCAAGTGTTCCCACACTCACCTAACACTACATTAAGTTCATATCTTCCACCACAAACACTTTTTATTCCTTCATTTATTTTATTCCTACCTGCTGGCAGGTGACACTTAAAATATACTAAGTCGATAAACCCATTTACTGCACATTTAGCTAACAGAAGTTTCTCTGAAGGAGATATAACCATATTTCTGCACTCACAGGAAAATACAGCATCTGTAATAAGTCACTAACTGCTTTTATGGCCTCAACTGTCCCTTTTATTGTCTGGGAGATTTAACTACCAGGCTTCTATAATAAGCTATGCTAACAGCATACCTTGCTGCTACTCAATAGAAGAATCTTCCCTCCCTTGCATACCAGATTTCTAATTCAAGAGAATCAATTTTCTGCTTTGCTTAAAATACCCATTTAACATGCAACAGTCACAAGAACACTGTTAACTGACTTAATAAATACACTGGTGTCTAATTCCCTCATCTGCTCAGATCCTTACAGCCTCCTGCAAGCAAGCGACACCTGCCGTGACTCCCCATGACTTCCACAGCAATGCACGCTGCATCAGGCATCTCACAGGCTCGAGCCTTTCAGAGAGGCTAACAAGGTTTCATGTAATGAGGTTACTGAGGAATGCTCTTTCCATGGAGAGAAGTTATTCCTCATCTGAAAACAGCTTCATGTTGTTAATTAATGTTTTCTTGCCTCTGAGGGTCGTCTCACATTCTTTTCTATTCATTCACACAAGAGAAGGAACTGCAGTAGTTCTGAATGACACGGAAGACACGATGTCTCTAGACCTGAGGTGGGGAGAAGACCATGTGAGGATCTAGGAGTGGAAAGGGCACATCCAGCACCACTAGCAGAAAGATGTTGCAGTGAGAAACTACATGTAGCTTTTCTACATAAGTCTGCACATAAATTATAGCCACATAAAACACACTCCTATGTGCTGTCTAAGATCCAACAGTCATCCAGTAAAGCAGATGACTATGTCACAGGTATATTCAGAGGTGACTCCGTCTCAGGGAATGCAGCATGGGAACAGCACACACAATTAAGAGACATGGAAGGGTAGGGGTCAAGGTGCTTTGCTTTTATTTTGGTTTGGGCTGTTGGGGATTTTTCTTAGAAACTATTGACAGAAGTTGCAGAAGAGAAGCAGGATCCTGCAACAGACTTTACAGAAGATTAGAGGGAAAGAACAATAGCTTATGCAGAACAGAAGAACTGTTTTGTCTGATGCTCTGCCAAGCATGAGTTAATAAACAAAACAGTATCCTAAAAGAATTTGTTAATATGGCACCAAGTGTCTCCTGGACGGATGAAAGATAAGGCTATGTAAAGCATTGCTAATCTATTTGAGCACCAGTTTCTGCTACTCAAGTTGAAGCTATAGATCTTGGCTGTTGGAAGACCTGCTGATTTGCCAGTGAGCTGGCAGCAGTCCTTGGTGTGCTGTAAGTTCAGCCAAGCAGCTTCCACATCTTTTCAGAGGACCAGCTCTTTTTAAAGTCACAAATAATTATTTCCAGTAATTTCAGCCCCCCAAACAAACAAACAAAAAATTACTAGCTACCTACAGAAGTCAAGATAGATCTTAATAGGATCACACATTTTTTTCAGAAGAGCTTTCAACTTGTTCTGATCCCACTAAAACCCAAGCAAGCAATTTAAAATATTCCTTTATTGAAGTCCCTATTGTCCTACAAGCCATCCATCCGTCCCTACCCTCCAGGTATTTATGTTACTTTATGGCACCTCTTAGTGCAGTAGATTAACACAGACTCTGGCCCAGAGAATTTATTCTCTTATTTTAGCCAAGACACAATGAAGAGAGAGGGGGAAAAATAACTGGGAATGTGAAAACTAAGCTATATGGTTATGAAAAGGAGTAAGGTCATGAATGGTAGAAGACTGGAAAAGAATTTGGAGGAGAATGCAGCTTTACACAACATATTGTGATATGCTAGACTGAAAAGATGAACACCATTTGGGTATGTCACAGATGAGAAATAGGCAATTTACATTACTTAGCTGGATTACAGTGACTTGACTTTATGGATCAAAGCAAAGAGAAAATCCTAGCTTGAGTGAAGCTATGCAGTTAAATCAGTGCCATGCAAAGATGCATTCTAAGTTTCTGTGAACTGTCAAGAAAAGGGATTAAATACAACTTCAGAGCAGTGCCTGATGAGGGATTTTTACATGCAATTGCTTTCCATGATCTTCAACATATGGTTATTGAAGATCAGATTGCTTTGTTCCCTTCCTGTAACACAGATTTATGATTATGTTTGTTTTCCTTTCTCTTCTAGAGCAGAATTTTTAATGCAAAAAGTAATGAAAAAAGAATCTTGCCATTAGAGTGTTACATGCTCCAAGCAGCAACACCCTCCTCTCCTGCAAGCATCCCAGGACAGCTTGGACTTATCTCAATCACCAATGTACATATGCAGCTCAAACCAAGGCTGTGAGGAACTTGGCAGCACTTACCTTTACAGGCTTGCCACTCCCAGAATTTTGTTGCTTTCTGACCGGCATTATAACACAAAAGAAGCAGCCAGAAATGCCTAGTTTTGGCACATAAGGGTCACAAAGATGTGCAAATTGCAAGTTTGTATGGTTAAGGTGGAAACCAGAGCCTGACTGAGACACAGATCCTGTAAAATCATTTTGGAGAAATGGGGATTTTCTGTTCCTAGGCCAAGTTTCAGGTTAGGATTGGATACCAGACTGATGTTTGTATTCAGTCCCATGACTGCAGCTCCTTTCCAGCATAAGGAGAGACAAAAACACCCAGTACTACCACATTTAAGTAACCTTAGCAGAATTTGGGCCTTTAATGTTTATAGCTTATGAAATAAAGCTAGAAACTGAAAAGGCTTTTTTATTATTATTCTTTTTTTCCCCACCACATTTCATTTTCTGATTTCACAGAGTATTCTAAGTTGGAAGACACTCAGGACAAAGACAAGTATAGGATTTCAGTTACATGCTCCTTACACTTGTAAACTTTTAGTGCTGTTGCATGACCTTCAAAACTCCAACAAACCAAAGAAATTAAATCAGGAAAAAAGAATGTAAAATTGCAGTCAGCATTTTACAGAACCAATCCTATCACAGGTCACTAAATGCTCTTAAAACATTCCAAGAAAGCAGAGATGCTGGGAACACATTAAAAAATAACAAACCTGGCCCCCAAATAAAAACAACAGTACTTGATTAAGATTAATCAATGCAGATATCTCAATGTTTATCATCTGCATGCAAAAGAACAGGGAATTATAAACAGGGCTAGGAAGGGAATATGATAGGATGAAAAGAAGCATAAAACCAAGGAGCTCCTATCCTAAACTGTCCCTCTATGAAAAGAGAGAAAGTGCTTTAAGGCAGAAGTGCATGTATATGAACTCTTGCTACATCTGCTGCCGTGTGCTGCAGTGTACAGACACTTGGGGACCTGCCATCAAAAATAAAATGAGCAGTTTGCCAACAACATACCAAACATTAGTGGTCTTTTACATAGCTACAGGTTTTGCTCACAATAGCGCTGCCAAATGACAGCAGGGTTTTGTTCAAACACTTGCTTCACTTTCGCATTGCAGAACAACTGCCTGCCGAGCTATTGCAAATTAACCTGAGAAGTTTCTGATAAATATGTCTGTTGTAGGCATACGGAAAACCCACAGGCTTTCAGTCATTTGTGTGTCACTACAGGGCCTTTAATCACACAATCATTTGTTAAAACAGTTACTGTGTGAAAAGTAGAAAGAATATGCTATGGTTTCTTGCAACATAATACTAACCAATCCAAAACCAGAGTAAAGACTTCCACAGTACCATTCAAAGTGTGTTAAAAAGGAAATTTCAAATCTAGCAGCTCATCAACTTCATTGGCTTGCTTTGGTTATCATTTTACAAGCCATGAACTCTTAGATTAAGTATGATCTGTTTGTTTCCATGTGGTCGAGCTGTACAGGATCGCTTGAAAGTACTAAAAATTAGAAAAGTAAAAATGCCTGGAGCTACTGCTAGCTTAAGAGGAGCAAAATACCACCCCTTACCTATCCATGACTGTACCGCAGTTCAGGTGAAAGCAGATAAGCATTTCCATTAATACACACAAAGCAGAAAAACAGGTGCATTCTTTAGTAGTCAGCTAAACTCCACTATAACCTTGTTAAATTGCTGATTAAGAGCACGATATGGTCAGAAGAGGGGGCAGAAGATGAGCATCCATGTGCAGCCCGTTCAATCATGAAATGTAAATGGTCTTCTGAAAATCACTAACAAAGGAAACTCAAGGCCAGTTCAGCCTACAGACAAGGTTCATTAGTCCACATCCAAACTAAAGAACTTGGCAGGACAAAATATCAGCATCTTGCCCTAAGACAGTTGGAAGTCAAATCTTTGCCATAAAGCAGTGTGAAATCATCCAAACAACTATTCTTTCCAACTGCTGCTCAGACTAGTCAGTTGTCAAAAACCAAATCAAAACAAATAAAATCAACAACAAAACCCCTCCCAAGAAACTCAGCTCTAGGAGATATTCTTTCAGAATTGCTAGAAAGCGTAGAAAGTCTTTGCTTGTGTTATAACAACCTTTTTCTCTTACCCAAACAAGACTGCAACTGCCTGTGACATCTGAGTTTCAGCAGGTGAGATAACCTCTAATGAGTCACCAAACTTTGCTATCCTTGAAATAAAATTTAATTGTGGCTGGAGAAGTAAAGGATCGAAAACTGAAAGCTAAAATTGAAAAAACCAGCTTTGAAAACTTGGAAACAAATAGCAGTAAAAGAAGTGACTGATATTTGACTGTTGCTTAACTGCTCTTTGATTAGGTTGGGTTTTTTGGACTGTGTCCTGAGGACCATTCTCTCCTCTCTCTGTGCATCTCTTCCAGACATCTGGATCTCTCACAAAAATGACAATGCTGGTCTGTGCTGGACTTGTATCCACCTGTGCCTATGACCACCCTATCAAGTCTCAGTCACTTCCCATGCTTTTGTCAAAACAGCAGCCATTTATGTAGCACTGCTGAGGGACCTGCTGTTCTATGCATCACTTTTCCCACCAACCAGTTCAGGAGAACATACACATGCTGCATGACTGGCCTCACGTTCCCATTGCGTAGTCCATGCCAAAGGTGTTTCTGGACCAGATTAAAAATTAACATTGGAAAACCTTGATCCCTCCTGGCCAACCCCCCAGTTTATATATGGGGCATAATGTTCTGTGCTATGGAACATCTCTTCAGCTAGTTTGGGTCAGCTGTCCTGGCCATGATCTCTCACAGCTTTTTGTACACCTACTCATGGGCAGAGCCTGAGACACTAGCAAAGTCCCTAATTTAGAGGAAGTGCTGCTCAGCAACAACTAAAACATCAGTGATATTAGTGATATTTTTCTCATTCTAAATCCGAAACACAACACTGTACCAGCTACTAAGAAAAAATGAGCTCTCCCGCATCTGAAACCAGGACAATGCCAAATTTAGTCACCTAAATTCACATTCTTGTTTCAAACAGGAATTCAGCACTGCTGAAGGGTTGCCCAGTCTCCCCAGACAGTAACAGAGCTGGACAGAGGGAGGGCTGTCGTCTCCTCCAGTCCATAGGGAAACTGCCAAGAATTCTAACCACCAACTAACTCTGCCTCTCCTGAACAGTCGTCAGGGCCAATGGCATGGACCAGCCACCCTTAAGCTAAGGGGGGAAGTGACACCAGAATGTTCTATTTATCTGCATCTCCAGCAATCCAGCAAAGCAACAGCTGATATATGAAGACATCAGACAGCTTGGCCTCCTGCTTTTGAAGGAAAGTTAATCAATACCTCATGGCATCTACTTCCAGAAAACAGCACCAACAGGTGTTGCCATCATCACTTGACTTATCACAACCCAAGAGGGACAGACCAGGACTCTCTGGCAGTCTGGGCATAAGCCAGCCACAGCCCCCTTCCTTTGCCTCTACAGTGCTTGTTGCTTGCCAGCTGGGCTGGAGATTACATCTCAGCAAGATGAGAAGCCATCCTGGTTCCTACTCTTCCTTCTGATACACATTTTATTTCAGAAGACCTTCCCTTTTCTCACTTCACTATCCCAAGGATAGATTTGTGAATCTCTACCTCAAATTCCTTTTGCAAAAAAAAAAAAATTCCTTTTGGGTTTTCAGACTACTTCCTAGAAGGGGTCCAACTCTTCTGTTTACAAGTTTACAGTATTTGAACATAAATTTCAGCATAAATTTTCTCCCTGTCTTGGCTAATTTGTCTCCTTCTGGAGCCTGCCACTAACTACCTAAACAGACTCCCAGCTTTATTGCATGTGCCAGGAATATTCAGGTAATGCAGCATGTAAAGATTATAGAGTCCAAGCCCACTTCTCCAAAACCCAGGAAGAAGAGCTTACCTAAGTGAATATGGGGGGGAAAGAGAAAACTGAAGTAAGGGGAATTGGAACACTGGAAAATTTGTTCTGAAAGGTTTCACATTTTAAAAAGCTAAAATTTTTTAGCACAGCAGACATGTCAAACAATGCAACTCTATTTCAAGGCATAGCACTGATCGGCTGCCGCTCCTATAAAACACAGTGCCACCAAAAGTCATTCTGTATTTACTGTTTCAATTTCCAAAGACCTTCTCCCTCTGCAATGGAAGGAACTGTTTGTGACACTGGAACAAAGTGTGTTGTAAAACTTTTTTACATACAACAGGCCAAGTTATTGATGCTCTCAATAAAGTTCTTCTTTGAATACTTCTTTGATGAGGTATTATCACCACCATCATTGTGTATAATGAAGCATATCCATTTGGCAGGTTTTCCTCTGGAAATTCAAATGTCTTCTTTATTACGCCATTATAACATTGACTCTATTATGTCTATTATGCCCATTTCTGGGCCTTGTGGATATAATACTCATTTACCACCATCAAAATGAATATTTTCTATTTTTACTGTTAGAGAAACCAGCAAGGGAAAACAACCCACATGTTTCTAGCTTACTTGGCAATGCAAGACTGCTTGCAATATTCGGTACATTTGATAACATTTATGAGACAAAAAAAGTCACCCTTATTTCCTAAACCTATTAAGGCAATATTTTCTATCTGCTAATTAAATATTCCTCATGCTTCTCACTGTAGAAGTGGTAAAGACCAGTTTCACTAAGAAATAACTGATGACTGCAGACTGCCCATAAAGTTGTTATTACTCCCCATGAAATAATATTTTTCTTATGCTTTCAGTGTAGTACATCTCCAGGAACAAGACACCTCTTACCAAGCTAGTGCAAACCATTCAATAAAATTTAGTTTGTGCCAGAAGACAGACTGTTAACAGCTGTTAAATACAGGCTCTGCTGAAGATTGCATTACCTGTTGGGCAGTTGATTAAAGCCACAAATGAGCTCATCTAGGAAGGGAAGTGTCTACATGCAAATAATACAAGTGCTTGCACAAGAAACTACAGAATAATTATTTCATCATTTCTGCCATACGTTATATATGTGTATGCATATACATATCAATATGTATATTAACAGTAATATAGATTTACGTTTTGCTAATACAAGCCCTGGCTCAACACCAGACAATGCTACTGACAGCAGAATTAGGCACGGTAAGAGTCCAAACTGGCAATGGTAGGAGGTCAGATGTAGGAAGGTAGTTTCTGTATATGCTTGCTCCAACATGTAGATCAATAGTGAAGTTGCAATCCCACTGCCTGGAAGTGATCCTAGAAGTCACCACACCCCAAATTACATCTCTCCACACATAGCATTGCTCAAGCCTGCTACAGAACCCCTTTGAACAGAGATGGGGTAAGGGAAGATATGCCAAGTCTGATACGAACTGGGAAAAAAAAAGTGTCTGGCCACTCTTTTTCTGAGCTGTGCTGACCCAATAAAATTAGATTTGACATTTGAGGTATTTTGTTCCATTGATAACTTTCAAGAGTGGATTTTCCAAGAAAAGGCTTCATAACTTAATTTACTTAAGCAGAACCTGCCTCCCAGAAAGGACTAATTTGTACTATTTATTTGGCAAGCCATTAAGTATTTTCTAACTGATGTATTCTGTTCCTAACAAGAGTCTAAAGGGCTCTCAGTCTCCCAGAGGAACGTACACGCACAAAGGCACGGTTGCTCCTCCCCTAGGATTTAATGGTTCTAAAAACTGAACTGTAACAGCCTGAAAAAAACAAAACAGTTTCCATGCTAGATTACTCCTATCATCAGCTTCCAGCCAGAAATCTACCCCACCTGATTTTGCAGTTGTAACATTAAGTATCTTCTCCAGCCATCAGCAAAACAAGATGAAACAAAAATGCAAACTGTAGAAGCCATTTCCAGCAGATAAACTCCTTGCTAGCTCTCTCCTGCCTGCTGCTAAGTCAGCCTTCTATCTAGAGGAAAGACCTTTGTGATTTTTTTCCTGCTTTAGTATTATGCTGGAAACAATGGCCTTTTTGTTCTATGGGAAGAATACTCCGTGCACAATTGTGTGATCATCGCGCGGCCCTGCGTCCCAACCTTTTCGAAACACGGCAGGCACAAAGCTATCCAGCTGACTAATGAGAAGACCCAAGGGAAACAATGAAAAAAATTGTCACTTTCAACAAGGCAGAAGGCCACTTCAGTATTCCCACAACCTCTTGCCAATTTTTCTTTCCTTGTGCGATTTCCTACATCAAATAACTACTGTCAGTTTTGACTGCTTAAATGATTAATTATTCTGACCATAAATATTCTTAAGAGAAATGAGAACAGTGACCTAGACCTGGAACACTTATTTGCCATAATAATCATAATATGTCCCTGAACATGAAGAAGGGTCTGAGACACTGAGCAGTTTATTCCCTAGGCTCCAAAACCCAGATGCTACCCTGCTTGGCCTCTCTGAGGTAGGTCCAAAATACAAAAGCCCAGCTCCAGATCATGTAGTCCCCCTGGAAGACACCTGTGTAACAAAACTATGCTACAAGTCAGGGCAGAAGCATCATTCCAGAAATGGAGACCCTTTTCTGGAAGTTTTTTGCCTGGTTACAATACAACTAGAGCCTTCTGGGTGCACCCCAGTAGTGACTGTGCAGATTTGCAATTGGTTTGCAGCTGTGCCTCTTGTCTGCAGCATCAAAGCATTTCAGTTCGCTGCTTCACCCCACCACACTAGCAGATACAATGGTTATGTGCTATGCTTGTGTTTTCAGAGGGTCAGAGACACCCAAGCAAGTAGGAAATTTTCATTGTGTTCATTCATAAGAGGAAGAAATTCATTTAGAAAACAGAAAAGGCAGAACCAGATGATGTCCACCCTTAGACAACTTTTCACTATCTCCGCAATTCTGCAACTAATTGAGCAAATGGAGGAGCAGGGCTGCAAAGTGCTGCTAGGAGCCCTACTTCACTTTGCAAAAGTAACCTACATGCCACACTTAGTGGTGAAACTCTTCACCACAATTACAGCTCTTGGCCAAAAAAGTGCATCGGTTACTTAGAGAGAATTCCATGATTTAGTCATGGTCTGTTTTGCACATGGTTATCAATCGTACTAAATTCTGCATATTCCATTCAGCAAAGCCATACAGATTAAATGGCCAATGAGAACCCCAAATATACTCTGAAAAGAAGTGGCTTGCTTCAACTCACTCTGCTCTAACTTGATGGCTTAGGGCCTTGGGATCCAAAGTAGTCTCAGATTCATATGCTGGGGAAGAGAAGATTCATCCTAAACTGAGTACAGCTCTCACCCAACCTCAGTCTCACTGTCCTTTGAACTTCACACTGTATTCATTGTATGTGGGGGGCTGAGGGTGTTGGGTCTGTCTCTTCTCTCATTCTTGGGGAAAAAAAAGCCAAAGAACCCCAAAAAACCAAACAACCAAGCAACAACAACAGAAAAAAAAAAAGGGAACCAGCTAGTATTCTTGTATTTTCTTCACAACTAATTTCTTTCCACTGTAGTACTCCTGCCCTACAAGACACAGAAGTTTTTGAGGTAAAAAAATATTCCACATTCAGGAGGAGTTCCTTTATTTTCTTCAGATTATAATAAAGTGATAGAATGTGTTCTACTATGCATTTACTTGACTAAAAATAGACTTTGACCCACCTGCCAAAACTAACAAAAAGCAAACAGAAGAAACAACCCAAATATTGTAAAAAAAAAAAAAAAATCAATATAATGTATTCCAAGTTATTCTAGAATACGACATAATATATTTTAATGTGTTGGAATAATAGATATTATGATAACATAGTGATATATCAGGATGATAAGGAAATTGTAAAATACTTTGGTTTTAAAATTTAACATCCAGTTATTCTCCAGAGCCCCATCCAACCTGATCTTTAATGCTTCCAGGGATGGGGCATCCTCCACCCCTTTGGGCAACCTATTACTGTGTTTCACCACCCTCACAGTAAACAACTTCCTTCTAATAAGTCTAAGTCTTTAGTTTAAAACCATTACCCCTTGTCCTAACACAATAGGCCCTTCTAAAAAGCCTTCTCCCATCAGAGAGAAGAAGATGTACATGTGCATGTAGAGATGTATGTGACAGGAAGCAGCAGGTGGCCACATGAACTGAATCCTGAGTCTAAGGATGTCAGTTTTCAGAGTCCTTCACTCACCGCACAGGTATCAGACATCTTTGCTTTATGTCAGTATTTTAACAAAGTCTAAACACAACACATAACTCTTGAATTTGACAGTGGAAGCTGCAGTGTCCTTTGTACAAGGACTATTAAGTCAGTTTAACTGGTGCTTGCTAAAGAAAAAAAACTAGATTCCTTATATCCTCCTGTGTAAGTCAAATGTCGACCTGTCAAAAAAAAGCTAGAAAGGCTTCCCAATTTCACCAAACCTTCATGTTCCACGTTCACATGCAAGGACAACAGAAAGGTTTACTAAAACCCAAAAGCTGTAGGGTTAGAGAAGGAACAGATGAAAACTATGGAGTATACTAAACATGATCTTTCACTTCAGGGTCTTCCTCCAATCTGACTGCCCCGGGTTACAAACAGTAGTCATTTTATTAGTCTATGACTGCTAGAGACGCGCTGCAAAGTATTTGTAGTGTTTGTGATGTTAGCTTGTGCTGATAACATGGGATACTCAGTCATCCTCCAAACAGCATAAAGCAGTTCTGACAATTCATGACAAAAGTTTAATTGTACTATCAAATTGCAAGGGTTTCTCTCAGGCTCATCAGCCTAAAATTTAGTGGTTTGACTGTTCTGCTTTGGATCCCTGAGCACACCAGCTGTAGCACTTACCACTGTAGCCTAATAGACAAAGCAATAGAAGGGAGTTGGCAGGCAAAAACAAAAATGTGATTTTATGGGCTAGCATATACCCACAAAAACAGTGGTGGAACACAAGCCCAATCAATATAGGACCATAGGGACCCCTGTTTATGTAACGTGAAGCCAGAACACATTAAACTCTTAAGTTCTTTCCAGTGTTAGAGGTTTGCAGCATGCTTTGTACAGACTTTGGAACAGTATCTCCTCTACTTTGCCAGCAAAAACATTACAGATGGAACTGTCAGATCTTCTTGTTTAGTGGTGCCTGCCTTTCTAACACGTGACTTTTTAAAATAACAACTGTCACTCATCAGATAAGCTCAATGTGTTTTCCAGCACCTGCAAAAATGCTTCGAGGACAGAGAATAGATTTCAACAACTGACAAAGTGCCTCTCAATAAGCCATTTTAGGCTGTTTTAAACTTCATGCTTTTCACTTCTATAATTCTGGTTTTTTGTTGATTTTTAGGATCTGCCACTGCAAGGATCTGTTGTAGATTTGCTGCTTACTTGCACATTTTTTGCTATTTCTTCATTTTTTCACAGTTAAGCAAACAGTGGGCAATGCAGGCAAGATCATCCTCGAGATAAATTTTGTGTATATGGTGTAAAAACGGCTACAGCAAGCTTAAGATTCCTGTCCTACAAGTCTCATTCATAATTTATTTCCTCATACCAATCAGGATTCAGAGAAGGCTTAAGGGTACTTTCAGTCATGTCAGTGGGAGTAGAGGAAAGCCAGCACAAGGTATATTTGAAAGGCAGCCTTTTCACAAATGAATTTTCACTGAGATCAAATCCCAAAACCAGATGCTGAAAATGAGTTCAGAGTTCAAACCCGGAGTCTGGCTCCTGCTACTTTTCTCACTTGTCCTTAGGAGTGACGACTAAAAAAATCATTACTATAGGGTATTGCATAAAGCAGTCTTTTTAAGTACAATGTTATTACAAAAAAAAACCCAAAAAAACCCAAAAAACAATGAAGCAACAAAACCCAAATCCCAAATAAACTAATTTCAGAGAAAAGACCACTTTATTATCTCATAATAAAGAAACCGTAAAAGAATGCTGCAGTCATACAAGCAGAGAAAGAGTTAATAAATACAGCACAACCAAGCTTTTGGGGGCCTCCCAAAATTCCCTGGGAAGTTGCAGAAAATCGCTGCTACCAAATAAAATCAGCTAACAATTAATTTTAGACCATAAACTTTCCATTACAAAAACATCAGTAACAAACACTATAAAAAAATCCCTCTCAAGAAAACTTAGCAGAGGTCTAGTTAATCAGAATACCAGGAAGGAAAAAAGCAAACTTGGAAGACTGACACTGGCACAACCCTTGCTGATAAAAAGGAAGAAGCAGGAAGCAGACAGCTCATGTGATATGGCTTAAGCCATACATATGCAAAGACTTAAAGATCTACAAGCAGAAAAGTTAGTATGAAGAAGATACATCACACAAGCAAAATAGTAGCATTTATAGAAAGGTTTGGTCATGACAAGTATTTTGGGGTTTTTGTGATTTAGTTGATTGTTTCTGTGGAATGCATGTTTTTGCTAATTTTGGCTGGTTGAACTACAAGAAACTATTTCACAGTTCCTGCTTCACTACAGGTGCAGAATCAAGATGGGAAACAATATTTTTCTTGTAAACTTAGAAGCATTTAAAGAGTGCCATTAATAAAGCTAAGTATTACAAGGTAATTCCTTTAAAAAGCTTTTCTAATGCCAAGCTACATTGACTGTCCATACTAAATTTAGGGAGGGCTATTAAAAAGATGATGTTACTTGCTCAGGCATTTCAGTCTCTCCATGTTCATTCTAGACTTTGATGCATTAGGAAAACATTACCATTGCCAAAAACCCCAATGGCATTTGCTATAGCCATCATTAGAAGCAACTAGAACAAATTTAATACCATCCACTTCTCTCGAAACAAGGTAGCATTTAGCAACATAGACCTGAACTTTACCCAACAGATGTAGTTTTAATACATCTATTTTAACTCTAGTATTGAAGGAAAAGTGTATCAACATGTTTCTGTAACAGAGATGATGATTTAAAAAGAAGCAACTGCTGACAGGGTTCGTTAGATGCTTACATCTAATTAACTACACACACTAGTCAACACTTCGCTCAAGCGCTCAGTATTAATCTGAGTTGCTGGCTAATAAGGTCCTATATGCATATATATCCACATTTATATAAACATGTGGTGTTAAATATGATACTGTCAGTCTCCTTTAAGAGAAGAGTTTAAGTTTGTCAGTTCGTTCCATGTTTCTTGCAGATGTCTTTGAATAAGTGGTTTCTACCATATTTTTGGGGGGAGCTTTTTTCCTAGGGGTGGTTGCTTGTTTTAAGACTGTCCATTCCATCAAGATAATGTTGAGAAACTGTTCTGTGGAAAATATGCATGACAACCTAAACAGAGACTGATCTCCCATCTTTTCTACAGCAAAAAGGCAGCAAAAACTTAATCACAAACCACCTGTTACTCAGCCTGAATGATGGTTTTCTATTCTCATCTTTAACCAGCAACATAAAGTATTTGCTTTCTTGCAATACTTGCATTGCATGAACTCTTAGAGCATCCTTGCTTCCCCTCAGGTTAAATGTAACATGTACCTGATTGGCAAAAGATAGTCAGAGGAGATTCCGATAAGATTTTCATTTCAGTTAACTGAATTTCAAATGTTAAACTATGTTGCCTTTACTTTTTGTAATGAAAGTGGTTGGAAAGTTTCAGCAACCCACAAAGCATTTCCTGAAGGCCCAAAACACTGAAGCTTTATCAATTATGAGATCTATGTCAGATTTAAAATATTCATGAACACTGCAGTTTGACAGTGTGGCAAAGCGAGTAATTATATGTCCAAGAAGGCACTGCAGCAGTTGCACTGCCAAGTCCTAAGGTCCTAAAAGTATTACTCACAATGCCACGGGAAGGTGATGTTCTTAGGCAGCCTAGTGCCCCCATTTTGCTGTAAGGATGCAAACACAGGACAAAGTCACAGGAAAGGAAAGGACAGCACAGACCTATTGCTTTCGCTGCACAAAAGGCAGCACAGGCAGTGAAAATGGAAAAACACCTGAAGCCGTGGCTGCGTCCAGAGGAGGCTGGGAATCTGTCAGCCAAGAGGCTCAGAGTGTCTGTCCTGCTTATCTTGCTGAAGAACAGAGTAGGAATTAGCCATGAATATTGGCTGGCTTCTGCAATTGCCTTCCTTAAAGAACACCAGATTTCTAACATGCTCTGTGCCAAAGCTTCTCTGATAAAAGTGGGGGTTTGAGGGTAGGCTTTATGTGGGATTTTTTTGCTTATTTAGATTGGGTGTTTTCAGGGAGAGAGGGACTATTTTGTTTGTTTTCAGCTCGTTGAGTAGGTTTGGTGAGAGCTTTTTTGTTGTTGTTGTAAGTCTTGGAAGACAGACCTATAGTCAGGAAGAAAAGTAAGGAGACTTAGGGTCAGTCTAGATAATGCTTCATAAAAATACTGAGAAAGCCCCATCATTGTGTGAGAAAAGAGAAATTAAAGTGGTGTTTGCAAGCTGTCATCACAGCACACATTTCTGTGAGTATGAACTAACATCCTATGACAGATTTAGATTTTCATCCTCTTTCCTATGTGAAAGGCAGTAGCAAAGTTGTCCTTTTAACTATAGAGATCATTCTTGGGGTAGCGCTATGTTTTCATACATGCAAACGATAGATTTTTCACCTATGGAAAAAGACACATGTAGTACTCAGTTTTTGCTTCATTAGTTTTTCTTTCTTTTCTCCTGTTTCCTAGGAATCAGTTCCTGACTGCCTCCATAGGTTCAAAAGAAGACAGGCAGATATGTTAATCATCGACAACCAGAAAACTAACTCAGTGGAACGTTTGGTTTTGTTTGGTTTTTATTTTCCTTCAAAAATGGTTTGAGAACCACTGAATTACAGATAGCTGGGTTGCCCTGTTCTGTGTCAAAGGAAGGACAGAAAACTGTATTTTCAACATGTGTGTTTACATGAGCCATTGGCAAGGCAGAGATTCTCTAATTCCTCTCCCCTCCCCTTTTGGTCTCAATGTTTTGGCCACTGCCTGATAAAAAACGTATGAAAGAAGCCATGCAACAACAAAAAATTTTCACATTCCAAGCATTAACATCACATATGCTGAGCACCAGACTCAATTATAGTTTTAAAATTCGTTACAGATGTAGCTTAAACCAAATGGGTGCAAGATGTACAGTCCGATATGAATTTACAGACAAGTGTTAGGAAATAGCTGGCAGAAGACAGTCAATGTTGCTTGCATTTTGCCAGCCCAATCTTCTCCCCTTTCCCTCCACCCCTCTCTCCCCTTAGGAGTTTTGGCAGCTGTGTCTCAATCTCTTCAAATTACTCTTCTAATTGGGTGTTTCTATGGAAACAGAGTAGAAGACACAGTACCTCTCCATTAAAGAACTATAAAAACAAGAGGTGTACCATGAAAAAACAGAAAGGATGAAGAAGAATAATATAACGGAAAAAGTTCTTATCAACAATGAGGAACTGTACAGCCTTTAAACAGTTTAACAGCACAAGACAAACCAGGACCACGCTGATGCTGCCAAGTTACCACATAACCAGCCGTGACTCTGCAAGGATGGCTTTTGACTGAAACAGCAAGCATTGTGCAGTTTTTCACATAAAATCTCTCCAGGCCTCAAGTGCCTGTGCCACTGGCCTGATACAGTCTGCATCTGATCGTATTTCTCTATAACGCAAGATAAAATTCTTTTGCAACTTCATCCTCTGCAACCATGTACTTTGACATTTAGTGCATTTAGTGTGACCTCAGAAGGGAGATTTCCTGATACAGTACAGCATTCCAAGGGGAGGAGCAGAGAATGTGCTAGACTGTGACCTAGACTGTGCACCACTCCCTAATAATGTTGCATAGATTAGCTCTTTGATTGGTGTGTTTTGTGTACTCATGTGGGTTTTGCAAATAGCTGGGAAAGCTTACCAAATTCAGCCCCCAACCAGAACTGGTTGAGTACCAATGATGACCACCAAGAAGCTGCAGCACCACACCGAGAAAACATGAGGTGCTTATACCCAGAAAGAGAGTACAAGATGGAGCAGGTGTGCTTCACCCAATGCCTGCCTCCTGCAGAGGCAAGACCTGGCTTTGTTCAATCTCTTAAGGAATGCAGTGAGTTGATCCTGGCTGTGTGCCAGGGGCACACCAAAGCCACTCATCACTTGTCCTTAACTGGGCAAGGGAGAGAAAATCTAATGAAAGGCTCATAGATTGAGATAAGGGCAGGGAGAGCTCACTCAACAGCTACTGTCATGGGCAAAACAGACTTGACTTGGAGAAATTAGCTTAACTAATTACCAATCAGAATAGGATAATGCAAAATAAACCAAATCTTTAAAAACACCTTCCGCCCAAGCCCTCTTTTTCCTGGGCTCAACTTCATTCCTGATTTTTCTACCTCCGGCTCTCCAGCACCACAGAGGGATGGGGAATGTGGGTTCCAGTCATTTCATCATCCATTATCTCTGTCACTGCTTTCTCCTCAGGGGGAGGACTCCTCACACTCCCCCTCTGCTTCACTGTGGACTCCCTTCCCTGGGAAACATCCTCCACAAACTTTTGGAACACCTTCTCCCTTTCCTTTACTGGTGTCTGCAGGGCTGTTTCTCTCACATCTTCTCATTCTTCTCTCCTGGCTGATGTTGTACAGTAACTTTTTCCCCTTTGTAAATATGTTGTCTCAGAGGTGCTTCCACCGTCACTGATGTGCTCAGCCTTGACCAGTGGTGGGTCTGTTTTGAAGCCAGCTGTCTTTGGCTCTGTCGGACACGGTGGAAGCTTCTGGCAGCTTCTCAAAGAAGCCATCCCTATAGCCCCTGACTACCAAAACCTGGCCACACAAACCCAATACAGGGATTAATCACTTCACAGAATTTAGACTTAGCTTAGTCATGTCCTGTCACCGATACTGAAAAAAAATTAAGTCTATTAATTACAGAATCGTACATCTCAGCAGTGTCAGGTCACTGGACCTGATTGCCCAGCCCACCACTTTAGCCTACAATGAGTGGAGGAAATCAGTAACAGGCATTCCATCACTTCAGATCCCGAGTCTATTTTAAATCAGTTAAAAGGCACTGCCTACTAGTGAAGGAATTTCACAGCAGCCTCAACTACAAAAGAAAGTACATTCAAGATTTAATCAATTTACAGCATTCCCTTACCTCATAAAACACACATAGCAGGAAGAAGGACCACATGTGGAAAAAAATCAGTTCAGAAGCATAATGCAAAATTAAAAATTAAAGAGTGGAGGGGGAGAAGGGAACTTAATGCTTCTTTATTCAAGAAGTCTGTTGTGCTGGATTTTTTAGGGTGAGGTTAGGAGGTCTCACCAAAAAACAGGCCTTCAGTGTTTTCAAGCCCTGGTCACAAACCTTGGTAATGGCTTTTATCTGTTTGTTTTTTAAATTAGTCTGCAAATATTCTTCTCTGCTCTTAGTGATACTGAAGACACTAACACTTGGTAAAAAATTTTCCCTAACTGTAAAATGCAGTTCTCATTAATGCACATGTATCTCTTATAACTAGGTTCATTAACTTCTTCCCTCCAAGTTGTTGACTAACTTTTCAAAAGTGCTGCTAGAAATACAGGGCATCACCAGCAGCTGCTACTCAGCTATGTGAGGCAACAATACCCTCTAACTGTACTGGAGTAACAAAGAAGAATTTGTCGATATATTTTGGGAGGGCTAATGAAGAATTACTCTTGTATTCCATGCAAGTTAGTAATTTATGTTCCTTCTTAAAAATAAACATCTTAATTTCCAGCAATCACCAAAATAAAGATAGAAAGTATTAAATACTTGACATTAACAAGTGGTGCTTAGAGCTAATCAGAGATTTTTAACCTCAAAGAATAAATCTGAAATCCAGTGATAGTTTTATGCAATGGTAGTGGCAAGGAGTAAAACAAATGTACTTTTGTTCAAGATCATGTTTAATGTTGGGATTTGGTTGAAAATCTCGTTAGAAAGCTACATTGAAGACTGCTGTGCTTATCAGTCTACTGGTTTTTAAACAATATGGTAGTTAACCTAATCTGATCTCTCTGTTGCCAGGGCCTAAGAGCTGAAACAGAGGTCAGGGCAGACAACAATAGGTCATGAAGGAAATAAAACATTAAATAAGGTGGCCAGCTGCCAACTGTACCTTGGCATGAGGAGCTTATTCTTCATCCCCATGCTACTCCACCTTTCCCAAATAACTCCCTGAGGAAGGACAGTGAAATTTGACATGTGATCAGAGTTGATAAGCCACCCCATAATTACAGTGCTGTGCTCTAAACTGTAACCTGCACCTCCTTCCACCCCCACAAAGTTTCTCTACTACATTCAAAAATATAGCAACAGGGGTATTTGGTAGTTTTTCTGGGAACCCCCCACTTAGATGAACACCAGTTTGTGTCCCTGAAGGGACACTTATCCTTGTCTGCCTAAGATACAAAATACTGTCACAGTTGCTCTGGCAGCAGAAAGCAGCATCCTCTAGATGCATGTGGTGAGCAGAAAACCCACACAAGAGGTAGGTGACCCTAGGAACACAGGAAAAAACAAAAATAATTCATTTTTTAATCTCCTTTTGGACCACATATGAGCATAAATCCATGCATAAACGAAGGTATTTGTAAGAACACTAATCTGCTACCTCATCCCTTAGCCACTCTTGACTCGGGAGAGGCTTACTGATGTGGCCTTTTGATGAAGAAATGCAGAGAGTGGTTTGGGGAACAAAAATAACTTAAGTGATCTTTTACAGAGGCCTGCATACTCACCAATCATGTTAGGAAAAAGATCCACCAAATTTCAAGGCAGAGAGAACTTTCAAAATTAGGAAAGATTTCTTTTATTCCCCAACTAAATACATTATGTGTTACCAGACAAGTTCATCTTTTATGACAGTGCTACAAGGAGCCCTCATTTTCATCAGTTTCTTGATCACTTGTTGTAATTTCCCCAGTGTACTGGGAACTCAAGTTCCTAACATCTGGAGTTCTTGTCTTCATGTTGCAATCTATTTGGTAAGAAAAAAGCTGAAAACAAAACCCCAAATAAGACATCTAATTATTCATTTTTAAAGTAATTATAGTATTCCTTTAAGTGTGAAGATATTCTCCCTCCATGCTCAGGAAAATCAGTGGCCAAAAAAAAAAAAAAAAGTGTGTATCACGGAAAAATTTTCTGGTTCTCATTAACATGAGGAAAACCACCTGGAATTTCAATAGAATTAAGAAAAATATCCATTTCCTTTAAACAGATATGAAAAAAAAACATGTTACTTGAGAAGAGGAGACTGATGCAGACTGATTCCTTACTCAAAATTACTTTTAACAGCCTGTAAGTGCTGCTGAGCAGGGCAACATGATTTCATGAAGCTTTGTGCAGTCTCACAAAGATGAGAGAAACAACAGGAGCTCACAATGCTCAGAGCACACATAAAGTGAAGCCTTCCAGGACTCCCACTCAGGCAGAGGGCCAAAGTCATACCTAGATACAACATGAGTGGGCTACTGATTTACTGCAAAGTCAACTGGGTTCACTGTCTAGAAAAACGAATGTTTGCATGCACGCTCCAGAAAATATGAGCTACTTCCAATGTAGAAAACAGTTCCCATATTACCCAAGTCTCATTTACAGACAACAGAAGTAATTTTTGCTGCCCCCGTGCTGGACAGCTGCAGTATATCATTGCCGTTTTCCATCTCAACCCTAGACAGAAAGCAGAAATACTTCTGATGCACACTCTGTTACAATTATTTTAAAAGGAGAGAAAAGAAAATTACCTACATAATAAATTAATGCTGCACGTTGTTCAGCAGCACACTGGAACAAAGGAAAGGAAATTGAAGAATCATGATCCTTCCAACACTGCTGCAAAATGCTACCTGTCATAACATTGCCTCCATGTGCACCTTCTGCTGTTCTGCCCAAAACAATATGCAAAGTGGGACAGTTTTCAATTTCATCATTTTGAGGGAGATCTATAGCTGCATACAAACTGACCCTATTTCCTGCTTGCATTATTTGCAGTTATGTACATTTTCTTGTGACATCTCTGCACATCTTCTCACTTCCTTGGAAAAAAAATTAGTGGGGGGACAAGCAACAGAAAGGAGAAAGTTCCATTTGTCTAGGTTACTTCTCATTAAGCCAACAATAGGCAGCTCCTTGGACAAGGCCAGATCTGGAATAGGATTTTAGACTACTCGGTACATCTTCACAATATTCCCAAACAAGTCATTAGTTCTGGTCTATTGTATAAGACACAGTTAATGTTCCTAGACATCTTGCACTAGGTGAGATGTTTTTAGCAAATATTCAATAAACAGCAGAGAAATTAAATGAATACATGCAAATTTTAAACACTGAATTTAACAGCTTATTGAAGGTTGTTTGATCCATCAGGTCTACCAAATCATCAGGGCTGCTTTTAAACTGCCATGAAGTTTGACAGCCCCTGCCTTGCTAAGTGCCTGAAGTCATTAGCTTACAACTCTTGTGCACTGAGATGTATTATATTTATACAAGAGAATTGAAGAGTACTGGATGTGCTACACAGTATGTTAATTTGTTTCCAGAATGCATCCCTGACATACTGTGCGCACTCCAAGCCCTATACAATTGTCACTCAGAGCAGTATGATAATCCAGCCTGGCAAAGACCAGGAGAATTCAGGCTTTCTAGTAAGCTGTGGCTATTGCTGAGGCAATGCAAATGAAGAGAACTTAATACCATGTATTACCAACTCAGATTTCAGGTCAGATATGTACCATTGCATTTCTCTTACATCAACTGATGTAATAAATCAATAACAAACTTTTAAGTAAGCCTTTTTTATCACGTGAAATTGCAGCTGAGGTGGTATTACAAAAACCAATAAAAGTCTCACTGCAATTGTTCCATGGATTTATACTGCCTAGAAGTATTGTGGAGACATCAAACCAGACAGAGAGCACCTTCTATGGAACTGTTTTTCCATCACTATGAATGCAGGCATATCCCCATTGAGATATGGCAACCTACACTCCTCAAACCACACACCTGAGGAATCCTGGATACATGCAAGAAAAATCTACCCACAATTCTACTCAGAATTCAGCATTTCCCTCTGCATAAAAGAAACCTTTGTTCTCCTAAGCTGTTTAGGAATTGTTTTTCACATTTTGATAATCTCAAGAGGAGAATGGTAAAAAACCAAGGTATTGGTGAAGAACTAAACAAAACCCATTATTATGTGCCTACACCTGCAGGATTTCTATCAATTTCTTTGCTTTTCATTATTTCCTTGCATTGCTGACCTTTTGATTCCTTCTTTTCTGGCCAGCCTATGACAGTCTAAGCCAAACACTTATCCCATTTTTCCATTAAACTAAAAAGACAAATTAGGACTTCGCCACAGTGGGTGACAAAACAAAAGAGAACAAAACAAAAACACTTGTACATAAGCAGGCTAAGGAGAATCTGCCATTTAAAAATTAACTCCCAGTTTCATACACATTTTCCTTGTTGGTGGCAAAACTCACCCACAAGAACGGGTGAAGAGCTGGGTAGCTGTTTTATCTTGGGCTCCTGTAGGCATGGCCAGTGGTGCTGGCAATGCTACAAAGTTTACTCAGCATGGCGTCGTTTGGTGGCATCCAATAGTTATTTACTTTACAAAAAGTAAACAAAGCTTATCACCAGGAGACAACACACCAGAGCCCTAGACAGGCCAAAAACGGTCACTGAACTCATCTAGTTTACCCTAAATCACAACAAATTTGCTGAGATTTCCCTAGGATTTTTATAGGAGGAATTGTTCCTGTAGGCAGATTGGGCACTGAGGTTGGACAGGGCTTAACCAGCAGCATCTCTAGAGTAAAGGTTGTGGGAACAGTTGCAGCTGCATTTGTGTCCAAAGCTAAATATCAAGTTCATAAAAATAATTCATGGAAATGGGCAGAGGGATTTCCCATTAGAGAATTTCACAGAGAACAAGAGTAGCTTATTTGCTTAAAATAACTGCGTTTTTAAAGCCTGTAATTTGTGTGTGTGTGTGTGTGTGTGTGTGTGTAGAACAGTGTCATTTCAACCCTCTAAGCAACTTTGAATGACTCAGCCTGGTACCTTATGCAACAAGTCGTTGCCTAACATCTGGAAGGACTGTGTGCTTTCCAAGAGAAAGAAAAATGGCTGGGCAGGGTGGGGATGAACAGCTTCCTTCATTTCCCCAGAAGGCACTAAAGAAAAACCTCAAGCACATGGTGCCCTATCAAATCCAATTTCCTATTTTTGTGGTAAGGAAGGTGTCCATTCATCTGATGTAACAGCCAATATAAACCAGCACCTGCCACACTTTAAGTGATTCCTCTATGCCTTGCGTAGGCAGAAGTATCTTTTGTTCACTCGTTATAAACACTTATTTCTACAGTGTCACTGAAAATCTGATGATATTTTGGAAGCCGTTTGGCTCTGTCTGACTGATGGCATCATGTAGTTTAATTGCTGAATTTATATTTTTCTCATGCTTCACATTTACTTACATGGAGCATATCAATTTCTCATCTTAAACCAGCTAAAGAATTTAAGATGAAAACTCTCAAGGGTTAATACTAAGATCAATACTTCAGTATTTTCACTAAGGACTTCAATGATGGGAGTAAATCTGCCTAATAGTAGTTCTGGTCAAGGCCCAACTCAAGCCAAGTTTGGAGGAATTGAACATCTGTACTCGGTGTGTAAATATGACTATAATTCAGTCACCTTTCTCCATAAGTACTGGACAGCCTAGTGCCTGCTGAGCTTGAAACTGATGCCCAGCCTATGGCAAGACTGCTGAAAACCCCAGTGAATCTGCACCTGCTCACAAAGCTCTCCAGCAGTACAGGTCCCTGAAAGTGATATTCCATCTACACTAGAGCCAACAAGTTCCTACAGCCACCTGAGGAAAAGGGACATGGGATGAGTCACCCTGGAAGGAGAGTGCTCAGTTTGAAAAGGCACAAACAATGACACAGTAAGAGAAGTACTTAAAGACAGCTAATAGAGAAGGAGGGCTGGCTCAGCTTCAGAAGTGCTTAAACTCAGGAAGTTATCCCATATGAGGAATGCCCTGGAGGGAAGAAAGTCTAAGAAAGGACCACAGATTTCCTTGAAAGATGACATCTAGGCATCTGTTTGGAATACAGAAGGGTGCTGTTAAGAAATAAGAAAACATCAAAGGAGAAAACACTGGTCTAGATGCACAGGAATAAGATAGAAACTGCCCCAAATCAAATTTAACTAGACATTGAAAGGTTAAAACATCTAGTAAGAAGTTCTTCAGCTATATTAAGAAAAAAAAGGAAAATATAATATCACAGGTAAGTAGTAGAGGTGTTGTCCAGAAATAAATGTAGATGAAGATCATTTGGGAGCAGTTTGATAACCAAGATACAACAGTAAGAGAAGAGCTGTTCTAACTACAGAGTGTTGCTAAGAACAAATAGGCATTTTGGCCTAGAACAGTTTTAGGCTTTGAATGAAAGAAATATTCTGGATCCTTAGAGAAATAAAGCTTTGAAATAATTTCCCACAGAAATGAAGGGGAGGGGACAAAGGGCTTACAAAAGGGATCAGCAAGTTAATAAAAAGGATTGCATGAGGCAGTTGCTCCCAAAGCAGAGCAGCTGGTCCCAGTGTCCTGGGACATCCCTTCAATTTTTTTGTTGTCCTTCAGAACAAGCCAGTAAAACCCTTGCCCACCTTTATTACGAGAGTCAGTATTACATTCACACACTGTCATAATTTGCAAACCTTTTTTAACCCTTATTTCATTACTAAATGAAAAAATAATCCAGCTGAAGAAATAAGTGTTGGTGCTAAACATTAAAGCATTGTTCTACAAAGCCTTTTCTCTTGCGAATACAGTTAATCCATCTCCAAAAATGGACTGAACTGCATGGGAATAAATTAAGGTTCTAAAATCCCAAATTACTATACAAGTGAAGAGACACTGAAATCATTTCCTCCATCCCTAATGACTTCGGTTTCAGTTCTGAGATGCAATCAGAGCAGTTTGTTAATGTGTATCGATGTTAAATCAGTTTTAGAGAAAAATGGCTGGAAAAGCTCCAGTGCAAGTACTTTCTCAATATGTGCTTCTCCTGAAATGAGTGTCTTTCAGAAGACTGTATAATGGCCAATCATTTGCCCAATTTTAGGAAGAAGTCAGCATAATAGTTGAAGATTTTCAGAAATAAAAGTCACTTTTTTCATAGTGAAATGAATGCTTTCTCTTGCATCAAGTAATAGGATAACAGTATTAAAAGTGAAAACAGAAATAAAGTTTCAAATCACAAGAAACAACTGAAAATTCTGACAATTGAATGAAAACGTTTTCCTGTTTGGAGTAGTCTTATAATGTAAACTATCTTTACAGCAAATGTCTCTGTCTCGCTCCATTATCTATATTCCCAGACTTAATAAAATCTCACATTTTTCTAAACTTGTACTATGCCTCATCTCTTTGCAAAAAGTTGACAGAAGTTTGCTTTTATAAAAAAAGCTTACAGGTATTAGAATGGGAATATAAGTTGAACAAAGGAGAGACCTCTCCTCTCATAGTAAAAGAACAAATTTGACTCTTACAGTCAGTTAGACACAGACTTAAATTAGTAAACTCAATACAGATTTTAGAAAAAAAAGCAGAAATCGAGTAAGGCTTCAGGAATGTATCACTTTTTCTATGCTACAAGGTATATGTAGTTATGATGCAAGTTTAGGGGCAGGAAGAGCTGGCTTTAGGGATTTGCAGCATATTTGTAAAGGTTTTCTTTTCAGCTGCTGGGGTGTCAAGTAAAAAACCGGAACAACGTAACTGAAGCCTCCATAAATTAAATACTATTCTAAACTGCAATTAAATTGTTCCCTGCTACTAGTTTAATAGTCCCTCCTTGGTTTCATCTTCAGCTTTCTGTGGCTTACATTCCTTGCCGGGATACGTCAATCTGTATAAACCACAGCAAGAATTGTTAAAACTGTGGAGTCTAGGCAGCTGCATATACCCAGCCAACAGCAGTCAAAAGCATAGAAAAAACAATTAAATTTTCTCCTGCATGTATGTTTTAAAAGAACAACAAACCTTACAAGGCCTGTAGAGGAGTCAAATAAAACTCTGCTGGAAATATTAAGTCCGACTTTGGGCACACAAGCACCATGGTGTAAACTGGCATTAGCCTTGGGTTCTGATCGACTGAGCAGATGGGAGAGAGGCAGGAACACTGTTGTGGGCTTTTAGGACATTGGCTTTGGGGGGAGGCTTAAGCTCCTGAGGAGATGCCAGGTGCCACAGCTGAATGGGGATGACACCTCATGATGGCATGCAGCTAATGCATAGGTAACTGGGGAGAGGGGCTGTGAAGGAGGAGCTTCTGAGCAGCCAAACTCTACTGTTTCCAGGATATTGTGCTGCATTTAAAATGCAAGGATACCAACAGGAGGGTGAATAAGCGCCACTGGGACAAAACCATAGGGGACCATTGAGAGAGGTCTTTAGCAGAAGCTGCAGTGAGCCTGGATGCCTTTGCAGAAAAGCAGGCAAGCAGTGGCATTAGACCTAGAGGGGGTGAGCAAAGCCAACAAAGCCAAGCACGGACATTAAGTAACAGCAACGGAGTGATTGCTGAGGAAATTCTCCATACTTCCTGAACTGCAGTAGAAACATGTCTCCCAGATACTTAACACCCATTTAGCTGTTAGGAAAGCACCAGGCAATTCAATGGTTATTTTGAATGTTCACCAAAAGATTGTTTCTTGCACCGAGCACAGCATCTTCTCATGTGACACTCCACTGAATGCTTCCATCAGCCTGGGGTCTGGTACTGGAGTGATGCTTTGTGTCAAAACAATTTGCCTGTTCAGTATTCAGTCCTGCTGTGCTGTTAATCTGTATTAGCTATGGGAAGCAGGAAAATTCATGGAGTTTTCAGCTCTATTGATGCATATGAAAATCTTTACATGGCAAAGCCCTTCGTATGAGAAACTGCAGTAGAATAATCATTCTGCAATTAATAACTTCTTGAACTGGGCCCATCTAAATACTATTCAAGCAACCTCTACCATTGTAGTGGGTTCGGTTTGTAACCAGGCAGAAACACCATTTTAGTGTAGTGGTTTGGTCCAAAATAATCATTACTATTTACCTTCTGTGAGATAAGAATTAGGAGAAATGCAAAGCAGACACCAAACTTGAAAGAATATAAAGAAATTTATTAACAAACCTAAAAGAAGGAAAAAGAAAAAATAAAATCATACCACACCTTCAGAACTCTTCTCCTCCCCCCACCTTCCTCCCTTCTCCCACTGACAATGTAAAAACACAACCCTTGAGATGTTCAGGGTGTTTACCACTTCCATAATAACCCTGTTCAGTCCATTTAGGAAGAGGAGTCTCTCTTGTCCATGCTATGAAAACATTATCACAACGAGACAGCCTCCCAGGTTGCTCGCATGTGAGTCCCATCCCACGACTTGCAGCTTTTCCCACAACTGCTTTCGAGGGTCCACTCTTGAGCTACTGGGGTGCAATTTTAAGGTTGAGACATTCAGAAACAAAAGTTCTCTTCACCCATCTCTGGGAGCATTTCACCTCTAAGAATAGAGGCCCTTCTCCTTCCCTGGGAGCAAAGGGTCCTCTTCATCTCTAGGACTATCTCTGGGAGCATCTCTAGGAACTGAGGTCTTCTCCTTTCCCATTTGGAGCAAAAGTCCTCATCGCTTCCATCTCTCCCTCTTCAAACTTCTCATGAAATTACAGCTGCTTCAGCATCTGCCTATCTCAGCACAGGTGCTTTTGCTCATGAGTACAAGTTGAACACTCCACCCCCCATGCCTTCATGAAATTGGATACAGCGGGATACTCTGATATATCATAGCTTTACAACAGAATTTCCGCTTTAAGCATCTCCTCTTTCTCTTCCCTCAGGTTTTCAGCTCTTCACAGCACTAAAAGGGTTAATCTCACCTAGGCCTTGCAGCTGGAATTTCACTTATCGCTGTTGGTCACATGATCTCTGCTGGACAGTGGTGCAGCTTCAGCTGAATCTTGGCCGCACTGGAGAGGGGGGAGAGCCGAGCCGCTCCGGCTGCCCACAGCAAGGCAGTGGGGGGGGTTCCATGACTGGAACAGGTCCATCGGCTCCAGGATGGCCGTGGCCCGACCGGGCCTGGCCCGAGCAGGGCCTGGGCTGGGCCTGCTGGCCCCCGCACAGGGCCCTCAGCCACCTGTCCCAGCGCCGGAAACGAGAGAGAGAGTCTGCTCAGGGTTTGTCTATTCTTAAGTGTGGATCACAGAGGCAGTCAGAATTTAAGTGGCTAAAAACTTGTCCATATTCAAACTGGCCAGCTGATAGGTTCTGTCAAGTCACAGAAGAAGCTGTAAGCACTCCTTTGCAAGAACATCACTTCTGGAACTATGCTTGCTAACCCATGACAACCATCTAAGACATGACTCATGTTTCAGCATTCAAGTGGGTCCCATCTTGGAACCCATTTCTGGGCACATGTAAGAATGAGATTTAGAACAATCAACAAAGTTTAACCAAGAGGAAATCATGTCTGACCCACCTGACTGCCTACAGTGATTCAGTGACATTGACTTTTTTAAGCCTTTTATTGGTATCTTCTTCAATATTTTTGCAACCAAAATGGTACACCATGGTCTGGATGGCTGAACAACCAGAGGGGCAAAAAAATGTTGGATGGTTGGTCCATTCCCAAATGCTCGGTCCTGGAGATTCATGTGACAACATCTCCCTTACTTCCAAGTTCTGGACTCCCTGATACCAGACTAACATTGAAAAATTGGAGTAAGTCCATCAGGAGGCCCCCAAGGTCATTAGGCTACTGGAGCACGTACCTGTGAGGACAGGCTGAGGGATCTGGGCTTCAGCCTGGACAAGAATCAACTGAGGAAGTGGCAGGAGGAAAGGGCTAACACCAGTTTCCCAATCCTACAAGAAGACTGTCAAGAAGAGAGAACCAGGCTCTTCACAGCAGTGAAGATGTGAAGATAAGAGGCAATGAACATAAGTTGAAATGAAGAGTCCAGATGCTATGAAAGGTAAAGTCTTTTTTGCTCTAAGGAAAGTCAGTGGAAGAGGATTCTCAGCCACTGGCCTTGGGGGTTTACAAAACCCAGCTGGATAAAGACCTGGAAATCTGGTGTGATATAGCAGGCAGTTGGACTTTTCCACCAAAGTTGTCTTCCAACCTGAATTATTCTATAATTTTGGAAAATACTATTTATTTTCTTTTACAGAAAAACCACTGTAGGATGTTAGATTCAGAGATATGATAGATTTGCTAGTTTCTGAATGAAGCAGATTTGCTTCATTATTATAGGTACACAAACTCAAAGCAGCTCTTCCCAGCATGGACAACCTGTATCAAGTTCAATGAAAAAAAAAATACCATCTAAATTTCCCAAAAGGAACTAGAATTAAAACTCAAGAGTGCCTCGTGACATTAAATCATTCATACTATTACCCCATATAAAAAAAGTTATTTCATGTGAACAAAGGATCCCAATCATGCTGTGGGATCAAAAAACATGACTGCTGCCTTAGTTAATTTATCTAAAGGCTTCCTACAAGCAGAGGCATTTATGAGAATATCCCCCTTATCTGCTTTTATTAACAAAGTCAGGGCCAGGCAACTACTACCTCATGCATGCAACACTAGACTCTACTTTTGCCCCTACTGAATACTGCTCCACAAGATACTCCCTGTAACAAACTTCATACTACAAGGGTTAAAGCATCCATGAATGAAAGTGCTTATAGTACAAAGATTTAAGTACAAAGTCATTAAGGACAAGTCGGCACTCTGGAATTTAACGAGGAACACATAAGGTGTTGACCAAATGCATCTGGAAGAGACTAAAACAGGCTGTAGCACTTTTTCCCTGTTACCTTCCTACTATACTACTATATCCTTCTTTGAGTCCTGCAGCATATAGCAAGAGACCTATTCTATAGCATTTGTTGACATATTGTGCAATTCTAAATATAGGACACCATTTCTTACTGTCACAATGAAAGCGCTGTCTTTTGGGGACAGAACAATATTTTACTTTTACTGGAAATGGCGGAGGGAAGAAGATTCGGACCAAGGACTTCTAAAAGATTCCTAAATCCACCGATTTTCCATTTCCATAATTTGCAATGTTTGAGCAGTCACTACAGTTTGGAAGCTATCGAGATACATGACTCACTTCTGAAGTATTCCAGCTGACACTGATCTCCCAGAAAAATGTCTGAACAAATGAAAATGCTTTAGCAAGTTTATCTGCAGCCAGAAAATCTCACACTAGTAATTCAGTTTTATTGTAAGTGTCAAGATACTGCTAATGTAAATGGACTTTGTCCCTTGGCTCAAAGAATCAATATATCTCAATTTTTGAGAAGACTTCAACTTGCCATACCTAACAATATGAATTAATAGAAATTCAAACAGCTGACACTGCTCAGCATTACAGTCAGCACATTCCCACTGGTACTTTCTAGAACCCCAACAGCACTTTTGGAATCAGGATTCTACAAAAGGACTGGAATTGCACTTCCAAGTGCAGGTCTGAGTGGGAAAAGCTTTTTCTGCCATGACTGCATTCATGCTTAATACTCTCTAGCTGAAGGTCTGAAGTAATGTTTAGCTATCTTGTAAGGTGACAACATGTCTTTATTTCAGAGCTGCCTACTCTATGGACAAAAACATTCAAAAAGCATTACTTCCGTCACATGGGAGGGAGAAGGAAGCTTTCAATCCTTTGCAGATCCAAGTTACTGCAGATAGTAAAACACCTGATTTATGTGTACAGGCGCTGTTTGCCTCTGCACATTATGGTAGAAGGACTTCACATTTTGTTTTTTGTGGCTCCAATTTTGCTTCAACAAGTCAATTGTGGGTGGAAATAACCAAATAGCATATAAGATGCCAAGCAGAGGCCTCTGCAAACTTGGCCCAGAGTGTGCATACTTGTCAGTCTTAAGTCTGCTGTTCTCATTTTAATCCCCCGTGCTTCTCGCATCTGCAAATTGTTTAGCAAATTTAAGTCCTTCATTTATCCACTTACAACCCGGTCTGCTTTCCTACAATATTTTATCATCAGATTTATGAAGCCGCCATTGTTTCACTTTGAATTTAAATTAAGTTAGATAGTAAATGATGCTAATCTTTAAGCAATGGCCACCAAGAAGGTGCAGGTATCAATAACAGCATGTTGCTTATTTAAAATACTGCTGCCAGAAATCAGAGGGCAAGTTTGAAAGGGAATTAAACACAGTCATATTTCAACTCCACCATATCTCAAATCGCACTATTTTACTATTTTATTCCTGCAGGTTACATCAGATGGGCAAATATTATGTGCTAGTGAGATGTTAATTACCCAAATGATTTATTTAAACCTTCAGGTTTTTCCTTAACACAAAATGCATAACTTGGTATGTTCTGCACCCAGTTTCCTGGGATACACAAGGTATCTTTCTTTTCTTATGATCCTTTGACCTATCCATTAGTGGATGGAATGATTAATACATGGAAACATCAGCAATATGATAATTTTTCCCTTGCAGAAAGGAGCAAAGTATAAGAGGATATTACTACAATATAGACAATGTCATTTTTCTGGAAAAAATAATATGAAACTATCTAGTAAAAAGCCACACAAACATGAAATAAACAAAAGACAGAAGTTTAGAAGCAGCTCCCCACTTTACCTACCAAAACAGAAGAAAAAGAAACAAAAAGAAAAAAAGTAAATAGAAAGGGTCTGACATGCAATGAAACAAAAAGAATCATTCCTCACTTCAGATTTCAATGAGTTGCACATTTCCAGACAGCTGTTCTGTTTCAAACAAACAGAAAGGTCTGCCTCGGGATATGAAAGCTTTCTATCAGGATCTTTTTGGCTAGATAGGGGTAGTCTGGCGTGGAGTACCTATATCTGTATATCCTATTGAACTAGGATTGTTTCTCCTATTATACTGGGAAGAAAAAAAAGAAAAAAAAGAAAAAAAAGAGAAAAAACCACCAAATCTACAAAAAACCCTCCACCCCCCACAAACAAAACCAACCCTAACAACTAAAGAACTCCACACACAAAGAAAGAAAAAAATGCCAAGTCACCAAGCCCCAAACTTTTAGGAAATAAATTCCTCTTTTAAATAAAAAAATGCTACAGGCAACTTTATTGCCATCACATAACATTGTTCTTTGAGAGTCTTGCCTTGCAATGGAAGTTTCTCTTCCCTTGCATATTTGATTTCCAGTTCCTAGATGAATTACAAAAATTAGTCCCATGAAGTTCTGGGTAATTCACTTGGCTCCCACTGCTCTTCCAATCCTTCCAGGACTGCAGCCGTTCCAAGGCAAGCACAAAACCCCAAGTATATCTGCCATTTGATGTGCTATGTAAGCAAATAATGTGTCTTTCTCCTGGAAAGACATGCAAGTCTGACAACTTATTTCATGCTGCTTAATTTATTTCAGACCTGAACAGCTAAATGACTTAATTGGTCTCAGCAGCTGACCACTATGATTTGATGGCCACATATGGCCAAACCCTGAGGGAAAAAGAATGCTGGAGTTAGCATGGCAGCCAGAACTTTAAAATGCACAAACAACAGGTGAGAATACAAAATCATCTGGTTACCCAAGACAGGCAGCTGCAGACATAGAAGATGTGAGACAGCTGCTTCCAGTTGGTGGTGTTGACTGTTAGAAAACTAGTTATCCTTACAAACTTAACATATCTGCAATAGATATCCCCAGGAAGACATCTGGAAAGGCACAGAGGAGTCTTAATTTCCCTTAGAAACAAAATTCCATCACAATCCATCTTATCTGTAACAGATGCTCATTCTGGAAAAAAAAACCAAAAAACAAACCACCAAAAGCAGTCCACCATAGGATTCCCCATCAAAATTCAACTACAAGTTTTGAATTAAAAAATTATAATTATGTGTAATTCACAGCATCTTGGGACTAGATACTGGCCACTCAAACAATACAGAAGAACATGAAGAACATGCTGCTCAACGCAGATGCCAGCGGAATAGTGCCACCAGACAAGAAACCTGGGAATTTGAATTCAGATCAAAAATCTGTGCTTTAAGACTTGAACTCTGCATTTGTTTTGGATAACAGAGAACTTCTCTCTTTCCATGAGAAACACATGCTACTAGTCAAAAAAATGTTCGTATCTAACAAAAGCAACAGTAGCTGACTAGTGGAAGAGTTAGTTATTGATGTCCAAGAATGAGAAAGCAGTTTAGGTACAGAAATCAAACTGCTGCAAATTTACTGTAAGACTTCTTATTCTATATTTGTCCAAATCAGCTCTCCAGCACTGAATTATAGATATACTTTCTTTTTCTAAGGAGCAAAAGAAAATTCAAAACTGGCAAAAGATTTTAAACATTGACCAACAGGGTTTAAAATAACCAATAATAGCAGAGAGTGAACAAATGGCTTAAATATGGTAACATGCTGGAGAGATAATTTTTTGTCAACCATGAAGTGTAATTTGACATGAATGTTATTGCTGGCATGCATAAATAGCATCATCAAGAGCATGCTAGTGTGCCAGAAAAAGTCGTTGCCTATTAAACAAGTTCAGCCCTTGCTTCTTCCTCATTCCCTCGCTGTACTCAACAGCTCTGCAAGAAGGAACACAGCCCTGAATTCTAACTAGCTGAAATGTACTTGGAGAGCACCTTCCTGAAAACTCCTCAAGCACAGGGAAAGTAAAAAGATCTGAGTTCTATCTGTTGGCATGGAATTTATTTTAATTTCATCCATCCAGCTCCACAGTTCCATCCCTTATTGGGTACAACATTAATATGGAACTTGAGATTTCATTACAACTGCAGTGTTCTGAAAGAGTAGCATTTACCAGCTGCACAAGGACATCAAACTCACCTGAGTCACACTTAAAATTACAAGCAACAGAACAGAACCAGAACACCTCAAACAGAAAACAGAGAAACTCCCTTAAAGGCCATGAGGGTCAAAAATATGAGTAGGAATCCTTCCTTCCAGTTCGCTTCCCATATTTCTATGGTGCTCTGCCTGGATGTACCAAATAGAGTTAGCTTTTGATGGGTCAAAACATAGGAAATTTTTTCTAGGATAAATAAAAACAAGGGTACTGGGAGTTGGAACAAACCATATTTTCATATTGGAGAATAGCAGGTGCTTTTTAAACCATGAGTTAATTCTGTACAGAAGCAACACAATTAGGTTCGAACTTTCAAAGTAATCTGAAGTCATTAAACAACCAAATTCTGCATTGAAACAAGGCCTCAGGTGAATTATTGTTATCTTCTGACCTTTAAGACTAATTGCAAGCTTAACACTTGTAAATATGTTTTTATAGCATTTAACAAACAGGCAAAAAATTTAAAGTGATGTTTGGATGCTTGAGTTTACAAACATATGTCAAGGACTTAACTTTTGGCACAGATAAGTGAACCAAGTACTTTCAAACTCGATGTCAAGGCTAACACCTGACCAATTCAACTGTAAAGGCACTTTGGACTTCATTCACCTGAACTTATGGCTGTATAGCCAATACTGAAGAGAAATATTTCAGCATAAGGAAACCATTGATCATAGCAATATTTGCTAGGTCATAAAAAACTGATTATACTGCAACAAGCCTGTTCTAAATCAACACTAAGTGTTGGGGTCTAATACTGTTTATGCAGCAAACATACTCACTGAGAATTATGATCTACTTTGTTTATGCTCATTTTGAATGCTTTTCTCCTCAGATGATTTACAGTTTTATTTTTTCTTCCAAGGCTCAGTTCCTGGAATTCTTAAACTGCTCCAACTCAGCCATTTCCAGATCATCCATTAGTTGTTTCATTAAAGTTGTGGATTTACAAGGCCCACTCAGCATTCTTATCACTGACTCATGTTCTCATCAGCAAGCAAGTTCTGACCAGTAACTATTTCACCCCAAAACTGAGCTCTGCACTATCTGCACAAGCCACCTTGACAGCATGCATGCCAGCACCAACTGGGTACCCAGGTTTTACCCCCTCCCAGGAGCCACTTTAAGACTTTTTTTGAGAATCCAACATTTAGTCATGCCTAGTCCTGCAGTCCTCAAGCATCCAGTCTCCTTGAAACCTCACATCAGCTGGACATTACCACGAATGCTGGTAATACATCTGCCTTCCCTCACATTTCCTCCTGCCTTACACAAAATATCTCCTGCCTTAAGGCAGCTTTGCAAATTCCATTCCTCCTAGAGCCAGGAAGAACTGGGAAACACAATGCACACTCAACCTGAGAGAGACTAAATTAGAATATGTTAGTTACATCATGTTACATCATGTTAACACTGAGAAACCATCCATTCTTCCCAATATTGAGCCAAGGCATTTACAGAAGGCTCTCAGAAGTCTGAGTATTGCTCTGCAAATCTGTGAGTCTCCATGAACCAGAAAGACTGCTCTCTAACAAATACAATCTGAAATATTACCACCTTTAAATAGCACTGAACAGGGACTCCATGATACTGCTGCCTTGACTGGCTATCACAACGGAGCAGATTGAAAGAGAGACACTTAAATGTTCATGTGTACATCACAGGTTCTATAAGGAGACAAAAAAAAATAAAACAACCCTGATAGAATCAAAAGTCTTTTTCCTCCAATATTTTTATGCTGTTTCCTATGGAGTTCTTTACTAATGTGTCCAGAATATATAACTATTGCTTTAAATTTAGGTGTTAGCTTGTTGCAGTGCCACTATGTTTTAGTTTGCTAAAGACATGCTGCAGATGGAACTGTTGCTTTTAAATTAACTTTTGTAATTTGTGATAATTTCTATTGCCTGTTTTCTTACATTAAAGTTTTATATCTAGTGTAAGAGAAAATTAAGATGCATGTCATATTAATATAAGAAATACTTAGGCTTGCACATAGGCTTCATCACTCAAAGATATCATAGATGGATTTGAGCTGTATTTATAAAAATCCACTGATCCCCCCAATATGCCAAGAGGGTTAACAATCCCTCTTAAACCTTCCATGGTTGGAATGATCACAAAATGTAAAGTAACACCAGGAAATAAAAATATGAAAGTGTAGATTGGTGCCATTTTAGCACTCCCGGACATGAGCAAGTTACGGCGTTAACGTATCCATTCAATTTCCTTGGATGTATGAATCCCAATATGATCCTCCCCCAAGCACAGTGTGTGGTTAGCCTTTAAATGGAGCAGTCTTTGCTTCTCATATACATATCACTCATCTGATCATACAGCCTAAATGTGAATTGCACCATTTTTTTCCAAACATTTCCCTTAAGATTCATGCCATTCACATTACTAATAGGCATACTTATTTTACTCCTCAGTTTCTTGTATGTTAGTATTCTTAGTATGTTAGCCCTAGTAGCTTCTAAAAAATTAACCATAACAGTACTGTCCAAATCTTAACTACTTCAAGTTCAGTCAATATTCAAGTCTCAAAAAACAAACAAACCGAAATCAAAAATAAAAAAGCAAACAAGAAATGAGGTTTTTTCCATTATTTTACTACCTCAAAGTGACTAAAACAAGTATCCTACATTGTTATGTGATATTCACTTTGTATAAATGTAAATAAGTCCATTAGATAAAAGGCATGTGTGTGTGTGAGTGAAATCTGGCCCATCAGTCACTACATAGCTTATACACACAGAAATATGCTAGCAATGCACTGCTCAGCCACTTCAAAACACAGCAAAACAAACTGCATCAGCTGCTGAACACAGACTGATATCAGGGAAATTCCTGGGTTAAGAAAGCAATGCACACGGACTCCTCCTCAACTGTAATTACTCTGAGAATAAATTATATATCATTGTTAAATAAATCACAGGTCATTACCAAGTCATATAATTCACCTTCATGAGAAACAACAAAAATGTCGGATACTAGTAAGAATAAATCTCTGTGCCTAACAGTACTTTTCTTCTGCAGTTCTGTATTTAACATTCATTGTTCCCCTCTAATACTTATTTCATACGCTCATTAAATTCCTACCAAATGCTTAGATACGTCTTAATTCCTGCAGCGTGAGCACCATCACTCTGAGGGTAAAGGTTCAATTTTGCTCTCACATCAAAGTGATGTCTTGGAAGCCCTGAGTTAAACTGAGATAATATGAACAAAACTGAACCAAATAGATTCATATATTGGTAATCAGCCAGTCTGCCAGCTGTGCTACTGGAGCAAAGTAAGTTATCTGCCAATTCTTGAGCAGGTATGTGCTCTCCACATGAGGAACCAAGGCTCTTGAAGCCAGAGGATTATGTTTAGATAGCTTCTATACTACTTTCACTAAAGTACATTTTCTCAGGCAGACTAAATATGGTCTGGGAGCATTCTCTGGCAGATGCACATTTAGTAATGTAGGTCTCCAGATTAAGGCAAATTAATTTTCGTTAGAAGCAGCACTAACCAAAACTAATGAATTTAGGGGCACATTTCATTTCAAGCAGGACTGAACCCTACATGACAGGGTTTTGTGAGGTTAGTGCCTTGTACAATAATTTCTACAAAACACTGAACAATGCTCTGCAAGCAGAGGGTGAGAAAGGAGGTCACAACTTCTAGGTGATCTCAGAGAAGAAACAATAGGAGAGTCACTGAACTTTTCCTTCTTGTTTCCAGCTAACCCTGCCAAAGCAATCCCAATCATTTAAGATTGTTTTCTTCTTTATCCAAAATAAAAGTTTAGCTTATTAATACACAAAATTTTCAACTATTTATTCTGCTCAAAGCACATGCAGATTTCATTTCTTATCACCCTGATATTGCTCTGGTCTCTGCTGTCATATTCAGAAACCCCATCCATTGTGTTGTGCACCATAGGAGAACTGCATCAATGATGATAATCCAAACAGCATTTTTTCTACACACACAAGTTGCTGCACGCTTTCAGAAAACACATCCTGCTAACTTCACACCAGAAAGGATAAAGACAGGTTCCAAGCAAAGCCATGCACCAAAAATTTTACATAAAGTATTGCATCTACTAAAACAATATTGTTCACTTAAGTAATTTACTAGATGTACACCTAAGACATTACTTCAAAATTCATGCGTGAAGCCCTGAGGGAGTCGGGAACTTTCATCTACATGGCCTGTTTTGAAATCTGGCATGAGATGAGTGCTGATGAATAAAATTTGTCACAAGGCATTTTTGCCACGTAGTTTTGCATCACTGAAATAATTTTTTTCACCCTACACTCATTGACAGTTGTATTAAATCTGATTAATACAACCATTTCCATTGCACTGTCAGATTCTAGTGAAACATGAGTTTTCAGTGGTTCAAGAACTGGAGCTGTCAACTATAATTTAAAACTGCACCCAAACAATGACACAACATTACCTCAGTATTTCAAAGATATCTTAAAAGAAGACTCCTTAAAAAATACCCCCTCTTTGCATGAGCAAAGTCCCATTAGAAATCCCCACTAATTAATAATTTATATTCTTAGAAGAATTATTAAGAAGTGTCAGATTTCAAACTCCAAATTGAGCTAAACCCCCAGAGGCAAACTGCAGGTTTAATTTACTGTAAGAGAATCTCATCATTTTCATTAAGCATGTTATCTGGAGAGAGATTTGAGAGAGGACTGATGGCTTCCAGACTACAAAGCACTTGACTCCCAAGAACCTACCATTCTGTCAAATCTCTTAGTATCATCTAAGAAAAAGGCAAGAGCAGGATAGCTTATTGCTCCATGTCAGAGCCGCCCAAATTTTTTACTTCTCCTGTCATGCATGTTTCCTCCTAACTGACTCTATTCTGAATAGGAAGCACAATTCATACTGACAATGTAATTGCTTAATTATTGCAGCCTGCTTACCTTCCAAAACAAACTAATGCAAAAGAAATCAGAGGAAAACAAAAGCAACTGATGGCATCTCATGAGCCAGAGCATTGAAAACAGTGGAAAAATCAAATAGAATAATGATCAAAATATATTTTTCTAGTACCAGTGCCACAGAATTCATAAAAAGTTAAAAGGAAACTTTCAGATTAGCATTTGGTAGTTTGTGCTCATGTCTTCTGCTTCCCTTCCTCCCCCATCTTACTCTGTGGCAATGTTTGTCTGGTAAAACTTTAGCAACCACAGATGCATACTCTTTAAAACTAGTGGTGTGAATATAAGTTTATTCCTAGGCAACCTGAGTATGGTAATAACAGTCACTACTGGTGTCCTACAAGACTTCGACCACAGCAGGACATATCAGGAGCAGCGCCTTTAGTTCCATCCTCAAAGAGAATCTCCTTTCAACCAACACTGCCCACTGAGGGCGAAATGGGAATTCAATTATTTTGTGCTAGGTGCTTCAGAGAGAACACACTCTACCCACTCCCCATTTTTGGCCAGTAGCAGTCTGGGTACATTTTAAAGACAGAGCTAAACCCACCCAAAACACAGTTGATTTTCCTATTTCTTCAATTCATGTTAAACAAGAAAGGCTAGCCCTGAACTCTTTATTCTTTAATGTGCAGGATTACTCTGCACATGTGTCTTGCTTATTTCTCCTCTCAGGATGCGGTGAGCATTACTTACAATAATATCCTTTTCAAGTTCTGCTGTTTGCAGACTCATTCTCATATATCATTTAATCAAAGTTTCTAAAAAGATGCAGCATGCTGAGTAATTCTCCATTCTCTTATCACACACATAGGTTTAAGCTTTTCAAAGAGACAACTTTGCAAACTGAACTAGTCTGAATGTGAAGCTGCATTTGGTTTTTACTATACAACCTTCAGGAAAGGCTGAGTAAGTTAACATTATTCTCCAAGAAGAACTTGTGCAATTCCTTTGAAAGACATAATCAATGGCTGCCTATTAAATACATTTCTCCCAAAAATTCATTATTTGACTAGTATAATAAAAAATTTGGTAGGACATACCGTACTAAAATATCTTTCACACAATACTTTAACTCATGATACTTCAGCATGAGAATTAAATGATTTTTGAAAAACACTGTCCTCTTTCTTTAAAGCAATGCCACTACCAACACCAGCCAGCAACACACACACGGTGTAATACCTACCTGTTCTGTGTTCTGTTTAAAGCAGCCCCTACATCAAGACATTTCCATCTTTGCTGCCTGAAACAATTACAAAAACAATATAACACCAGACCTTCTCACTCCAAATTCCTTCTCTCAAATGGGACAGAGGATTTCCAGGCTTCAGCGTGAGGGACCAACAGGTAACACTGTTTTCGGAGGAAGGCTCTCAGTGGAAGTCTCAGCCTGAAATGGATCCACTTTTGCGGAGAGTGGGAGGATTTGAAGAAACCAGGCAAATGGTGTTTGACCTTTGCTCTTAAAGCAAGCAAAAAAAAACCCCAAAAGCCTGAAACTCACTGGGTGGCACATGTAGACCCCTTATGCAAAGCTTTGTTTTTCTCCTTCAGTTATGCTTGAACAGTCAGAGAAAGCAACATGCCAGAAAGAAGTTTTGTTGTCCAGCTATCCGACACTGCACGCTCCCTGGAGGCTTCCTCTCAGATTATCATGTTGTGCTTAGTTGGGTCACAATATGTTTCTGTAAAATATTTCACTATACTTGGAAAAAAGCCTTAACAGCAGTCTTAGGGGAAATCACCATGAATAAATGCCAGGCTGCTTTTCCTAAAAAGTGGCAGATACGAAGTGAACTTGATTGGCAGTGTTTGAAACACCCCATCACCTGCTTGACTGGCAGTTCTTGAGTCAAACACAGCAAGTACCTCCAAGCACAGTGCAGTTATCCAGCCCTGAGATAATTATCACTGCTAGATTATGTCAGTGCAACCAATAAAAGAAGTTTATTTGAAGCTTCTGTTTACATAGAACCCCTAAGGTATTCTCGTTTTGAAGAGGTTGTTCAAAAATGGTGTCAACACAGCTTCAGCATTAACATTAAGAGATACATTTTCAAGCAGGGCTTCTCTGACCTGACCTAATAAAATAACTTATCCACAAATGCAAGCAATATTTATAGAATCCCTACGCGATCTTAAAACAAGAGTAATTATTTTTCCATACTTGCAAAAGAGAATTTATATTTATTTTAAATACCTAAAAGCATCCTCCCTCTTTTTCTCTGCAGGAACAGCCAGTTATTTTCACAGCTGAAAGCAATAATTTCTAAATGGGAAAGTATTTCCAAACAAGAAACTTCTGATTATCACCAAGCTGCTCAATTGTTATTTCATTTGGATTTTTTTGTTCCTCTCCTCCACAAACAACCATCCACAAAGAGGGTGGAATTTAGGTGTGTGTAAGAACACACATTTACAGGCAATAAGCTCTTCAAAGCATGTATGGCTTCTACAAAAAGCACCATTAATACAATTCACATTTGGCACCACAAGTGTGCTTAGGACGGGAAAAGTACTTTTCTCCTACCACTTGGGAGAGGAATGGGAACATCTTTCAAAGTCTTACCTATTGAGTCACAGCAATGATCATATTCTTCATAAAAGACACAGATCAGGGGCTAGTTTCTGCAAGAACCATCTTTCCCCTAGATGTTCTTAAAGACTGAATTCCTCTAACTGAAAAGTAGTGCGGGTTTTATACAGGCTCTTCTCCTCTGCTGGTTCCAAGGCTGTTCTCATAAGCAACCACCAAGCAGTAATCATAGAGCCACAGACTACCTAGAATAAGCTAAATCTCTTCTCACAGTCTTGTGCCTACACAGCTGTAAATATTCTGAACCCCATTCATATCAGAGCAGTGGCAAATGATTCCTGCACTAGTCTATCACTGAAATACTTGAAAACTTGGACAAGATGTATCAGAGGCAAAGACTTGAAGGATGGAAACAAGTCCAATAAAGCACAATATCATAAAATACAGATCCATTAATATCATGGGAAAATCAGAATACATGCAGCTGTCCAGGAAATAATCAGGAAATTACATTAATTAGAGCCCTTTTCTCTGCTTGACATTTCACCACAATACAATGACTACTTTTTCAGCTGCTAGTAGGACTTATACTAGATTTTCCTAAATTGAACAGAGTGATAGCAAAGTGAATTAAGTTAAGTGGCTATACAACCTTGAACTGTTGCCTTTCCACTACACGTCAGAGAAGAACACAACCCCATTTTCACAAAAGATGTTCCAGGCAGATCACAGATGTTTACAGATGCACCCAGTTAGAAAACCAGAATAGGCTGGGCTGTTGCCTCTTTAGTTCTAGAAGGAACAGATGAAAATAGTGGAAAGATTTCTCCCCCCCGCCAAAAAAAAAAACATCATGGCAAGTTGGTGGACTAGATCCTTTTGTTTAAGTCCTAGAGGACATAATGTCCTCAAAAGTGGCAGAATTGCCTTTAAGTAGCAGAAAATGAAGCTTACTATTTTCCTGTCAGCTCAGTTTAACGAGTAACATTAACCCCTACAGGTCATGTCTGGCTGAAGCCTTTTAGTGTTCTTATCCCTTTTTCCTCATTGTCATAAAATGGTTATTATACAAGAGTACATATAATTTTACATCAATAGTAGGAAAAGTAATGTCTCTGGACTAATATCTACAATACATTCCTTATCAGATCAGAAGTCCTTTCCTACAAACACAGCCTTCACAGAGGAAACTGTCCAAACAGAGTTGACAGTAACTCAAGAGCTGCTATTACTGAGAAAGTCTAATTTCTCGGCTTTATCCAAAGCAAATCCACTCAGAATGAAATTTCGCAAACTGGGTTCTTAAGACACCAGTGCACATCTCCAGACCATTAACTAGGTTCACATGGCTTCAGTTCTACGGACAAAAGAGGGTGTTTCAAAAGCTTAACCACAACCACTTCTCCTCAATGCCTCTATTACTAAGAAAAGCCTGGTGACCCTCTATTCTGAAGTACTCCTATTTCAAATTCATACTCATGACAAATGGCCACAAAGAAAAGAAACAAATTCACACGGGATGTGAATTCTCTCTACAGCTGGTAAAAGGAACATTCCATTTTTCAACATCTACAGACATTTGGGGTTTCATTGTGGCTAGGAAAAGTGTCATATGTTTATGTGGAGTATGCTCAAGTCCAGCAGAAAAATTAGGAAAAGACACAAAAAAAATCAAGTTATACTGTAGAACTTGGACAATTGAGACAACAGTTTAAGCCAGAGGTATCCTATAGAATCCCATAGACCTGCCACCTCCTAAAGAAACCAAGTAAAACCATGGTTGTGAGGTAATGGTACACTTCTCCTTTTTCCAAGAAATCTGTCTCTATGTAGCTTCACAAATTCCTGCACAAAGAAAAATGGATGAAGAAGCAGAGGCAAGGAACAGGAATACCACAGAGGAAAGACTGGCTCTGATCAAGGACCAGTCTTGACTTTAAAAGTTAAAAAGTGATCTTTGTCCTAGAATGTTAGATCACAGTTAACAGTCTGTTAAAGGTGGTTGTTTTTTGGGGGTAGAGGGAGCTGTGTGATGGAGACTAACACAGGGATTAAGCCCCTTCTACTTCATAAATTTTCTCAAAGCCTCACAACACAGGATAATGAAAAAGAGTATAAACTTGCAGACTGGGGGCGGAAAAAAACCTGGGTGAGCTAGGCATGCACAGGAAATGAAATTAATTTCTGTAGGTATAAGATAGAATGCAGACAAGAACAAATGAAGTTTGGAGTTTTAAGGATCCAAAAGGGTACAACTGAGTACAGTAGACATATAAGATTTATGGAAGGGCAAAAACAGAGGCAAGGACATGAGGACAGAAAAAATAATGTTACATTCTATTTCTCAACACCAAGCCTAAATATCTGAAAGCAGAGATGTGCTTGCCAGAGAGCGTGGTTGGTGGTGATGTGAATGGCAAGGGGAAGGAAATTCAACCTGTGGAACCACTCAATAGTTTTTACACAGTTACTGTCCTTCCCACCCTCAGTGCTCTGTGCAGAGCCCAGCAGAATTAATTTCAGCGCATTTACAAGCAGGTTACTAGCCAGAGGACACATCCTAACTGGGTTAGGATAAAAGCTAGACTTTGGGAGAATTACAAGCAAATCTCCTCCACTCCACCCTATAACAAATTCTCCATAGGGTTTTGGAGCTCAGCAGGAGCAGCTCCATATTCCTGAGACCTGAAGGTGGTCATCACTCCTTTTCCTTCCCTGCACACTAAGCAAGCAAAGAGGTTTGCCAGTGGGTACCTAGCTATATCTTTTGTGGCACAATTATAGCAGTACACTTACACACCAGCAAAGAAACATCCTTCTGCAGACAAGACGGCTGATGTACAACAGCCCACCCTGAGACATAACCATTAAATGGGATGCTCCCACAAAAGGGTTGACCCTCATATCAACTGACCAGGTTTGATTAAACTTTTGACAGCAATTCCATACTTTGCACTGAGCCAAGAGACCTGTACCTATCATAGAACCATAGAATACAATGAGTTGGAAGGGACCATCAAGATCATTGAATTCAATCCCCGGCCCTGCACAGGGCACCCCAAGAATCACACCATGTGCCTGAGAGCATTGTCCAAATGCTACTTGAACTCTGTGAACTCTGTCAGGCTTGGTGCTGTGACCATTTCCCTGGGGAGCCTGTTCCAGTGCTCAATCACCCTCTGGGTGAAAAATCTTTCCCTGATACCAAATCTAAGCCTCCCCTGACTCCGTTTCAGGCCGTTTCCTTGAGTTTTGTCACTGGTCACCACAGAGAAGAGATCAGTGTCTCCCCCTCCTCTTCCATTTGTGAGGATGTTGAAGACTACAGTGAGCTCCCCCTCAGTCTCCTCTTCTCCAGGCTAAACAGACCAAGTGACCTCAGCTGCTCCTTATGCTGCTTCCCTTCCAGATCTTTCACCATCCTCATTGCCCTCCTTTGGACACTCTCTAATAGTTTAACATCTTTTTTATATCATGGCACCCAAAACTGCCCCCAGGACTCGAGGTGAGGCCGCCCCAGTGCAGAGCAGAACAGGACAATCCCCTCCCTTGCCCGGCTGGAGATGCTGTGCCTGATGCACCCCAGGACACGCTTGGTCCTCCTGGCTGCCAGGGCACTGCTGACTCCTGTTCAACTTGCCATTGACCAGGAGCCCCAGGCTCCTTTCTGCAGCGCTGCTCTCCAGCCTCTCCTCCTATACACACAATCAGAGTTGCCCCATCCCAGGTGCAGAATCCCGCCCCTTCCCTTACTAAACTTCAGTTCATTTCTTCAAATACTAATGGCATTAGAACATGAATACATGGGAACTTCAAAGTTAGGATACAAGTCAACATTGGAAAAATTTTTAAATGGGAGCAACACAGCTAAACACCTCTGGTCAGGTTTTATTACACTGATTCAACAAAAAAAGCACTGCTTCAGTCAATATGTTTTTCTGTTCAAACAACATGTTGCAGCTCTTCAAGGTTCCACTGGTGAAAAGTCATCTCTTTCAGAAACAGAAATGTAGCAAGTGAAGCATGAAGCAGTCCTCCTTTTAGTGAAGAAAGAGATGCTCTCATTTTTCTCAGGGGTTAAAGACAAGTGATGAGTTAGTGCTACCCATGTTCTTAGTACACTTCATTACTTAATTAATATGAAATGTCAAGTATGTGGTATTGCTAACAAAGAATTTTAAATATTTTAATGTGCATAGTGAAGCAATTTGCTATGTTCAGTGCAAAAGTTTTAATCTACAATGCTAAATACATGAACCAACAAGACAAATGTATAAAAAAATGAGCACAAGACTAAGTCCTAATGCTAGGTATTTATACCACATAATTGTGGTGTGGCAGTTGTATTTTCCAGTGTCCAAATAAAAATGTTACATTTATGCCTTTATTATAAAAGCTTACAAACACTACTTTTGTCTGACATTAATTCACACTTGTATTTTGCAGGTTACTTAATATAAGCATAAAATATCGAGATTAATGCTGACATGCCAAACAGACATTTTTGTGTTTACCAGAAACATCTAATTATATCTGTCTACATAAGTAATGAACATAATCTAAAGGGAAGTCAGTATTATCTAAAGCACCAGTGCAGAAGAGTAATTCTGAACTTGCTGAACTAGCAATCCTGTGTACTGATACTTGCGTTGACAGGGATTAGTCACAGCAATATTTTTAAGACATCAGTTTACAGCTGAAAAAGCAGTCCCAAAACATTTGACAAAACACCTGCAAAGGTGCAAAGAGCAAGATGAGTTCACTAGCATTAAGGAATAGGATAAATCATGCTTTAGGACTTGTGAAGACAAAGTAATAACACACAGGAGCACCTTCTTTTCTACAAATGACCACCCATCTTAACATTGACCAAGCAATTTCTTCTGCATTGGCTATGATTGAGATTGAATCATATGCTTATGAAAGAAAACTCTGCACCAGCATTAAGAAAGTGCTGGCATGGCTTACAACTGTAACTAATTTTCCATGCTGCAAGAATCACCTCTGATATTAATAACTGCATTTCCATTTCATGTAGGCAAGAATCAGAAAAACTACTTACAGACACAGATAAAACTATGGAGATACAAAATCTTTTTACTTCACAGTGAGATGTCATCTTTAGATGCTACACCACGAATAACAGAGGAAAACCAGCTTTTACCATAGTATGACTGTATTTTTCTCAACAGCCAGCCCTGAAGATCAAAATGCAGAAAGCTAACTCACAGCAGCAGTAGATCTGAAGTACAGGTGTCAAGCTTTTAATTGCTTAGCAGTTTTTCATTTGTGGGGTGGAAGGCAGCAATTAAAGCAAGAAGATTTTAATCATAGCTCAGGAATTGCATTTTCTGTTTTGCATCTCTGTGCTCCCAAATTTGGACACGGCAACAGTGTTTTTAGCAGCTACTTCGTTACCCTGAAGTCTGACCTGATGCTAACTAAGGTCTGTACCTTGACAATAAAAAAGAAATTACTGTAAAGTAATTAACATTGGGGAAAAATTTTTCACGTTCCAGCTAGGAAATGAGAGATCAGAAAAAGAACACAGCAGATCAAACTCATGGTTACATACAAGACACCCACAACATAGCAAGAAGCCACTTCAAGCAACACACTGCGACAGCATGACAATCCTTTTCAGGGTACTTGTGAGCACTGGAACAGGCTGCCCAGGAAAGTGGTGGAGTCACCATCCCTGGAGGTACTTTAAAAGACTTAGGTGCCTAGGGACACAGTTTAGTGGCGGACTTGGCAGTGCTGGGTCAAATGGTTGGACTCAATGATTTTAAAGGTCTTTTTCAAACTAAACAATTCTATGATTTAAAGGTAAAACGAATAGTGGAATTTTCCCACTACAACTTAATGACTGGGGGGGAAAAGGGGATGGACTCCAAAACACAACAACAAAGGCACAGTTGTGCATTTCTCCCTCTAATCCAATATACTGTTGGAAATGAATGCATCCTCATTTAAGATTTGCAAACAAAAGGCCCCATAGAGCATATGGGACATGCAGTGAGATTTCAGCTAAAATATAGCAAACAGTACATATCCAGATGCTGGCAGAATTAAATCTCATCATATACAGCCATGGGATCCTAGATCTATCTGGAGGTATCGTCAATTTTGGATGTATGTACTGGCCAGTTTTGTTTTCTTTTTCAGTTTGCAAGACTCAATTTCGTCACTGGGAAGCTAGCTGATCACATAGAAAAGCCAATAATTAAACTCAGTCTTCAGAATTAGTACAACTATCCAAATTTTTTATCTTTTTCTGCTTATGAGCTACCAAGAAAAATCATTGACCTTAGAAATTGAATTGATTAAATACTCCTTTGACAGTGAATGCACTGTATTCAATCACTTTTTTTTTCCTGGTTAAAATCAGCATTTTATTCAGAGCCTATGCAAAATGGCTTTTTCACATTTAAGAAAAAATTACTTAACAACCAATTTTGTGTCTTCGGGCTAAATTTTAACTTTTGAAATCTTCAATATTTAACTAGTACATAACATGGGAGGAAAGCTATATTTACATTTCACAAAAGAAAATAGATTCCAAATTCAATTCTGCATCTGTATCATAAACCTGATGTAAGCATATTTAGATCCCATAAGACTGTTACAGTGCAGTAGTTCCTTACTGTATCATGATACTAATGAATAACGCAATATCTGCAGTAGAGAACAAAGAAATACTTTTTTCCTTGAGAGATTTTAGCAGCATTTTCTCACAACATGATTTTAGATAAATTACAATATTACAGAATATCAAAACTTTGCCTGTATGGATCCTCTCAGTTACTCTTAAGTTAAGGAGGTCTATCACTTAGCAGTTTGAAATTGTTGCCTTTTGACCCATGAGTGAAAATATATTGAAAAGTAAGTTTTAAACCATTTTGGATTTATTGAACAAATATCATTCAAGTCAGATTGATAGATGGTGTACTATCATATTCAGGCTCTCTTTATTTTTTGGGTTTGCTAAAAAAACCTTTACTATTCGAGATATTTAGATGTCATGGAGAGTGACTTTGATTTGAAAAGAAACAAAAACAATATTTTAAGATACCAACAAGTTTATAGGCAACTATACGTTCTATTAAACTGTGTCCCACTGTTGCAGCGGGGATTCTTGCAACACGTGTATCAGACAACGAGGCCCGTGGAAAAGAATATATGGACTGATTCTTGGTAGATATTTTCAGAGGTGTTTATTTTTCCAGCCGCCTGGTTGGTGACTTGGCCAAGAACTGAACAATCACAGGACCAGAGGGTCCTTCCTGGGCAGGGGAACACAAAGCAACCAATGGGGAACGAGGTCGACCAGGGAGTAGGGAAACCCTGTAGGCCCTGCCTCTACCCTGGGGCCCCTCTCCCAGGACCACATGGCAGAGGGGAGGAACCCCAACATCCCAAAATCTTTGATTTAATCAAAGACTTAATGTAAAGAAAATTATTGGTATTAATAATTTAAACTTGCTTCTTGCACATTTTCAGGGACGTGTTCATTCTTAAGAGTTGTTTCTAAACTAACTGAAGTGGCAATATTATTATGATAAAACAATTAAACCAAATGAAGGTGGCTTACATTTACCTAATTAAGAGTGATTGATAATCTCAACATTCAGTTCAAGCCTAAGTCGTACAGCGCTATCCAAATGAGTGTCTCCTTTGGCCTTTGAATCCTTTAAAAAGAAATATTTGGCCTCAGATTTTATCAGGAACATCTGATTCTTCACAGTCAACTTGGTACTTCACTTTTCAGGAAGAAATTCCCATACCCTCTCTTCCACTTCCCTCCAGTGGAATCTCCGCAAGGAATGACACTAGGCACCCAAAAATGCTGCTGTTCCCCTTCCACTGCTCCCCAAACTCTACTCGGCATGTTTGCTGATAAGTCATTTTTTCATAACCTTCTTGCTAAGAAAACTTAAACACTGAGCTTCCATCACTCCAGGGCTGGAATCAAGGGAACAGTAAAGTGGGGAAAGGCTTTTTCTGTCCACAACTATGAAACTTTACTGGACTGACCATTGCAGTTTAAAGCTGACAAATTTACCTTCTTGAGTAAAGCGGTAATTTACAGGTAAGGAAAGACCATAAAGGTTATATAACAAGACAAAATACTGGAATTAAGGGAAAGCATCTCACATCTACCTCTATGTCCTTAAGCAGCTTACTGTAAAAGCCTAGATCCCCTCCAGTTATCTGAAGGAACAATTATAAGGATAAATGTTGCTTAACTTTAGAGACCTCATGATGGATAGGCAAAGAACCAAAATGTAACATGTTCAGGTAATATGTAAAAATAATCCACATTCTCCCTTGAAAAACAATCTTTTCCAAACTAGCTTGTGTCCACAGAACTCTAAAAGCAGGCATCCACATTCTGCGTGAAACAGCGCTGTTGCTGATGCTTAAACTCTTGTTAAATCTCTCCCGTTTTATAGCTAATCACATTTTTATAGCAGGCATGAAGCATTCTACAAGGCCCTTGCTGAGCTGTTCCTGTAAATCAAAACCTTATTCCATCTTTCTGCTTGCTGGCAGCAGAGCAAGGTTACTTTTACCATTTATGGTTATAAAACACATCCAACTTTTTCCCCCCTTCAGTTGCTGCCTTTTTTCCACTATTCTTTCCTTCTCTGTCTCACTCTGAGAAGGATATTCCAAGTTCAGCTAAACTTCAGAACTCATCTATAACCTTTTTCTTGTCTCCCAGTACACTTACAACCTCATGAAAACATCTAATGAGAAGACAGTGAAACATTAATACAGTATTTAGGTCAAGAGCCTCCTTCTGACCTCAAGCCACATGAAACAAACAAAAGCCACACAAGAACAGCAGGAGATCAGAAGCTCTGTATGATAAGTTATCACTATATGGCACATACGTATATCAGCTCACAAAATAAGGCCCAGATCAGACTGGAGGTGCCCAGAATGATACTTATAACACCCTGATATAAACACTCAGTTCAACATGTGAGCAAGAAGGCTGAAGAAACACAGTTAAACCTTACTATTTGACCCACATATAAGCAGCCACCACATTCTGCAATAAAGCAAGCTTAAGAATGAGGGAGAAAAACAATTCCTAGATTTAGATATGCTGTCCAATTACATCCAACCCTCCTGGCACATAGGGTATTAAACTGAAACAGCCTCTATTTACAATGACCACAGACTGAAACACCAGATTCAGTTTCTTCTCAGGTCTGGTTCCGTTTTTCTCTCCTCCAACTTGGAGCCGGAACATCCTGCCACAGAAACAGGACACTCTCTGCCCTTTCACACGCCTCCACAGGGCACATTATCAACACAGCTCTACAAGAAGCTATGTTGCATGGAAGAACAAGGATGTACATTGGAAATTCCTGAATTTTCAGCTAGAAAGAACTCCAGCCCACACTGCATATGGGAGCAGTCAGCACACATGAAAATCATTACAGGGATGTTATTACAGGAGAACACATGTCCAGTTACAAAAGCAAAGCAACTGCTGCTTAGAAATGAAGTTTTTCCAATGGACATGAAATCTACAGTGCTTCAGAAAGATATAGATACATTTCTGGACTAAATCAGATTTATCTGAACATCAAGAACAACCTCTGTTTGGTCTCAAATAATCCTTTAACAGTGTCAGCCCATTGTTTAAAACTTGATGTTCAAAAGAAATTTAAGCATAACACATTCTCACACTTAATTTCTACAGTCATCTTACCCAGGGATTTGCCACCACAGAGAAATCAGCACTGAAAAAATACTGACATTTGAACTTAAAATTTCCTGAATTTTACAGGTGAAATGAACAAGCCACAGAAACGGTGATGTACATGTGTACAGAAAAAGGATTCCTAAGGAGATTATTCCCACATTAACTCGGTGGCTCATGACAACAAGCTGGTCTGTGAAGCCACATCACTCCATTCTTTTTGTTCCATTCTGCCTCAAGCAGAAATCTGCAAGCAATCAGTAAAAATGATGCAACTACCTGCTTATCAAGGGGGTTTGGTTCTTCTGATTTCTGGAAGTATGCCTTAAATAATGCTGTTCACTTAAAAGATGTTTGATTTTGTGCATAACTTCTCGTACATATTCTATGCAGATGTGAGCATAAACTGTTACAATTTTCCACCTGGATATTCACAGTGACTGTACTGATTAATGGCTCCATAACTATTACATCATTCTTGACTTCATCCCTTGTAGTTAAGCGTATTTCATGAACAATGGAACAGAGGGTAATCAAAGGAAATCAATTTTCAAGGTCCTAAGTCCTTGACACACAGACCACCTGCATGAGGTGCTCAAAATATCTTTACATCCTGAACTCAAGGGCAGGATGAGGCAACGGAAACGTTTGGAGTAAGAGCTGGGTGCTGGACACTGGGGAAATAGTAGCACATAACGAGAGAAAGGGAGGGAGAGGAGCCATACAAAACCTTGGTCTGCCTGCAGAAGTTGCCTCCTCTTCCCCTGAGCACAGCAGGACAAGGTACCAAGAAGTGGGGCTTCCTTTCACCCAGAGAGGGAGTCCCTGGGGAAGAGCTGCAAAGAACAACACCTGTGAAGGTATCTCCATGCTTGTATTCTCTTTTTCATTATTTTCTTGCAGAACTTACACTACTACTACTAAAACTAAAGTCACTACAACCATCTCCTTCCTGTTCATTGGCTATCTCACAGAGAGGTCCTCAGAGCTGCTGCCTTTACCTTCCTGCCAGGGAGAAAAGGTTGAACATCCACTGAATCAGAAGAACTCCCAAAATTAGGCTGCCTGCAAGTACTTTCTGATAAGAAACTTCAACACAGCCATCCTCTCTCATACTTAATTAACTACAGATGAGTGCCTTCAAGAACTCATCAGCAAAGGCAGAGAAGGAACTTGCTATAACCTTTCAGCTCTATAGCTCCCCTATCCCAATGGCAAACCAAATCAAACGTGGGTTCTTTATTCTTCAAAAACAAAGGTCAGATTACAGTTTCATGGTAAGATGAATAAGTATCTGGAATAACACTATTATGTCAATGGGGATCCCCTGGATTTGCACAAAAAATCTGGCTCATTGTATTCCAAATTGCTAAAAATGTGGTCGACATCACAACATAGAACAGTAGCTAAAAGATTTGAAGAGAACTCTACTTGCATGCATTTTTCTGAGCAAAAAGAGCAGAAGGTTAGATTCCAATCCTACTGTCAACATAGCAAGGGTCAACATTAATATTTTCTTCTCATGTAATGAATTGTCAGACCTCAGCTATGCTGCTGTCCTATTATCTCCTGGGAGGAAGGATAAATTGGTTAATATAGTTCTTTCCAAAAAAAGCGTTCAAAAGCAGAAACATCTGGTATGTTCATTAGTCACTATTTGGCCCGAGTTCAGTAGTAAGGCAAACGACAAAACCCATTCCCTCTCTCTTACCTAGAGAGGTCACAGTAAATGGGACCCTAGGTTTACGGAAATCATCGCTAACTGGAAGGAAGGTGGCTGTGAAGCTTACAGATACACTTTGTTTCCTGTTCTCAGCAGCAAAAAAATGCATTCACACACACTATCATCTAATGGCCACAGGAAGTCATATGATTTACAGGAGACACAGAGATTCAGGTAGTCAAAATATTTTTAAATGTGGCATTAAAGAAACCCAATTTTTTTTTTTTTTTTTTTTTTAAATTTAAAGTATGCTAAGAGTTAGCTCAAAAAGCTAAGCCTACAGCCACATGAAAACTGGAAAGAGTTGCAGAAATCAAGCAGCGTGAATTAGTCTGAAGCAAAGCTGGGAGCTCAATCCAGATACCAGAAGTTTGGGTATAACTCTTTGGTCAGTTGCCCGTGCAACTGGACTGAGCAATATTGGAACCACACCCTTGTTTTTACATTTAAGAATACTAGTATGGTTCAACCTTAATTCAAGCCTGCCAGAATTGGAAAATAAACATCAGAACCCTATCAGTCTTTCTCCCATCTGGACTATACTAAACAGCAGCCATTTACAAAACAGAATACCAGTTTTTCACTCATCATTCATGAGAGAGAAGTACACAACATGCATGAGGCACACCATCCAAAGAGAACTGTGTGATGAGATTATTAATAGGATAGTTTAATCACAGCAAAATCCACAATAGGAGTTTGTTGTTGTGATGCTCAGTATCCTAATACCAGGAGTCTAGACAACATCTAAGAAAGTCCCTAAAACTGCGGGCCATCTTTCTGCATGCACATAATGTGTTTTCATACCTGATTTAAGGTAAGACTTCAGTTAAATTTAGGACACCCAACAATGTCAAAATTACATAGGTATTAGGTCATCACTTTACCTCCAACAGCCCTTAGGCAGCTGAAGAGTGCTTACATGCAACCTGCCCCAAAGCTGGACACATCAGAAAGATAGGTAAATGCTGCTCTATCCAAAATACACTGCAAGCACTACACCTGAATTATTGGTACCACAATTAGAGTGACCACAAAAAAACCAGCAGATCTTTGAACAAGCACCACCTTAATATCAGTTGAGGCAGAAAAGTTCCAAAAAGATTTTTTAGAATTCATAAACATAACAAAGGCAAGCTAAAGCTTTACAGCATTTCCTTATTATAAAATGCTTGGGTTCAAAACCATGACTACTGTTTCACCTTAGGTCATAGACCACTTTTAAGTTTATTTAAAAGAAATTCAACCAAAAATAAAATTTTAGACTACGGTCTTGCATTGAAACCTGTTTGTTTCAACAATTACTGACCACCTTCTGATCCAGTACATAAACCTCTCCTATTCAAGCAAGTAGAGATTTGAAAAACAGCCGTTGTCATACATCACAGTGGAAAGAGCAGACTGGAACAAGGGATTAGCACCGGGTTTCATAGGCATTTGCAAACAGAAGGCACTAACCATGTACTTGGGAGATCTCCTACCCTGTCCCACTCTTCCTGACCAAGCCAGGTCTCTTACCACTCCGACTTTTATCTTCCTTCCCCCTTCAAATACCTGTCCAGCTTCTTTTTCTCAGAGGGCTGTAAGAGACAAACACTTCCTCACCCAGCGTCTGCTTCTAACTTTTTAGCAGTTGGAGGTTTGGGATGTGAATGTGGAAAGGGTGGGATTTTTGTGTTGTTTTTTTTCCTACTTGCTTGCTTATTTTTGCCACCTTCTCAGTCCAAACTACAGCATCTGTGCAAGCAGTAGAGGGTGGCACTGGGGAGCTAGGAATAAGTTTCTTGATCAGCTCTAGTACTCCTGCAAAAGATCCAAGGTTGTGTTCATGGTGACACCAAAGGTTTTAAAGACACAACTCTCATCAAACACAGCCAAGCTGAATGTTCCAGGGTTTACAACTCAACATAATTTGGATCTGGCATTGCAAGGGTACAGGCTTCTGACAAAAATTAGCCTAACTCAAACCAGGGACTCTGTATTCCACAGCTAGAGAAATAAACAATAGAACATCAGTAAAAATTCTAGTAGGACTGCAAAATCTTTTTCTCAATCTCCACAGAAGTAGTTAATATGATGCAATGAAAAAGGCTAAAAAAAAAGTTAAATATCAATAGCACCATACTACAGACACACTAAGAAGTGATGTAATTAAACTTCTGTGACCCTTTTGTACAGGTTATCTTTACGGTTGAGCCGCTTCGACACACACATTTAAGAGCATTGCTTCAGACTGTAAGAAACTCATCTGTTGCTCTTAAAAGGTCCAAAATTATATTTTATAATATTTTAATATAATATTTTGTAATTATATTTTATATTATTAGAAGATCACTCCATATTTTAAAAAAGGGCGGGGTGGGGGGTGGGGATGTACTACACAATGTAATTTTTTACCCGAATTATTTTAAAAATACTAAGCTTTTTCCATAAGGAAATGAAGTTTAATTTAATCTCATTATTTTCTCATATCTAGCTTCTTCTTGGTTTCCAGCAGCCCTAGCAATTTCAAAACTAGCTAACAGCTATACTTTTTGAGGCAGTAATCTTATTAAAATTGTTAAACATTTCTCTAGACTGAAAAATGGAAGGACATCTCCTTATGACTTTCATGATCTATTTTTCTTCAAAATAAGCTTGTTCTGTTTACCTTCAGGGATCTTCAATGTTTACTATGCATAATCTGCACTATTGAGCAATTTCACTTTCAGGAAGTAAAATTTTCAGCTTTTGTAGTTGTCATTGGCTTGTTTTTATTCTTCCTGGCAAACATGCTGTTACTTGCATACAGCATCAATGTGAACCCAAAAGGGAGAAACCAAATCTGGAAAACAACCTTGAGCCTACAGTCTTATTAGTTCACTGAGAAAACTGAGATGTTTTGAAAATGTCATTCAGCATCTAGAATCTGGAAGTTAATTCTAACTCTATCAAACTTCACAGTGTGAAGAGACATGAACTATTTTAGTCAGAGCCTACAAACTTTGAAACAGCAACTAAGCTCACTTTACTAACTGAGGTGGAGACCCTAACAGGGTACCTCCTGACTTTCACATCTATAGCAAATAGTGATGCCTTTTATATACAGCTTTTTGCTCTAGCAAAATAGTTTATTCATTTACTATGGATCATATTTTCAATGAACTCCTGGAACAATTTTTCATATGCTTCACCTCCTTCCCACATACAGGAAAATGTGTAAGCTCTGTTTTATCTCACATGTTCCTACAAAGAATATTCCACAGGTTTCCCCATGTGCCCTTCTGCTAGATTTTCCTATAGTTTTAATGCCTATAAAGGTTGACCCTACAACAGAACAGGTAGATCAAAAGAAGGCTTCCTGGAGACACTTTACAAAACCACTTGGACATTTCAAAAAATCTTCCTTGGTAGTTGCATTGTCAGAGATGCTCTTCCAGCCTATGAGGTAACCAAAATCCTGGTTTTCTTTAGGCTACTATTCTCTAAAACAAAAAATGCAGTATTTTGTAGTCAAACTGGAAAGATGTTATCTTTCACATCAGCAGGCAGAATCTGTCCATAGTATGAATACACTCCACTCCTAAATGACAATCCATTTCCAAACTTACACATTAAAACCAGCACTATCAGAAAAATATTCATTTGTGAACAAATCCAGCGTGAGAGCAGACAAGAGATAGCATCTGCAAAAGCTCATAAATAGTCCCTTTTCATTTTTAGTTCTTCTATTTCACACCAGTGTTAGCTGTTAGTTATAAGTGTATATAGAAGACTTAAGTATTAGTCCTACAAATATCTAGGCCAATCTTTCTTTCCTTCATGACTCAGCAGAGGCACCAGAACTTAACACACACTCGTTCAAGGCTCATAGCAAAATTTGACCTAATATTAAAGTCTAATTCTCTTATCCACACCAAGCATGGACAAGTTCTTAATCCTTTCTCTTCGCAGTCATTTTTTCTGTATTCCAAGACACATTTATGTCCTCTTGCCTTCCCTGCCTTATACTAGATTAAGGAAATAAAGGTATTTCAGTGATTTCCTTTACATGTCAGGTTTTATGGACTTCAGTTCAATCCTGTATTGCCTTGAACTTACTCAAATCATTACACTTATAATGAAATACACTCATAAACCCTCAAAACAACTACCAAGATGCTTCTTAAAGATAAACACAGCTTAAAATGCAAAGTACTTGAAATTCAATCTAGCAGGGAGCTCGTATATCATACTTTAATGCTTTTTCAAACTGAAGGAAAGCATTTGAAATGCCAGTGTGAAAGAACTCTGAAATAACTCCATTTATATGAAGTTGCCTTTTTAAGACACTGTAGTACTATTTGCCACCTCTATAAAAAATAGTAACATTTACTTTAAATACCACAGGTTTTATGGTGTCAGCTAGGATGGCTGGGCAGAGCTGGGTGCACCTAAGTGCTGCAGGACATGGACTTCATGGATTACAAAGGCACTTGCCTCTCTTGATACTTGATAGACCACATACATCTGAGAACGGAAATACCTTTAAAAAGCCCCATGGTGTTAGAAAGTGCACCACCAGACAAATGAAGCTATTTCACTCAAGTTTGTTTTGGCAGATTTTCAACTCTCTAGTCTATCCTTGCCTTGTTTTCACACACAAGCCTTGGAACAATTCCATTTATCAAGTGTACCTAGACGGAGCATTAAGTTGGCCTCTGAAATAAGATGGGGACAAAAGGGAAAAGTAACGTGATTCAATACTGTTAACAATTTTCTCACTATAGTTTTATGTACGCAGGACAAAAAGTGCAAGGTAGACAGGGAAAAAAAAAACACATATGAAATCTGAAGATGCAAAAGACTACTTTTCAAGCCATGCTTCTTGGCAGAAGACAATGCTAGCCAAATATTAAAACCTACTCTTGTGAAAAAAGTCATCATAATATCTCAGAATAATTTTCAATTAAGCTAGAAAAGGGATATATACTTATTTTCCATAGTCTAAATCAGACAGTTGCTAGTGCTTCATGTAAGACTGAAGAGCTTCCAGTTATGCACATTATAATTTTATATATTAATAAATGGCTATAATTACACACATATCGTATATCCAGCATAAATCTGCTAATGGAAATATAAAATTACTCTGTGTTTCAAGCAAAAGCTACGCTTCATTTTACACTGTCTTTCAAGGGAAGCTACTTTTTTTACAGTACCAATATATACATTAGATACTACCAGGAATGAGTTACTAAAGATGTACACTTGGGCATCTGTTCACATAAGAAGAGCTTCGCAATTGCTGAATTTTTATAGCAACTTTAAGAAAATGAAAAAATTTTGGCTAACCATTACCATGCATTGAACTTGAAAAATTAAATCATCATCCTTACTCTATATTGGAATTTAACTTGGACAAAATTCAGCTTCCATTTTATTCTCAGACATTTCAGTAAACCATAACCGAGTTATGATCAGTTTTAATTAAATTAATGGATTATGCAAAATAAACTACCTAAAATCACACAAATCCTTTTTACTAGGGCCTGCATTTGGCTCCTAAAAACCAGTTTAGTTTGGCAGACACTTATACTTACCAAATGGCAAAAGCAAGAATAAAAAAGCAATGAGAAAACACTGCCACTGGGATGACATCTAATATCTTAAAAATTGTCTCCCCTAATAAACATATCTTGCAATATTTTCAATGGTGTAATCTACAAACCTTTAAGGAGGAAATTGTGTTCTTATGACCATGAAATTCCCAGAGCAACTTTGTTGAGCATTTTTAAGTATTACTGCAAGATACCTGCCATCCTTCCTGCTGTATTTTCTCTGTGCTACATAGCTATCAAATAGAGCACATGCTCAAAGTCAGTCTTGTGCTCCAAGCTTTTATAAAGTAAAACAATTTAAGTCAGACCCTTAACTTGATTCAGAGTATCGAACTGATGGACACTTGTTTATTCAAATTATAAATAAGATTTTTACACATAGAACAAACCAAAGTACAGATAAATGAGTCATATATAACACAACTTAACATTCACCATTTAAACAAACAAAAAAAACCCTCGCCATTTTACATCTTGTTACAGTTTGACTTCATGGCAGACAGCCACCCTGCATCCTTCGTGGGTGAGGAAATGGACTGAAATTATAAATGACAGGAGTGGTTTCTAAGACTTAAAAGTTCCTTGATTTTTCCCACAACAGTGCCTCTTTTCAGTGGAGATGTCATTACATCAGAAGTTTCTACCTGAGGGTTCAGAACTTTTACTATCAATATAAAAAAAAAAAACCAAAAAAAAAACCCCACCAAAAACCAAGCAACCCAAACCTAGTGTCCCCAAGCTAAAGTTCATGACTGGACTCTGTATTTCATGGAAAAGTTTCAAGATCTGCAGATCAACGAGTTGACATTCACAGCACATTACTTCAACTCTGTTAACCATTTTGGCAAGGAGTCAGTCCTTGTGCAGTCATCAAGAAGTACAGACAATAATTCTTACCCTTTCCCTTCTAGGTCCACACTATGTGCTTGATTAATGACTGACAAGTTTCACCAGTAACATAAATCGACACATTTAGCAGGGAAGCCATGGAAAATTGTTTGTCTATCAGTAGAAATTAAACATAGGATTTGTACAAAGATTAGGTTTATGAAAGATGGGACAGATAACTTGCAGCACGACAACATAGCAGTAACTTCCCACCACAGGAGGTCTTCTGGAAAAGCTTTACTACTCTCCTCAAGTCTCATCTTGGACAACAGGGAGTAGTAGCAGTGTCTCAGTAACAGATACTATTGCAAGACTGCAACCAGATGCTTTTCTCTGTGTTAACCTGATAAACAGAGCATATTTTCAACACTTGAACTTGTCTACTTCTGGTGTAGTCAAAGTTCTTCACCCAGAACAAGTCAAGATTAAGCTACTCAGTTACGGCTTTACTTCTCAAAAGAAATTAACCAGACATCTAAATCTATCTATTAAATCTATCTATTTAAATTATCCAAGACAAAAGTTTAACTGCTCCTAATAATCTAATAAGCTTCAGAGCAACCAGCAGGTAGATCATGGTGATCACTTATGGCATTTTATATTAGATTTACGATGCTGAAGCCCTTTTCTGCTTACAGAAAAAACAGACAAGGTTTTTATTTCCTTCTTCCTGTGCACAATATTTAGTGAAGAATAGTCATGATTGTTACTCCAGCAATCAAGCCTATTTTTCTGCTTGTGGAAATTGGTTAATTAATTTATGACTGCCATCCCTTGTTAAGGAATTTCTTTCTGAATAACTGCACAATATGGGATATAATTTCATTTCAGGTGACACTATCAAAATACAAATTTGTGCCAGTTTGGCCAAATTTTGAAATATATAATAGAGCTCCGGGGAAAAAAAAAAACCAACCAAACAAAAAACAAACAAGCAAAAAAAATTTAAAAAAAAACAAAACCAAAAACAAATGGAAAACCCAAAACCTGAAAAAGGAAAAAAAACCCACCACATTTTTTTTTTTTGGCTGAAATAGCATTCAAGTCTACTTTGCAATTGCGTAAAGTTCTGCCAAGCAATTCCATTTCATTTTCATCTCCTGCAGGTAGTACTCCTTCCATCCATGCTTTTCATTTGAAAATGGATTAGATATAGCCAGAGGGTGGGGATTTTTTCAAGAAAGCCATGAGCCACTACTTTACACCTCCAACCCTCACGTCATCTGAGAGAGCTGGCATCAAAGCCTTCAAGATTACTGATGATTTCTCCTGCTGGCCAGCTGAAACCCAGCAGTACAACAGAACTGAGCACTGTCCTAAACCAGTCCAAGGTCAACAGACAGTAGGTCCCCAACTCAACCTTCATACTGTCCAAATCTGAAGACTCCAGAGCTCTGCTAGGTCTCGACAAAGAAGTTTGACTACATTAAATGAAGCACATGCACAACTACAAGGGCTCCAGAGAAATTAGGGACTCATTTGCCTTTAATCCTATGAATGCCCTATAGTTCTATAGTCAACCATGGTTTAGCAAAGTCATTTGTCTAGCTACCATTACAAAAATTAAGGTCTTCACACTTAGCAACTCCAGCCCAGACAAGAGACGCAATAGAACAGGGCTGTGAATACCAGCGGCTTCTGCCTCCCACACGACCAACAGTCCCTCTCACCCTCAACATGTAAACCTCAGTGCAGCCATACTTTATATATCCTTGGAGAGGATTAATTTAATTTTGATTTCCTCTCTGTGTTTGCTTTGGAAGCTTGCAGCTTGAGCAATATATATACAACCAAAGTTTGGCAGCAAGAAGCCCGTAACTATGATGTATATCATTTCAGCCTGGCGAGCATATTCAAGAAAATAAGCTGGCAGTGAGGACAGCTTCATCTCACATTCAGAAAGTGGAAGAGTGGTGTAGGAATAAGGAAAGGCAAGACATTTCCAGAAGGTAAATTTAAGATGGATGGAGTCTGATATCGTCCATGTGACTTAGGGAACACAGTGCTCAGCAAAACAAGCTTTGATCATGACAGAGGAGGAAGTGGCAGGCATACAGATCTTTAAAGGCCTTTCCATCATCTGACAGGTTTCTAGTGTGTTGGTTACTGATACCTTCCAAAGCTTGCCAGAGCAGCGGTAAAAGCAGGGCTGTGCAAAGAGGTATTATTGTCACAGGACAGCACACAGAAAAATAAGAATTTTGCTGGTCCAGCTTGCATGTTTGAGCATAATCCTAGATTGATGAAAACACTAAGTATTTGCTATAATATTTTCCAGTGAGAGGAATAGTAATGAACTCTGCACTGTACCATTTCCAATTTAAGTGTCAGTTAAACATTACAAATTTCAGTCTCAACTTTTATTCTACCAGTTGCCCATCACAAAGAAGTTAAAAGCATGTATACTATGCTATTCTAGATACAAAATATTTTATTCCACGTAATCATAAAATCATGCTTCTATGATAATACCTCCAAAAACAGCTTCTGCTGCATTCCAACAAAACACGAGGACTTTCTTTTTAGCTTATCCATGCGGTTTCTCAATAGCTGAAACGCATTTGCTCAGCTGAGTTCTGTGGTACCTCCCTGCAGTCATAAGCTCCAATTTATGAGTGAAGAAGGCACTATTGCCTGGAGCAAAACAATCCGTCGGGCCACAGACCTTGTTTCAGGGATTTTCTAGTACACAAGGGTTCTTCTCTGTGTAAGAACTCAAAATTATCCAACATCACAACCTATTACTGCTTCAATAGAGTACTAGTCTTCCAGCATTTAGATTTCCATGCGCCTAGAATTGACAGTGCTCCTTTCATTAGACCTCTCTATTAGTTTGTCAAGATTCTCTTGTTGCTTCCAGCAGAAGCCTTCTGTAAAGAGACAAGTGCTGAAATGTAATGCTCTACATTTGCCTTAATGTCTTGTTATCATTGCTTAGCAGTGTGTTATCCCTACAGATAAAACCTAAATCTACACCTACCTTTTTAGCATAATACATCATAGAAGATGTATTTTCAACTTCAGCTTTACTACTTTGCTGTCTTTTAACATCACTGATCCCTTTTCCCAATCTAAATTCAGCGCCTTTAGTTTGAGCAGTCTCTTCCCTCCCCAAAATAAAATTCAGTTTGGTGTTTGTGTGATATGAAACTAAAATAACTTGTGGCAGAAATTGCAAAAAAAAAATTAAAACATAGTCCATTCAGACTCAGCTCTGGTACTGAGTTTGTGACTAAGTATGACTGTTCCATTGAAACTAAAAAATTAGACACAGATGAATAGGAGTTATCAGGTTCAACTCCACAGTCAAAAGTTCACACAAAAAAAAAAAAAAGAGAGGAGATAAAACCTGTTTAAAATCAGTGTCAGTTTCCTACACAGAATTTCACCCAGGCCCAAGATTCAACATGCAATGTTCAAACACTGAGAATAAGACCATGTATTTCAACACCTACATATAAGCTTTTATTTTTTACTTTTAAGCCTTTGCCCTTGAGTGATTCATGGTTTGAATACTGCTATCTGAAGACTATCATACTATGTATGTGTAAGACAACATCATTTACAAGATGGTGCAACACAATTAAACACCTGGTTTTCCCTGGCCTTGTTCTGTCAGCCTGCAATTCTTTCCTGAGGAAAAAGAGAAAATTATGGTTTTTCAACTACTTCCAGATGTTAAATGGCAATGGCTCTGACCAGGATACCTGAAGCTTCAAAAGCTCCAGCTAACTTGTACATCCACATTAAACAGAATCAAATTAAGCACATCTGGCATGGTAAGCAAAGGCATCATGTCACACTTCCAGAGCCCTGCACAGGATGCCTCGACAAACTGGGGGCAGGAGTATCCTTCATTCGGATCAAATTCACACAGACATGATCTACAAATGAGGATGTTGAGCTGGCACATCAATAAAACTGCACAGGAGCCTAAAGACTTCAAAGCCCAGCAAAAGATTTAATTCTGAGCTGAACACACCATTACCAGACCACAAAGCTTGCCCACACAGCTGGATCAGAATTGAAAAGATCACAGTCCAAGGACAGCAAATTTTTTCCGTTGATATTTGAACCACATTAGTATTAAAAAATACTCAAAGTCAGAACAAAATTGATGTTACTTGTTTAATTTTCAAGAAGCAACCAAGACAACAAAACCTTTCTAGCTTTTGAGAAAACATGCACACACTACAAACTACTGCAATGCAGTGTTAACGAGGTGAGGACTGGCAATGTGTTCACAGTTTAGCATCCTCCCGTGCCAAATTTCTTTAAAATTCCAATATGCACAGAGATGGGAAGAGTTGAAGCTCATCCCAATCTTGAATTTAGTTTCCTGGACACTACTAAATGAACACAAACAGGAATAAATAACCCTCCAACACATAAATAGCATCCTAGCACCTAAAACATATACATTTTTCTTGCTACAGAGAATGTGTCAAGACATAAATGGAGACCAGGATCATTGACATATGCAGTACATACCAAAGTGCAGTACATACCAAAGATGATCTTGTCCTCAGGTTAAAAGGAGCTGACAAACATGCCTCAGGTTTTCACTTAAGTTGCAACTATTTTCTTTTCATAAAGGCTTTGTGTAATGTTTGATCACTAGCTGCAGTTTACCTCACTATTCCAGTGCAAGTCCTTTCAAGCACAGCTCAAGCTATTCTTGGTAGATAGCTCCTTGATGGGACACACCCATAGGTTCAATGATGCTCAGACATCAACTAAACTCCTTCAAAGCTTTGAAGAAATATGGCCTCTCTTAGGACTTGAAATTAGTGACACTTACTTTTGGATTTAGCGTGAAAGTATAATTTAATCCAAGACAATAAGCAGTATTTTCAGACTGCTATATGACTTATATTTTAGAACCACACACAATCCCAAGATAAATATCATTAAGTTTCATATAGAGTTTATGATTTATCTTTTGGATAAAGGAAGTCTATCCAGTTTCCCAAGTAACATCAAATTCCAAAGATCTGCCATGATTACATTTGCTGTTAACTAAAACATCTATTACAAAATACTTGTTTCTCTGGCATGCACTGGCTAACCATTCAGGCAAAAAGTCACAATTTCCACAAAGAGGCCCAAAGGAAACATTTTGTCCTTTCTGCAGTATCTGAGCCTGCTAACTTTATGAGCATCATATATCATACTGAGCAATAGACAGTAGAATACAAAGGTTTGGTCACTCATAGTTTTAACCATATTTTTTTTTTATGACTTTGCAGATACTGTTTTTCAATTTCTTTTACCTAGTTTTAGTGCTTGCAGTTCCAACTACAATCCTTTTTTTCTCCTATTAGGCAAAAAGTTTAGTTATTGTTTAGTTATGGTTTTATTATTCTTCCTTCAAAAGTAGTACAGAATATCCCATATTTAAACATGGTTGCTTCAATTTAGAATCAGGAAATGTTTAACAGTAGAAGTTCATTGCATATTGTCCTTCTACACTCCTCTTATTTCCAAGATACATGAGAAAAGATCTTTCTCTCAGATAAGGATACATAAGGAGTTGACCTAAAATTTTATGTTCCGATTTCTGTGAAATCAGCAGGTGCAAAATTTAAGCAGCATTGAAGCAATTACACTACTCAGTTAAAGCACAAATGAAGGATAATAAGTTACCCTATCAGTCTGGCCATTAACTTAACACCAAATTCAAGAGGCTACCCCTGTTGTTCTTTTGCTTTAGGGTTCTGTTCACACCAAAACTGGAATGACCAATAACAGAAATTAGGACATGAGATAAATTACATCAGTTCTGAGCCTTGTTTTTTCAGTTTGTCTGCTGTCTAATTCAAAATGAACATCTATCAATAATCATGACAAGTAGTGTTTCACAACCAAATCTCATGTTTGCATCAGAATCTTCACAGTCTTCTCCCTATGAACAATATTTTAAAAACAACTAGCATCATCACAGCAACACAAAAAATATATTAGGTGGGGATATTTTGTGTGTGGTTTTGGGCTTTTTTTTTTCTTTTTTGACAAATACAAGCACACATTCTAAACAGAATTAAAAATATGTGAATGCATAAACACATCAAGGTGAGAAGATACCAATTCTCCTTCATTCTAAATAGCTATTTAATATGATTGGTAAAAATCTGAACCCAGTGACTGAACAGCAGTGCTGTTATTTTGAGTTGGATACACTTTCATTGGGAGTGACATACTCAGCATAGTACAGCAAATATTCATATTTCACTAAATGCTATGGGAGTCTATCTTCCTTAATTAGACAGTGGCAAAAATGATCTTTATGAAACATTGAAGGATAGAAGCAGATTTATCATTCATCTAATGCTATTTCAGAGGAAAGGAAAATAAATGTTCCTTGAGAATTTTTTTCCTCAAAACGTATTTGTTAAATAGCCTGTCAAGTTAACAGCACCAACTGACACTCACTGATGTCATCTTTTTTTACTGGAACATGACAAAGCATATTCCGAATATTGCGAGTTTTATCCAGGTCCAGAATAATCTCCCATTAAAACCAGGCACATCAGCTTCTTGATCAGCTTCACACATTTTACATGGCAAAAGCTTTCAAAAGACAAACCCTAGGCTGGACAGAAAATGTGTAGTACAAGTAAATCTGAGGTATGAGGGCATTAAAAGAAATTTGAGACAGTTAACTCTACAGGAATAGCAAAGGGAAAATACACTCACAGCTAAAATCAGATTGAGCTGCAATTTTGTCTCAGATTACAAAAAGTTACCAAAAGCTTGTTTTAGAAGTGAAAGAAAAGTAAGAGAGCATTTTCAGAAAGCAGAATTCAAGCTAATGGTTTATTTCAGCCCACAATACAGAAGGGTCATGCAAATAGTTTTCCAGGACAGAACCCACAAAAGGCAGTCCAATTATAATTTTATCATTTAGACTACATGTGTGCCTGTTCTATAAGGAAAACTACCATACAAGTCTTTCCTTGACCAAGGTAAATGACTGCTCTGAACAGTGAACAGTTTCTGAACTTCTGGATGCCACAGTAAGTTTTTATTGCTCAAATGGAAGATCAAACCCTACCTGATGAGGCTTACAAAGTTTCTTATGGGGGGGGGAGGTGGGAAATGTGAGTGTGTCTAATAAATAAACAAATAATCAGTGTTTATGTAGGTCTACATGGACATATAAATACCTTCATATTAAGCAAACATCACAGCTGGAAAAAAGAATTTATTCCTACTGCTCACATCCTTGAGATTTCTTTCTGTTTGTCTTTCAGAGGTTCCCACACAACATTATTTCTCTATAATGAACAAGGTAAAAAAACTTCCCACAAACAATGAATATGTCACAGTGCTGTAAAATTTCACTCTCTTAGATATACAAGATGGAAATGGACTTCATGTTATGGACAACTAAAAGCACTATAGATTAGATTAGGCACTGGTAAACCCCAAAATTTAGTTATGATAACTCTGATACAAATTTACAACAGAGATTTATGATGTATCCTAGTGATTGCAAGCAGCATGCCGGGTTACAGTCATCCAGTAAAGCTATCAAGCTTCTTCCCACTCACACATTCACATGTCCAAGGCAGCACAAACACCTCAAGTGGGTGACATGCCTATGAAAAGTCTCTGTACTTCACTTTGTGAGAGGGTAACTCCAACTAGCTGATCTAAAATGACTACAGGATCTTGCAAACAAGCATTTATAATGCACCTCTAAGGAAATTCTGCCTGCCTTCTGGCAAACCTATGTACACCCAAGAGGACAGAGTAAAGTAGAAATCTCCTAGCCCAGTGTAGCTGAAAGATTGCTACGGGCACTTGTTTTTTCCCTAGGAAAAAAAAAAAAATTAAATTGTTAATACCACAATTTTACTTGGAGGTTCAATAGATACAAATTTCCAAATCCACCATCACAGCTCAAGAAGAAAACTATCCTTAAATTTTAAAGGAAGTATCACAACGGCCACTTAGTGACCATGCATCAGACACAGCACCAGGCCACAAGTTATATGTTCAGCTGTGGCTGATCAAGGCTGGAGGAACACATAGATGGAAAATCATCAGATTATACTCATGCTCACAACTTCTGCTTATACTTCCAGCCTAGTCTGCTGTAACTGCCTAAACCAATGGTGATCCAGCAGTCAGAATTATCAGGAGCATAAGCATTATCATTATCCACCCTTGAACTGCCATTTTCATCAGCGAATCTCAGTACATACTTCTCAAGGAAAATCTGGGAATGCTGGCAGAAACGAGGAGATGCCAAACTTGAGAAAAACACAGCAGCAGGAACTATGGTACAATAGCCAGAAGAGAAATACAGAATGGCTCAGCAACTCAAAGCGGATATTTCTCAAGCACGCTGCTAGTTTTGGCACCGTTGGTGGTATCAGTCTTAAAAATTATGCAGTCATTTGACAAGCTGACATAAAAAGATAAGATTAGGAACATAAGGCAGGATATTTGATGCAATAAATTTAAACTACAGCATCTTAACAGGGATTGTGAAGTTATAGTCAAAAAATTTGCTGTTCCAATTTTATTTCATTATTTCAATCAAGAACTAGAACTAATCTGAAGGAACTTGTTAATCTCAGTTCATAAATTCTGAAAAATTGATAAACCTGACATACTTAAATATGCATAATCAGGTTGTACATATTCTTCAAGAAGTCTTAGGAGACAGTCTAGCATTCAAGGATGCGGTTTTGACCAACAAATGCTGGGCATTCTTCAGATACTTCGAGATGACGTCACTTTTCAGAGAAGGAAACTACTTTAGACAGCTATTATAGGCAATAACAGGAGGAACATTTAAGTGTCAGAACCTTCCTGTGATAACAGTATTTGAGTAGTTTGGTACAGCATTTTATCCAAAGAATTATACTTGGGATCCTGGATTCCTTAAAATCAGATTTACAGGTAATTGAATAAACTGTAAGCACTCCTACCAAGCATCAGACCTTACTTGGAAAAGCTAATGCCAGGTTTTTAAATTGGGATCATTTCTCTTTAACTGTACTGTAACTGCATTTGCTCTGGTGGGTCTCACATTTCAGGCAGCAGATCAAGTAAGACTGCAGTTTCATGTACATTTCCAATTTGTTCTTGGTATTGTTTGGGCAAGTTTTAAACATTTGGCTATAGCATTTCAGTACAAATTAGCCAGAATAACGTAAGGTTTCAATTTGCAGGTTTAACCTTGCCAATGTCCCAACTACTTTTGCCTTGTATTTGAACTCTAATTTAAATGCTGATTGTAATGGTATTGTTGTAATTAGCAGAACAGTTCTGCAGGAACACTGCCTATTAGATAGCAAAAGCATATCAAGATGTGGTTAAGCACAAAAAAATAGTGCTTAAGAGCAAGCTCTATGCAACTTTGTACCTTCAAATACTGCTTGAGGTGATTATATTTGTGTATGCATTCAGATATGTTGGTTAAAGGAATTTAAATAGTGAGCTCTGTTTATTCGGCCAAACTGTTTATAGTTTTGGATTTATTACCTGTCACGCCTTTCAGCCCCCTCTTACTCCTCCTCAATCTTTTTGGCTTGAAATGATTCTGTTTTGGCACATTCTGCAATGCAACATTTCATTTTTCTGGAAAACTCCCCTGCTAGAAAAGTAACACAAAACCCCAGGAAACTTACCTAGTCTCCAGTTTCACTACCAACTCACAACAGCCACAGTTCACTCAAAGCCAACTGAATCTCTACCCAGTTCCAAGCAAGCAGGGGCAAATTCAGGCATTCATATCAACTTCTGACACACTTTGGTGTACAGAAAGTCTGCTTTGACAGAACTTTAACAGTAGAACCAAGAGCCCAAATACCCAATAAAAGGCTGCAAAGACATGAGGACAGAGATGAAAAGAAGAGAACTGCCATCAGAAGAATAGGAACTATGCAAAGATTTGCATTCGTCCAGAAAGAACCCCTACAGGTTTTCATTTTTGATACTGGGTTAATAAAATTCTAATGTTAAAGAGAAAATGAAAAGAAAAACGGTGAAGAACTGTAGTGGGAAAAGATTTCTTAACAGGTATCAGATGAAATAAGTGATCATCAAGAAAATCCAGGTAAAAAACTGCATCTCTTTTCAGCAATAGTCTTTTGCCACAACACCTAGCTCAGTGCCCCAAGAGGCTACACAAACAACTCAAAACCTTCAATGGAATGCTGAAATACCAAGCATAGCTACCTACCTATTTATGTGAACCTTAATACACAGAAAGGATGTCTATTTGCAAACTAGTTCTCTGAGATTTTTATCTCCCTCTGAAAAAAGATCAGGATTGCATTCACCTGAATCTGAGTTTGAGCTGATTCTCAGTCAGGAACCATTTAAAATACAAAAAGCATTCAGAAGGAAAGAACCTGCTCCATCTTCCCAAATTTTTCATGTTGTCCATCACAGTCCACAACATAAGCACTTCTCCTCTTAAATTCATTGAATAAATTAAGAATTACTCAGAGATCCAAAAGATACCACATGTTTTGAAAGAATTTGATCATGAAGCCAAAAGAAATTAAATTAATTACAGCCTCCCTGAAAGTATCCTATAACAAGTACTTTGTTCCCTCACTTGTAAGGTGAAATGAGAGGCACACAACCCAAATAAATTTGTGTTCAAGAAATGTCACTTAATATATTCCCATGTAGAGCAGTGATAAACGTTTTCTGATACTGAGGTCAATTTTTTCTGGGAAAAGACATTTTTCTATATAGAAGCTTCCGTGGCCAGGTCCCACAGTAAAAGGATGGCCAAAGGCCACAAACACAGCCTGATCAACCAAGCCATCATCTTGCACAGAGTACAGTAGCACTTTTACATGAGTAATTAAAGCACTACATATTTGAAAAGTGCTACATTTTCACATAGTTGCCCCCCAAGATGATTTAACGGAGGGAATGGTTTCTAATGAATGTAATTGTTCCCACCAAACTATATGCCCTGCTGCTCTGAGAGAGACATAGAATCACTTAGGTTAGAAAAAACCCTTAAGATCATCAAGTCCAACTGTAAACCCTGCACCATCAAGTCCAGCAGGAGGAGGATACAACTAAAACAGGAAGGAGGATACAATTATGAGAGGGAGGGCTTTTCTAGTACACACCTAAAGTGCAGAAGAAGTACCTTGTGTTGAGATGCATACAAACAGCTACTGCCAAAAAAAAAGCATTTGATCTGCACACTAAACATACATTGCAGTGTACTCTAGAATTTTGAGAGTACTGCAAAAGGAGAAACAAAGTAAAATACTAACTCTTTGAAGGTCTCTAGAAGTCAACTAAAAGCAGATAAAATTTTATCTTCTTCAAAATACAGCAGCTGGCTTCACCATATTTTTGCAACACTCAGAATACTAAGATTTAATGGGATATATTCAGAGGTACTTCAGCACTGAGTCCCCTTGCTAAAATAGTGTTTTGCTTCAGACCTAATCCTTCAATTTGATTTTACAGAAGCTGAGAAATAAATTAGAACTTATTCATTGAGCTCATACATGAGCTCTCAACTTAAAGCTGCCTTTGGATTACATCTTAATGGCTCTATAGTGAACTGCAAACAGTATTGATTTCTTTTATTTGAAAAACAGTCGGTCAAGCTAATACAAAGCGTTCAGCTTGGACATAATATTCCATGCTTTGCAGGTAAGTGTTAGAAGAAAACTCCCTGATCAAGGCAAACCCATACAAAAACAGTCATTCAGTCTAATCTTCTAAATCAAGTTTCAGACAACAATATTCCAGCTGAGACTGTCTCTAGCAAATTGCATTTAAATGGCCCACAAAAATCCATTTAGTCTTTCACTTGCCAGAAGAGCAATGGGGGGTAGTAAAAACTCATGCGTTCTCAAGTTTCTAACTATAATTGATTGATAGGGTAAAGAATTGCAGACAACGTCCGAGACTGGGAAGGAAGTAAAAGGCAGTGATATTCAAAGCTAAAGAAAGCTGTATCCTCAGGAGAGAGGCAGTGTGGAGGCATCAGCATGCATGCACACCCACAGGCTACCACCTTCCTTCTGAGCCAAGCTGCAGCCAAACAAGCAGGTCTCTCCAGCCTGTGATTTACACTGAGGACCAGACATCTGGGTTTTGCCACCTTCCCTTCACTGAAATACACAAAGTGAGAGCCACTGGACTCCAGCTTCAACACCAGTACAGCCTCACCTTTGCATCCCTCTCAAGTGCATCACTGCTATCTCAAAGCTTGAATTTAAGAAGCTGCATGGTCTGCCAGGTACTGTCTGCTTTCCTCTATGCAACAAAAACAGAGTAGTGGTTACCCCTCCAATGCATCACTGAGTGAAGCTTGTTTGGCTAAGGATACCAACACACACTGTCCTTCTCTGGGGGAAGATCACCCAGACACACTCAATAGCAGGACCAACATTTTGTCTCTTTGAAATATAAAATATTCCACAACTCTACAGATGCTCTAAATCCACAATGTGAGGGAGGGTACCATTATTTTGGCCATAGCTGCACCACCTGTGCCCATCAAAAGAGGTAAATTATGTTCCCTTAACAGCATATCTAGGAGTGGAACAACACAAGCCGTTTCAAGCATCTTGTTTCCCATTTTAGTACCCATTCTGTAGAGAAACATCATAGCTCTGAAACTCGACAGGTAACATGATTGCAGTCATCAGGATGAAGAGTATGGTTTGGTTGCTTAAACTGATGGCAACACCTGCTGTCAGATACTTCCTGAGGTGGTTCGCCCTTCCAAGCAAGAATCCTGCTTGAATTTTGCAGCTCTTGGGAATCTGTACCTGCCTAAGTAGTACTTTACATGATTGCTTCTCTGCTGTACAGTACCAGAGCTAGGATGGATCAGTCCCACAAATTTCCTTTCTAGTTGTTTCAAGGTATTCCCTTGATTCAGCTTCAACAAGTGTTGTGTCACCTGTCTTACAGAAACAGAAGACAAGCTGTACAGAACTGGAAAGAATTAGGTCTGTTTGAAACGCTGGAAAGCAGAGGCTGTGAAAGGCCTTCAGCCCCAAACATTCTGCTCTTCACAGAGCTGGGCACTCAGGAATTCAGCTGGCAGTAAAAATTCAGAGGATGCAAAGAAGCCATCTGCCATGTGCTCAATCAGGATCATTTCCCATGGCAATGAAGGCGAAGAAGAGTTCACCCGCAATGTTTCCTAGTCCCTCCCTTGCCAAACCTAGATACCTACAGCTCGCCACATAACACATGACTCATTCATAGGACAGCACACAGTGCTGTGAATTTACAATACAGGCAGAATTGGAGCATTCTCTCCCTGCAGTAAAGTCTCCAGTGAAAAGAAATATAAATGTACTACCCACTGTACCATGGTAGGCAAATACTAGAATGGAGTAGGTAAATTCAACTAACAGTTAAAAAATGTTATGCACACATCCCAAAATACCTAAGTGCCACTGCTTTTACAGCATCTAACACAATCAGACTCCTGTTATCAGCTGGCCCCTAGACATTACTCTCTATAACTGAACAGTACAAAAACATTCAGCCTTCCATAAGCGCAGAACTCAACTCATCTTGTGGAAGTCTTCATTATCAGCTGAATCCTCCTTCAACATAAGTCTACTGTTCATGGAGAAAAGAGGCAGCATTAGTAAAAAATCCAGACACATAAGTTGATAAATGGGCCTTCCAGTAACAGCACCAGTTTCAACAGCACCTGTTTTGCCCCAACTGCTTCCATGTCTCTGGTCTCACTATCCTGTGGAAGGTATCAACACTATCCTTTGCATAACTCTTATGCTCCCTGGTTATTACATTCTTCTGAATCTGTTGTCAAAATAAGTGTTTGTCAAATCACACTATTCCAGGGCACAGAAAAATTAGGCTAACATCTGAAATTTCCTCCAAGTATAGAATACACAATTACACTGCTTTGAACTCTGATTCTGCATGTGAACTCATAAAAACATATTTTTACTACAGTATCTGCTGGCCTGCATTTAAGCCTCCCTCTCTAATGAATTAATCAGCTGCAAACTAGTGGTGAAGATTTCAGGGTCAACATTAGTATTCACTGGCTCTATAATGGGCTAAATTAAGAACATAAATCTTAGAGATTAGTAAAGGATTATTTTGCGTTATCTTATTTGAATCCAAGGGGGAAAAAATGCTTTACAGACTGAAGTAGAACAGAAGCTTAGAGCAATTATTGAGTAGTGACTTCAGAGTTTCCACTATTCTTTTGTGGTTTCTTTTCTTTTTCACTGCTGGCTGTCATACAGAGAATGGACTTCCTAAATCTACTTTGTGTTGTGGTAATTCACCTCTTTCAGGCACCTCTAAACTTTTGAATCTACGGTTTAGAGAAATATGAAGTCTACTATTCAACTTAACATTATTAACCATTTATCTGTTTATTGTTAAATTTCTTGGCACAGATTCTAAACTGGTATCTCTAATAATTCGTAGGTGCCAGATATTCATTTTTTGTGGGGGATTATGCGTGCCCAACAACAGAGCCTATGTGATTTATGTGGTCATTTATTACATGAACTGCTTTTACTGAACAGATTCTACAGTCATAGTCAGACTTGCCAAACTAGAACTTTTCAAAAGTCTGACTTCTTTTAACCATAAGAAATAAAGCTAGACTCAGAGTAATCAGAGCTTGTAACTTAATTTGTAGTAACAGAAGTGTAAGAAATCAGAATTATTATTTGATTACTACCAAATATAACCAAATCATTATGACAGAATTAAACAGAAATACTAGTTAAGGCATATAAATGTACAATTTTTAAAAATCCTTTTAGCTTACATCATTATATATTGTTATTTCCTCTCAGCCTTCAAAGACACAATTGTAAAAGCTGGGGCAAATAGACCTCCATTTAACAGAGCACACCTACTCACATGTAAGAAGTCAGAAAGGAAGAATCAGCATTTCTCTGTTCATAGGCCAGTTAGTACAACACTGTGCTAATACTGACAGATAAGACATCTCCTTCTCCTGGACATTAAAAATCTAGCCCTGGGTGATGACATACTCCAGTAATTGTAGGTGAGATGTATTGACCTAATTAAATCTATGTCATCTCTTCATGCCCACAGCTATACTTTTGAAAAACTCCTCTCAAACAACTCACATTTTCATGGTGTTCACAGTATGAAAAGAAAGAGGCTGATATTTGACCTAAAACGTATTTCAAAAAGCTTCCATCAAGCATATCCTTAAATATAACTGCAAAATCAGATCATATAAAACCTTAAGTATAAAAGTCTTTGCTGAAGAAGTGGCACACAAAATTACTCCTAACCCTCTATATTTGGGTTCTGCAGAAGTATCTTAAATCCTTTGTCACAAACTTAAATCAGAAACTACCACAGGTTGAAAGTGAAAACTGTTTAAAGGAAGACCTGTTTTTGAATTTCTAGCAGACCAACGCTACTGTACACAGAAGGAATGAGGAGGAGGTGTTCCTCTTCTGAAAACTGCTAGGATTCTGCTGGGGGGGCCTGACCTGGGTAATGAGTACCAGCTGCCTACCTTCACTGGTAGCTGCATTCTTCTGGGCTTTGGTGGGTGTGTGATCCGTACTGGAACTCACGTCGGATGAGATGCTTGAGCTGCCCTTGCCTGCAAAAAGAGAAAGAGGTGGAGAGGGAGGGAGAGAGGGAGAACAAACATGAGTATCAACTCTGAAATAGAAAGACCTTCAATATCTGAGCCTGTAACAATTCCAGGAAGCTTTAAACTAAGTTTAAAGCAGCTGATGTGCATTTTGTACACACCAGGGTAGGAGTTAACTGCACTGTAACTTCTAGCATGTGCATCTTCACATGTATTAAGGCTGAAAATAGTCTCCTGTGCCACTACACATTTGCTAAGCTCCATTGTAAATGAAATGTTTGTGATTAACAACATCAGAGGAACTAAAATGTTCAGTTTACTCATTCAAATACCTCTAACACAGATCAGGAAAAATGGTTACATTCAAAATACATTAAATGAGTTTAGATTTCTATTTTATGTGTTCACATCATGTATTCAAGCCACTTGGTCATGTGAAAATGAAAGCAAGGTATCTGTTTTCTCCTTCACCATGCTCACTGCATGATGTAATACACCATTTCAAAACTAACTTCTCACTAATGGTGGAGGGTTTTTAACTGTAAATCATAACCTATGGATGTTCCTTCTCTTATTTTCTCTCTTAAAAGTTTTTCCTGAATTTCCTACATCAGCGTCTTCAGACCTACATGCAGAATGTCAAACTCTAGATACAAGTTACAAACAAAAGAAATCCAAATACACATTAAAAATTAACCCAGCTAGATATTACAGAAGAACAGAGTTGTCTAAACCAAAGCTGTCTTTTTGTTTACCTGTGAGGATCTAAGGAGTCACTTCTGTTTCCCTTCCCTCATTCTACTCAATCTCAGTAATTACTAACGGGGGATACATTGTATTCTGCAGCAGGAACCAGACCAACCACCCAATGAGCAATAAGTGAGATAATTCTAGAGAGAGGAAATACAGTGAGTACTGTTGCATTTTTAGAAGTTACCTGTCCCCACAAACACTGCATCATTGAAGCCTTTAAGACCTGTGTTATGTTTTTTGACCAAAATTAGGCTGTATGCAGAAATCTAGCTGACACCAAGTTTCTGTCACTTGAGTAAACTTATAATCACAGGAATGTTAGCAAGAGACTTTTCTGATCTGTTATTTCAATCAAGCATTCCTTGGGGTTCTGGGTTACAGTATGCCTGGTTTTCATAACATTTAGATGTAAGGGAGAGGTCTACTTTTTAAAGGTGCCACAACAGAACAAGGATTTAAGTTTTAATGGGAAACGACTGGAGAATGTGCAAATGTAGGTTGCTTCACAACGGAGGTACTGCCACTTAATCTGTCAGCCAGCCCTAGAGAATCATTCTCCTCAGAAAGTTGCTTAAGTTAACATGCTTAGATTTGAGAGATGATTATGAAGTGGAGTGAAAGGATATTAAAATGGCCAGAAGGAAATAAAAACATAAATGGCTAAAGCTAGTAGTTGGGCAGGGTGAAGAGAGAGAGAAAAAAGTGTATTTCCAATGATTCACTAACTGCTTTTTACATTTCTTTAAGAAGTTAAGCAAAACCAAGAAGCAGCACTTCCAGAATATCACTTCAATTGCTCTCAAGCTGTGACATGAGTTGGAGTAATGGACTGTGGGGTCTTTATAGAAATTACTGCCCCAAAATAACTCTCCGGCTAAGGCAACGAGGTTTGTGGTAGAAGAAAGGCAGAAGAGAAAAGCAAGGATAGATATTAAATGTTCTTTCCTAGGAAGAGGCCAAAGAACATGAAACACCTGCAGCACCTGATAATGAAATCATTACTGACAGGAAAGGTATTTAGATAGTATTGCCACTACCAGCAAGTCCTTATGTATCAAAAACTCCAACAGCAGAGGCAGAAAACAAAATTCCAAGGGGTATCAGCACTCCTTAAGAGATTAATAGAAAGAAAACAAAACTAAACAGAGTAACTGGAAAATTACTTCCTCAAAGCAAATAAACAGGATTTCCTCTAAAAAATAACTTATCTTTTTTTGGGGGGGGAGGGAAGAGCGAGAGGAAGTCAGTGATACCAAATAGCAGCAGAGTTGCTAGATGGTCATACCTGGCATGGGTTGTTTTCACAAAGCGAATGCTTCCCAGGCTCCATACCTCCCCATTACCAATAGTAGTTCTATTTACCCCAAATACAAGCCCACCTCAAAGAGCATAACCAAAATATTTCACCCACTGTAAGCTACTAATTGTCAGTACACCCAGCAGCAACATATTTACAATTGCACACTTCTATAGAAATTGTGAAATGCCTAATGTAAGTGTAGAAATTTATCATTTAAATCTACTTGAACTTTGAAACATTTTAACACCTTGCAAGAATTTAAAACTAAAAATTAAGGAAAAAAATATCCACAGTTACTGCTTTTGTTGGATACAGTTCTACCTGTAATTATTGTTTTAGATAGAGTCTTCTCTTACTGTATATAGCCCCAAAATTAGCCTTTTTCCTTACTGCCTACTCTGAAACACTCCATTCAGATGAGGAGGAAGCAAGACATACTTTCTAGTAATTTTCAATGTGTTTCAAAGAGACTAGCTGACAATACATATCTTTTGAGTTTTTTTCTGTGCAAAACAAAGCTTCTAGTAGGCTAGATTTGGCTACTGCAGATTCATGTACACGTGCCAGAGCTAAAACATAACAGTTTTTAAATATTCTCCAAAGAGGAAAGGATAGGAGAGCAGCAGCTGTTCAGCACGGAGATTGTAGTTGGCCTCTTCTCCCATGTAAGAAGTGACAGACAAGAGGAAACAGCATCAAGTTGTGCCAGGGGAGGTTGAGATCCAATACTAGGAAAAATTTCTGCACTGAAAGGGTGTTCAGGCATTGGAACAGGCTGCTCAGAGAAGTGGTGGAGTCACCATCCCTGGTGGTATTTAAAAGACATGTAGATGTGGCGTTTAGGGACACGGTTTACTGATGGACTTGGCAGTGCTGGGTTCACAGTTGGACTCAATTGTAAGGGTCTTTTCCAACCTAAATGATTACATGGAATATTAGAATCACAGAAATTCAAAGACTGCCGATTCCCCTAATGCCATAGGGAAACTTAAAGCACAGTATAACACTGTTTCCAGAGGCCAGTTCCTCTCCAACTCAGAAAGCGCACTGAGAAAGCCATTGCACATAAATATATCCTGACAACAGTTCTAATGCAATGACAACTAGAAGGATCATACAGAGGCCAATATTGCAAAGACTAGAGCAGTAATGACTGTATTTGATCCTCTGCTTAAATTAAAGGCCTGCCAAAAGCTTCCCTAACATGACTTGCAATCATCTAGAGTTTCCTTCATATAGTCAACAGTTCTTTATTTCTCAACCAGAAGATGCAATCGAAAAGAAAGGAAACTGCACTACTATGGTAGTAGGTAGATATGGTAGAAGAAATCTATTTTCCTAGAATACAACATAATTCACACTGGGAGTGAAGGTACCACTAACCTCACAACACCTGCAAAGAATCACACAGCTACACAGTTGCAATTCAGATAATTTCTTTGACCTGCTTCTGAAGAAGCAAAAGTATAGATTTTTTTTTTTCCGTCTACTAGTGCCAAAATCTTACAATAGTGGAAGGAACAAGATTCCAGCCATCTAACCTAGTATGCTATTTCCTCCAGATTACATTTTGATCCTGCTGGAAAGAAAGCTAGAATCAGGCAAGCATATAATATAACAGATACTTCTTCTGAACATTGTCTGTCTTCAGGTCTTTGTAGCCCACGTATACTCTTCAGCCATAGATGTCTTTCTACTCAGTAGCCCTACAGCCTCATTAAATCTGCTTTGTCTCTTTTGAATAATGACTACTAAAATAATGTGTTTAACTTTCTTTTTATCATCACAGATGGCTATATTGACTATAATGTTATGTTTGTTTTATAAAAGTGTTTCCTATATTAGTTTTGCAGACTTTGGATTCTGCCAGTCACACTCATTGCTGAGAAGTGTCAAAGACATCACAAGTCAGTCAGGACAGAATCAATGCAATTTAAACTTACCTGGGAAAGCACAGTCTATAACTGCATGACACTGAAAAACTATTTTTGGAACCACATGTGCAAAGCCTGTCCTAGTCTGAACCACAGTGAGTCCCCTTCTCTTGCTCTGGAACAATTTTACTAGGTTTTTTTGCAGCACATTTGCCTTGGATTCTGGTGTATGGGCATTTGCATGCCCTATTTTACACATCCTTCTAAGATCTCATAAAGATAGGCTGACCTGACCATTGTTTCTTATGTGTCACCCTGGAAAGTAACAGCAGTATTTCTCTTGACATCAAGTTCTTATGTGATGACACCTTTCTTCAGCAGGCAGTGACAGGTACCTCAGTGTCATAGGTTAGCAAGCATAGTCCTGGAAGGGATGTCCTTGATAAGGGCTGCTTACAGCTTCCTCTGGGACCTGACAGAACCTATCAGCTGGCCAGTTTGAATATGGACAATTCTCTAAGCCACTTAGAGTTGTGACCACCTCTGTGATCCACACTTAAGAATAGACAAACTCCCCCCCCAAGCTCTCTCTCGTTTCCGGCGCTGGCACAGGTGGCTGCGGGGCCCGTGCGGGGGCCAGAGGGCCCAGTCCCTGCTTGGGCCAGGCCGGGCCGGGCCACGGCCATCCTGAAGCCATGGACCTGTTCCATCCGTGGAACCCCCCCCACTGCCTTGCCGTGGGCAGCCGGAGCGGCTCGGCTCTCCCCCCTCTCCACTGCGATAAGAAAAATTCCAGCTGCAAGGCCAAGGTGAGATTAACCCTTTTATTGCTGTGAAGAGCTGAAAACGTGAGGGAAGAGAGAGGAGATGCTTAAAGCTGAAATTCTGTCGTGAAGCTATGATATATCAGAGTATCCCGTTGTAATTTCATGAAGATATGGGGGGTGGAGTGTTCACCTCATAAGCAAAAGCACCTGCGCTGAGATAGGCAGATGCTGAAGCAGCTGTAATTTCATGAGAAGTTTGGACAGGGAGAGATGGAAGCAATGAGGACTTCTGCTCCAAACAGGAAAGGAGAAACCTCAGTCCCTAGAGATGCTCCCAGAGATAGTCCTAATGATGAAGATGAGGAAGATCCTTTGCTCCCAGGGAAGGAGAAGGGTCTCTGTTTTTTGTTTCTGAATGGCTCAACCTTAAAATTGTACCCCAAAAAACTTCAAGAGTGGACCCTCGAAAGCAGTTGCGGGAAAAGCTGCAAGTCGGGGGAAAGGACTCACACGCAGGCAGAGAGACTCCTCTTCCTAAATGGACTGAACAATATTTGGAAGTGGGCGGCTGTCTCGTTGTGATAATGTTTTCATAGCATGAGGGAGAAGAGACTTCTCTTTCTAAATGGACTGAACAAGGTTATTATGGAAGTAGTAAACAGACTGAACATCTTAAGGGTTGTCTTTTTACATTGTCAGTGGGAGAAGGGAGGAAGGTGGGGGGAGGAGGAGAGTTCTGAAGGTGGTATAATTTTTTTTTTCCCTCTTCTAGGTCTGTTAATAAACTTCTTTATATTCTTTCAAGTTTGGTGCCTGCTTTGCATTTCTCCTAATTCTTATCTCACAGAAGATAAGCAGTAATGAGTATTTTGGACCAAACCACTACACTAAAATGGTGTTTCTGCCCGGTTACAAACCCAACCCGCTACACTCAGGAATTAAATAGATAGTAGGGCCAAATCCACGTCTTGCCATGCTGAAGTGAAACATAAGACAAAATGCAAAAACAGAAAAACAAAGTAATCATTTAGGAAAAGAGAGCAGAAAGCAATTAAGCTCAGAATATCCATTAATCTTTTTAACTGTCCAAAAGTGTTATATTACAATGACTTTGATGTAAAAAAATCTGAAAATTTTGTTTACTTAAGCCATCAATTCTTATCCACATGACATTATACAAATTAAATTTCTCAACACGAAAGTACATATGTGCATGGTTTTCCTACCAGATGATCACTACTTTCTCTTTTATATCTTCAGAGAAGTTCTTTTAAAATCAAATACATGCCAACCACATCAAGAAGAGATCCAGAAAAAAAACCAATCCAAACCTCAAAGCATCGGGGATCATTCAAGAGGAAAGAAAAATCTCTTTTCCTTCTCTTGTTTCCATGACACACATTATGCTGGTCCAAATCACCAAAACCTCAAGTGTATCTCTTTACAATCTGCACCTCCAAAGTCTGCAGACTCCTAGTATGCTTCCAAGTACTCCCATAGAAATCAGCAGCCTCGTGCAGTACTTTGGCTTTGCAGATATACAGCATCCTTTAAAGATGCAATATATCAATTCATTTATCCAAAGTAAAGTTGGACTACACACTGTGGACAATCATTCTCCTTGAACTTTACATTTGTACCAATGGAAATTCTGTCATAAAACTGGTTTCCACCTATTAATTCTTAACTGCTGAGCAAACTGCCACTGTTTCAACACTGAAGTTACCTACCTACAAGCATTGTTACTCACTGAACTGCTTTCAGGATAAAATATGTTCATTTACAAATTCATGTTGACCTTCTGCCCTAAAATCTTAGCAGTATGGCTCTTAAGCTTGCTCTTTTTTTTTCCAAATTAAAACATGCGCCAATATAACAAGCAGGCTCCAAATTTCATTCCACCCAACATTTGTCAGGATATGATAAAACAAACAGTAATCTGCACAAACTCCAATCCCAAGGAAAGGAACTAAACTGAATGTTTCACAGGAAGCACGCTGAAGTTGGAAGAGTTTGCAGATATGTGCCAGCACTGGCACTTTGGGACAATATTTCTTAAAACTTTCACAAGTGAAATCTCCACAAGCATTTTTACATTACTTTTTTTATTTTTAAACCACAGCTCCAGCTTCCAGGATTGTGAAATTTGGCTGTGAAATTTGGCATAACTTAGCTATGAAATAGTGTACTTAGTTCTACAGCATTTCTGTAAGTTTTAAGCTGAACTTCAACTCAGGTCCCACAGGCCAATTTGGCCAGTTTTGCTCTTCCAGTCAGTGCCTGCCTCACCTTCTCAAGTACCACAGCACACGACAAAACCGCCTGCAAACGCCAACAGGCTACACTAACATATCTCTGGTAGGGAGTTAGTCACCTTATGTTTTTTATTTCTTTTAGGAAATTGTTTCAGGTGCAGGCACCAGCCAGCTCCATCGGCCCCACCACAGGGCATGGCTGAGCCCCTCAGCCATGGGTGGGCAGGCACCTCAGAGCAGGGAAGCTCTGAGGCACAGCCCCTTAGTGTCACCTTTTTGAGTCAGTCTTACAACCAGATACAAGAAGCCACTTGAAAGGTGAAGCTGTAACAACGAAGGCACTAAGCATTATTTAATTCTGATGTAAATATGGCTGTGCAAGTTCTGCAGCTAGCAAGACACAATGGCTCAAGCACTATACTGCGAAAGGCCTGAAAAACATACAGTAAAGTGCAGGTGGGGGATTTCTTCAGAACCATTTAGAAGAATTATGTTTATTACTAGCAAGGCAAGACTTCAGAAAGTCTGGATTAAAATCATGAAGCTTAAGTAAAATTGTTCACATAGGCAGAGATTCTAGTTGCTGTGCTAGAAGCCTACTGGGTTTGTAGTCAGGACATCTTTAACTCTCATCTTGGTGCTAAATAACTCACTATGAGTTCAGAATAGCTAAATACTTTATTTAATGAAGTCTTCAAGTGGACTCATCTAGTCTAATGGCTAAAAAGAGGCAGGGCACATATTGCCTCCTCTATGTAACAGATAATATCTTTTCTAGATATTATCCCTTTTCTAGAGAACTTCAGCACTCACCCATGAGGCTTGTTAACCAAGAACCTTTATATGGCACTACTAAGGTCACCCTAATTTTTGAAGACAGTACGTGTCTGCCTTATCACAGGATTTCACAATACAGTGACAAGCAGCACGCTCCACTGCTAGGTTTATAAAGAAGCAATAATGCATCAAGCTACTCTCTTGACACCTGCTAAGCAGCCTGAATGCCGGAAGGTAATGCTTATTTGCAGCCAAACTTTGCACCCTCTCCAAGTGTTAAACTCTACTTTTCAAACACACATTGATAAAAGCCCATGAACTGTTTAGTCTAGGCTGCCTGAGAAGAAAGAATGCAAGTACTTTTCTTATTTGAACTCAAAGCGAGAAAACAAGATGAGAAAGCTTTAACATCTTTTTTTATTACTCAGCAGGACTAGCACGTCTCACGACTAAGTATTAAAATACTATCTTTCATTGAAGTGGCTTAGCCTGTATTCCAAAAATGGTTCCTACTCTGTAATCTTCTACTTTGCCAAAGCAACAGGGAAATAAAACTTTGGCCTTCCTACCAATCACAGAATTTTCCTAGAAACTGTTCATTCATTCAATATAGGACTTTCCATTACAAATTTTCATCCAATCACCACCATGTTTTAAGATGGGCATTTACTTGAGATTCAGCGTTCTCAAGTTTATTACCTAACCTTTACCATTTTAATCCAACATCTGAAAATAATTATGAAACCAACATAAGAAATTAATAAACACAATTATGTCAAAACAAAACCCTTTTTCTAGTTTTATACTTTCTCTGAGAAAGTCACTTCACTGACAAGTTCCCCACTAATGGCTAATTCAAATCTGTTTTTTCCCAGCTCTGTTGTAATTTAAACAAAACGCTAATCCTTTCCATTCAGAAAAGCCAATGACTATGCAGTTCAATACCAAATATAAATTAGTAGAGACTTCATTTGCACCTTCTCGCATGAGACGTGCCAAAGAGTGGAGGTAGCCTGAGAGGATAAACTCCAGTGTAGATTCTGAAGTGGCTGCAACCTGCTATTGCACTGGAATGCATCAGATATTTGGTATAGGTCTGAAGTTCATTATATAGTTCAGTAGTACAAAATCAAACCCACCACATACATGTTTGTCTTCCACAATATTATCATTAACACTTAAAATATGTATTTAGATTTTCACAAACAACTAGTTCCAAGATCTAAACAAAAAAGGTTAATACTAAACTTACACTATCAATTTTACTGCTCAGCCAGGTACAGTGGAAGCAGAAGGAACCCACAGCTGGAGATGGCTGCTGTGGCAGTGCTGGGGGAGCAGCTTTTTTGGTGTAGTACAGAGTAACACCACAAAAACCAACCCCACAGTATCTCCCAAATTTTGAGCTTGAATATTGACAGCTGGTTAAGTCAGAGTTAATGTTAGAGTTGAGGAAGTGAGAAACCTTTATTAAGACATCATACAAAGTACTCTGGTATCAGTGTACGCTGTGAAAAGCGATACAAAAATCTTTCACATGACAATACAGATCTGACAGCCTGAGATGCCTTCTTTACTTAAAGAAGAACAAAAGAACCTGACAGCTAAGGAAGAGCAGACAAGGATCACTCTACTCTTTTAGATAAGCACAGTCACTTCCAGCTTTTCTTTACTGATGGATACAGAGAGGGGGAGAGGGGGAAAGGGAAGTGGCTGACTCAAGGATGCAAGTAGGAGACTTTGCAAAATAGTGGGATTACAAAAACTAAATAAAACAGAATTGTGAAAAGGCATATAGTGAGAGAGAGCGATATCTTAAAGGCAGCTAAAACGAGAGAACCTACATGCTTGAGAAATACCCCTACTTTTTCAACTAACAATCAAGTTTGGCAAAATTACAAGCCACATTGTAGCAGGTTCAGAAATGAAACTCATCAGCACACATAACTGAGTTAAAACAATTAAGACTATTAAAAAAGCCATACCGACAAAAGAAATCAAACTAAGGTTTCACACAATACATTTGGCAATCAACTTTAGATTTCTTCTTCCTTTCTCTCTGAATTCTATGAAATGCAAAGTTCTAATGTTGCACTAACCACAGATGTCTGGCAATGATTGCAAGGAAAATATGAAAAAAAAAAAAACAACCAAACCCAAACCACAAAACAAAAACAAAGACCCAGTACCTGTCTGATTTTTTTTTAAACACAGTTTTAACAGATCATTTTAATATAGTAGAAAATTCCATTATTCCTATTGAAAACTCTGTGTTTCAATTACTTAAATTAATCTTCTAGTCTCAACTCTGCACAGAGACTGTGCATACTACTGTAATTTGCTGCTGCAGTCACCACCTGAACACTGAGAACAAAATTTATCCAAAACAACACAGAGGCTGATCTATCCCCAGAATATGAGCAGGATAGTAATCCTCCATAGAAATACAGTGCCAATTCAGCATTTTCATTTCTTCTGCGCCATTATCTATATTTCAGCTGTCTTTCACAAAAACCCTTCCTTTCAGAGAACATGAAAACGTGGCACGGAAACTTTCAGAAGAGTTAAATTTAAATGTATCTCCCTCAAGACATTACAATTTTTTCATCTATTTTAATCGTAGCATACTCCAAGGTATCCCAACAGACCAGCCACAAAAAGACAAAGGACACTTTTTAGCTTGCCCTACAACCTTCACCAGGGCCATGTTATTTATAACACACAGATATTCAGTGGGATAAGGACACATTAAGGAAAAAAACAAAGGTAACTAATATCTACCCTGTTGACAATTCCGTATTTAATTTTGAAATGTTTTTCATTCTCACAGTAGTATGTGTGCAACTGTCATAAAGATTGTTTGGTTATAGTTTGAGGACTATAAAATTCCTGCTGAAGTATATCCATAAAGCTCAGATTGAACTGAGTAATTCTGGAGAAAAAAAAAATATTTAAAGGCATTGCTTTCAGAAGTGTTTTATCTAATGCCTTTGTGAAAAGACATGCTTCATCCCCCTTTCTTTCCTGCAGAACTAACAAGTAGTAGTTTTGGTCTTCAGTATAACTCATTCTTGTAGTATTCAGTATTAGCTTCTCATTAGAGGAAAAAGGAATACTGAAACTAGGGTACATCTCCAGCAGAAGAAAATAGAGCAGAACCAACAGAAACAGAGTGGGTATGTCAGTGACCACTACATGTGACAGTTCAAACAATCTCTTGCTCATGATGTTCTTCTCTGGATGGTTTCTGGGAACCAGCAATGGTGCAGCAGGGCCAGTCTCCAGCTCCCAAGCATCCTGCCCAGCATCACACTGATTCTTGCAATGTTCATTAATTCATGCTAAGTTTCTTTCTCTGAGCCAACTCACTACCTGTACAGAAGAGAGGACAGAGGACATGCTGCTTGCATTAATATTCTGTCATTTGACACCAAATCTTCACCACACTTACTACAATGTCATGTGAGCACACTTAAATACTCAGGGAATCATCTCTGCTTCTTGATCACACTATTGCACATAGTTTTTAATTAATCAGTACTGGTAAACTAACAGAAGCCACACCAAAGAAACATGGATCATTTTTGAGAATTTTTCCCAACCAAAAAGCAAACAAAACAAAACACCCAAACAAACAACAACAAAAAACCAAGCAAAAACCCCAAAACCAACAGAAAACCCCAAACCAAAGAAACAAAAGAAATTCCCAAAAATTAAAAAACCCCAAGCAAATAAAAAAAAAAAACCACCACAAAATCCACAACCAACCAACCATTCAACCATTATTAACATTTGTAATACCTGAGGTAATTGTTAAAAGCTGAGAGAAAGCACATAAAGTGGTACAATTGCCTATGGCAATGCAACAGCAATTATTACAGAAGAAACAGCTTATTATACAAAAACTGCTATCAAGAATCAGGCTGGTAACACGAGAAGGAAACTAGAAATCCAAATGGGGATGTCAGATAATCTGAGGCTAATGGTAAACACAGACCAGGCTCTGTGGACAACAGGATAAGATCCAAGCACACTATCTGCAAGATACTTCTGGTTCTCTCCTTGCATAAACTTCCACTCAATTATACATTTTAATGGCTTTTGTATCATCCTGAAACTAGCTAAGCTACCTATGCAGTGTAATGAAGATGGCCCAACTGGCTCTACTTAAGGATAAGCACCTTACTCCTCGTTCCTTTGAAAGATGTGCCTGATGAACCAAACTGAACTGAGCAACGCCCAGGACAGCAGTCTTTTTTGGCAGACCTGTTAGGCAAGAGTAGCCAAACATAAGTCAATAACTTTGCCACTGAATAATACAACTCAGCTTTTCCCAGTTCTTTCAGTTTCTCTGGTTAGCTTCATTTTGCTGAAAGCAATCACCACCACTAACTCAGTTCTGTGAGCACTGTTCCAACTCTTTGACCACAATCTGTCTGACAAGAAACATTCTCAAAGGGTCTTTCAAGTGTGGAGTAGAGATGTTCAACAATTTAGCCATTTGGGATTTAATTTGCATCTTCCTACATTTGCTCCAACCTAGCAAGTAAATTTAATAACATTTACAATCACATTAGACCACTTTTGCTAGCAGACAGAGCAAGTCTGGACTTTTACATGCAGAAGTAGAGCACAGAGCAGAGTAGTTATGTCCTGGGAACTGACAACAGTTGTGCATCTCCTCTCACTCCCTCCTCTTTGAAAATCTCTGTCTAGTGCCATTTGGCACCTTTCATACCCAAGCACTTCCTTAACTACTAAGCATCTACTTTTGTAGTTGTAGGCAATAGCAAGCTGCATTTTACTTCCAGGGAAGCATGGACTTTACATGAGCCAGAGGGAAACACCTGCACATCTCTGGTCTTGGCATGTCCATGGCTGCATATCGGATCAAAACACAGTTGATGTCAAAGAGCCACAGGTGCAGGAAGCTTGCTCCAGTGCTCATTTCCACAATATCCTTTTAAAAGGACAGCTTATGCTTTGCTAACTACACTTAAGAGAGCTGTTAACGACTCGTGCGATTCTTTTTCTAATGTGTTTTAGCTAAATGCCACTGTAAAAGTACAGTTTGAGAAATACACTATGCCATGCCAAGAACCTGACTTACTCCTCTTAAAATTTAGTCTTCAGAAACTATCTGTACCATGCCAACAGGAGCAAAACTGCTTGTCCAACCCAGCTAGAAGTTTTGTTGATTTATCTCATTCTCCACTATGCTAAAGTAGGGTAAAGTCTATGAGCCAAACCATTGCTCTAACACAGAAAGGGCCTTCAGAAGGTTCTGAGATACTCTTCTACCAGTTCATTAGTACGTAGTGCAAAATGTAATTGAATTGAAATGCAAAAGTATTTCCATGTTTCAGGGAATTTTTGCAAATTAATACTGAAACCCAATCACTTATTTACTGAAAACTACTTCTCCAAAACTAAACAACACACTGAAACTGATACTGATGCAGTGATTTCTCATGTGATTAATTAATTCTCATGTATTTTTTCCTTGGGTACTCCTTACCCTCATTAAAGGGAAAATCTAAGGCTAACATTTTTTTCAACATAGGCACAAACCCTACAGCAGCAGGAAGACCATCACAGTCCTACACTGGCCTGGAACAAGCAAGCCCAGTTACTCTGTCCAGGGAGCACACATCAGAGGCATTTTATACCAAACAGGCTGATTTTTCCACTTATGCCAATAAGTGTATGTTCATCCCCTAACAGAGGGCCTGAGAGAAGGCAGAAATGCTTAAAACCATCACCTGTTTTTCCACTGCTTGTCATGACCTCTGTCAAAAGAGGTCATTAAAAAGGTACTTGCTCAAAACATAAGCAGTGGCAGTCTGTACAGGATGGACAGGTAGAAGGATGGAAGTGCAGAACACATGCAAAACTTGTCCTATGTCTGTGTCAGAAAACAAGTAGAAATATATCTGAATTGTTGGGTAGCAGAGGTGAGATTATAAAAATATTTTCTGAAAAAACCTCCTATGCTTCCAACAGTGTGGAACAGATATTTATCCTACTGAATGATTATACTACACCTCTGAAATTAAAATCAATAGCTACCAAAAGGAAGTTGCCATAGGAAAATAAGAGTTTTACACAGATTCCTGCTGCAATTCCAGCACAGCACAGCTACTAATTCACAATTTAGCCAAAAGAATAAATGCTATTTGAACATCCATGCTGTCTTGAAAACTCAGTGAGGTACCTGATTTCTGCATATAAATGCACACACAGGGTTGCATACAGTCAAGAAATGCAAGAGTGTGTCCATTTTTAAGATCACTTCAGAAATCAAAGTCGTACAATGCAAAAACTGCACCAGTATTACAACTATTTTGAAATTCATAACCTGCATTTCAGGTGTCAGTGAACACCTCAAGGCAAGCTTTCTCAATGGTTACCTCTTAACCTGCAGTGTTCTGCCTTTTTCCTTTGAAATACAACACAGTTTTCTTTGAAGTAAAAAACACTCTTATTTGAGCCGAAACCCAACTTCAGAAAGCATCACAATAAAATCTGAAGCTGTAGACACAGGCGACTATAAACGACAAATATCTTTAGTAAGTCCACTCACAAATAACAAAATACATATTGAATCTTGTATCTAAAGCATTTTAAAATATTCATGACTATAGAAGAATGTTTGCCAAAGTGGTTTTTGCACACAAATGGAGAGATGGATACTGAGCATGCATCCACTGTTCTAGGTCAGACAGAAAGGTTGATCTATCTCTGAGCTCCACTGACAATGCCAGACAGCAGACACCTTTTTGGCACAGTTATCCCATCTGACTGAAGAAAAGCACACCTCTCAAGAAGGACTACTATCACACCCTTTTCATTTTATCTTACCTTAAAAGCATGTAACAACCATTAGTAAATACCTGTTTGAAAAGGAACTTTTTTCTTTGAGGAAACAATCGCATAAAGCTTGATCTGTTCCCAGGGTGACCTTTCACTATAAGACTACTTCAAAGGGATAAATCACAGCCTCAGTTGTCATTATCCCACTGCACTAGCTTGCAACAGTGCAGAATAAGCTTTCTTAAGCACTTTGACAGTCTCCCTTTCCAAAATAGGCACCACTGATACACAGCACCTTACAGCAAGAACTTGCATTGCGTGCACTGCTGTCTTTAAAAATCAAGACAACAGAAACTATCCACAGGCTGTACCTGACATAAGGGTTGGATTCAGATTTATTCACTACTCACCATATCCCATCCTGCCAACTGAAAACAAAATGGCCAAACAGCTCTTCCTTCTCAGCCCTCCATTCTACCTACTCCCTAGCAACATCCACAGGCACTTTCCCAACATGCTCTTCAAGCTAATGAAATCTCTTTAAATACACTGCCCTCTTTTAGTCTCTCAGATGAAGCTCTCCATGATTTAAGCAGTCTACTGATAGGTAGGCAAATATCCATCAAGACAATTAGTATTAAATACTAGTTGTTTCCTCAGTTCTGCCTTTCTATATCCATCTGACTCTTTCAACAAAGAAGATAAGCTCTGGAGGACTGGAATTTCATTCTATTGCTGCAGTCCAGCAGCAGAAACAACCAATGTTTCCATTCTGGAAGACTGCAGGGAAAGCTACTTCTCCTATTCCTGGCAAGAGCAAGCAGTTAATCTTCTAATTTTCACTGAAAAGAACAGCAGAGAATAAAAACTCTGCAAGTTGATCAAGTACCCACCACAGTGGGTAAAACAAACTGCCAAGTGACATATAACAGGATCCCTGCAAAGGTATGCAGGGTCATGACACACACGATCTTCCACAATGATTTATTCTTTTTAAAAAGCTGTAAAAATCAGGGGATGAAGTAGGTGGTCATGTCACTCTTCATCCAACAAGTCTGCACTGATACAGTGCCCTGAAGTAGACAAACTTTCATAACAACATTGTGAAAACCCACACAAGTGTCATTAACTGACAGATGACTGAGCTGTGCTAAATGGCTCCTTGCTCCTTCTGCACAGGCAGGAGGAAAAGATGCAGCTCACTGAAAACCTTACAGTTCTGCAGATGAGCTTGTTTGCTCCCCATCTGTTCATGCCCTTTTGGTCTCTGTTCAAACTGGAAGAATACCCTCCGGAGAGCGTGATCCCCAGGGTGCATCAGGTTTCTGATCCACACTGAATGCTGGGTCAGAGCTTGCCTGTGGAGAATGTTTTAATTACATCATGCTGGAATTTGGCAAGAGTCCTGGCATTTAATTAAACAGCCATTTTTTGAAGCAAAGCTCACAGCAGAGCAGACAAAGAGACACAGAGGCCTGATGATGTGCTTCATAGCAGCACTTCCCCTATGGCCCAGTGCCTACTTTGTAAGCAGTCCCAATCTACCAGGAATACAACATTTCACATCACCAGATGCCTAAAATCAGGCTAAATGGGGTGGTCTACACCCAGGAGTACGAAAACTACTCACACTTTCTAAGAACAGTGAAAACCATGGTAGACTGACTTCAGGTACTGCTATAAAAGCTGCACAACCAGTATTAGGAAAAGGTGATTGGGAAAGGTCCACAGAGCGGCCATGCCACCATATTTCCCCAGACACTTACAAATGTGAGGCCCAACAGGAAGATAACAAAATAGCAAGCATGATGGTGGTAATGCCCTCTTGAAACACTTCACTATGTGCTCTTCACATCAACCAAGGTTTGTTCACCCAAAGACATCTCATTTCAGGAGACAGGTTTTCCAGGACTACAGGCAGTAGGGGAAAAGGAGGTGAGGCAGCAAAGAGCTGCAGGGAGCCTGCAGGTACTGTCCAGTAGAAGACACTGCCCTTTGGAAGAAGTACTTCCTTTCTGAAGCATTAAACAACACAAGGCAGAGCTGCCTTTTGTTAAGGAACTAAAACTGATGTATGCTTGGTTTTGATGCAGTTTTACACCAAAATTCAGCTTGAGAAAGCTTGAAAACCTAACCCAGCAGCATCATGTCTACCATAATGACAACCGTTACCACAAGCATTACAAAACCTTGCAGCTTCCTATCTGTGAACTGTCAAACATCAAACTTTCTTTGATAGAATTTGGAGAGAAAATTAGGACACCAAAGGTCCTAACTTTCAAAGGTCTCCTCTCCCTTTAAAAATTTACTTAAAAAAAAAAATAAGAACAGTTGCCACCAAGACCAAGAACACAAGGTCAAGTGAAGATTCATATGGCTGATTTATTGTCCAACCCCATAAAAATGAACTTGAACTTCTAAGTTAATCAACTATGACTTATACTTGCACATGTAAAAGTTGAAAGCTAAGCACCCCCCAAAAAACCCAAAAACCGAAACAAATCCCAACAACTGAAAGAAAACCCACAAACCAATAATAGCAATAATACCTACAGCTAAAATAATTGAAATGCTATGAAATATGAGCTACTTGCTTTAAGGCTAACCCACCTTTTGAAGATACCTGATCATAGTATAAAAGCCCTGTAGTGCCTCAGATACATGAAAAATTTTATATGCTTGGCCGTGAGAACCCTTTAAACTGAGCAGTTTCCAAAGCACCTTACAGGGAAGATGTGAGGTTGGACTGTCAAGCACACTGCATGCTCAAACAAAAATTTATGGGAATTTGGAAGCTTTTAAAAGTTTCTCTACTGTACACAATATCTGCAGCATGAGTTGTTCTCATGCCAAGGCTGTATTTTTCTAAAACATGGTAGCAAACATTAAATTTCATATTTAATCTGATGTGACACACCAGATTTTAAGCTCATTTATGCGTAGTCATTTTAACTCTGAAGAGACAGACATTTTTAACAAGTAGATGCTAAAATTCTCCACAAAAATCCCACCACCTACAGGCTGCCAAAATTCATATGAATGTAGTGATTTCAAAACACAGCTGACCTGAAGGCACCTTGGAAGCTGGTATGTATTATGAATGCAATTTCTCCTGTCACAATTCATATAATCCTGGGTCATCAGGCCAGTGATTTCCATTCTACCTAAGCAAGAGGCAAAGGGTGCCCTGATGACCTTCAGCAAACACTTGTTTCTGTACACCACATTTTAGATGAGGCTTCTGGAATGTGTTTCCACCAAAGACCACTACTAACCTGCTACATGTAGAGTAGAGAGAAGTACTCTAACAGGCAAGACAGAAAACACCTGAATTAAACAGAGAAACACATTTGCTTATACAAAAAACAGTTATGGCCAGCAAGGCAGAGGTGTCAGATCTCATCTCAGAAAGTTCCTCCTCTCAATCTCCTTCCATCAAAAAATTATTTAACTACATATGCTCTGATGAATTATACGCATTGTTTGGCTGCCAGCTACAATCTTTTGATTTGTACTTACAGCTGAGTCAGAATTCTTAAAGAACCATTTAAAGTTCTAACTCCAATGTGACTTCATAATGGGTTACAGTATGCTTAATGTCACACATTCCCCAGCTGGCTTACAAACTCACTCAGAACCAGTCACAATGACTGTCTGCACTCCAATGTCAAATTTTATTTTTAACATTAAGAATATATATGCTTATATTTCTTTCATTTTAAAGGTTTAATATTTTCTTTAAAGGATAGCATCTTTTAACCAGGCCTTTTTAATTGGGTTACTATATGCAAATTATTGTGAGAATTAGTATTACTAACACTTTATAGTCTACATATCCTCAGGAGCCCAGCAACACTATTTGCATTAAAAGCTACCCAACGACACCCTCACAGAAGTGAAAACTGTTACAATTAATGCTAAGTGTTCCCTGTAATTGTTCTGACTGCCTTTGGAAAAGCATACTCATGAGCTGGAGCTCTTCATTGTATTTGTAAATACTGGGGTCCATGTAGTTGTCCATATCACCACAGAATCATATAATCATTTGAACGGAAAAGACATCTAAGATCATCAACTCCAACCATGAACCTAACACTGCCAAGCCTAGTACTAAACCATATCCCCAAGTGCAACATCTACGTCTTTTAAATAGCTCCAGGGATGGAAACTCAACCACTTCCCTGGGTAGCCTATTCTAGTGCTGGACAAGTCTTCCTATGAAGAAATTTTGCCTAATATCCAATCTAAACCTCCCCTGGCATAAATTGAGGTCATTTGCTTTCATCCTGTCACTCAGTTACCTGGGAGAAGAGACCAACCCCCACCTCACTTCACCCTCCTTTCAGGCAGTTGTAGAGAGCAGTAAGGTCCACCATGAACCTCCTTTTCTTCACACTAATCAACCCCAGCTCCCTCAGCTGTTCCTCATAAGACTTGTGCTCCAGGCCTGTCACCAGTTCCGTTTCCCTTCTCTGGGCCCTCTCCAGCACCTCAATGACTTTCTTGTGAAGGACCCAAAACTCACCACCGGATTCGAGGTGTGCCCTCACCAGTGCCAGGGGGACGATCGCTGCCCTATCCTGCTGACCACTCTATTGACAATACAGGCCAGGGTGGCACTGGCCTTCCTGGTCACCTTCAGGCACAACCATATTAAAAAAAGAGGCAACCACTGTAACTAGACAGCATTTGACGTGTTGGTCAGTTGCACAACTGAGTAAGCAAATCCCTAGGAATGGCAACAAATTACTCTCAGGACTTAACACAGACTGCTGGCAGCTTGAATAGCAGAGGTGTAAATGCCTAGAAAGACTGCTTAAGCTTCTGGGTCCTGTGCCTGCTATAGGTGATTTGCACAAACATACCAACAGAAACAGAAAATTCATAACAAAAGCAAGCCTCCAAGCATGGACCCTTTAACAGAAGCCATAACTAAGCAGAAAACAAAACAAAAAAATTATATGTTTTGTTTTTAAAACTAGTAAAATATTTACCTTGTTTTTCTCATGGCAGGAAGTCCGAATGCCTGCTTGAAAAAACTTGACCTAGCCACACCAGGAACCACACTGCTACATCTGCTTTAGGCTGTCATTTTCCATGTTTTACAGAATCACAGAATATCCTGGGTCAAAAGGGACCCATGAGGATTATTAGTCCATCTCCTGGCCCTGCACAGCACCATCCCCAAAAGTCACACCATATGCCCATGAGTACTGTCCAAATGCTTCTTGAACTCTGTCACGCTTGGTGCTGTGACCACTTCTCTGGGGAGCCTGTTCCACTGGCCAACCACCCCCTGGGTGAAAAACTTTTCTCTAACGTCCAACCTAAACCTCCCCTGACACCACTTCAGGCCATTCCCTCAGGTTCTGTCACTGGTCAAAACAGAGAAGAGATCAGTGCCTGCCCCTCCTCTTCCCCTCACAAGGAAATTGTGACTGCAGTGAGGTCTCCCCTCAGCCTCCTCCAGGCTGAACAGACCCAGTGACCTCAGTCACTCCTCTAATGGTTTCTAAACAACTTTAGATTTATGTATGAAGCGAGAACCACATCTTACTATTACGTTTTTGGAACTTACCCTGGCAAATCTCATAACTGCTTTTATTAAAACTTTATTTTCTATATGAATCAATCACTGACTGGTAAATCATGCAAGTACTTTAGCTTTTAATAAAGACATGGCATTTAATCAAAAAGTAGTTGGATTGCTTCTGTATTTCCAGAATTACAAAATCAATAGTAAAATTCAACACATACAGATGAAAAATTTCTCAGGCCTAGGTTTCCTCTCTGCTTACCCTGAACAAGCTTCCCTGAAGTAGGTTTCCCCCCATTTGAATCACCTTTTACTGCTGTTTGCCAGTTTAAGAGGAACAGTCAGTGTTTCCAGGTCCAGGTTGCTCCATTTAATCCAGAGCATTAACGCAGACTCCCTGACATGGGAAGCAGGGCCACGCTGACATGCCTGCAGGTATCTGACATCCAGCTACCAGAAGCTGTTAATGCCAGGAGACACAAAACATGAACAAATGGGCTGGTAACAAGAATTCTCCTGGAGAAAGAGCAGCAGATGCCAACAGTATTCAGCTTTTTGTAAGGTAACTAAAATATTTAGAGTACTTAGCGTTCTTCTTTTAAGAGCATAGGCCAGAAGAGAGCAACAGTCCTCATTAGGCCTAAAGAGAAATATGACCTAAAGAACAAGTCAGAAGAAATCACACCATTCCTACCAGATTAGATTTGGAGCATCCTACCTTGTGATGGGAAAGGTCCTCAGTCTGTGTTAGTCCTCTACTGCAGGAAATGCTCACCATACAAAAACCAGTATTCAGGAAAAGAAAGCCTAAGCAGGATTAGATAATTACAAACAGAGACAAGCAAGTGAGGCAGCTTTGAGTCACAGCTGTTGTCAAGCTACAAAATCTGCTTTTTGCAGGATTCTGCCAATAATCACAGACAGTAAATGTGTCCGTTTGCCTTTCTTCTATCCTTACCAAGGAGGAAACGGACACCGCAGTTCTATTCTTTTTTTAAACCCCTGGAATGGCTTCAAGTCCATAAAGGAATTCTGCACAAGTTATTTGAAATTCACAGACCAGACCAACTTTAGAAACTTGCTGAAGAAGCAATGACCATTAGCAAGAGAATTTCTTCCCATGCAAACCTTCTGCATGGATGAGGATCACAGTTTAGACAACTATACCAGCAACAAATGGATTCTCCAATGGCACCTTACCTGATCTGAGGAAACTACTACAGACTAAATTTGAAAATGCCCTTTTCTCTGTATAAACCATACTAAAACTAAGGGGGCTTACAGCTATACCCAGCAGGTAGATTAGCTTTCACTCTAGGTTCACCCTCAGTTTAAAAGGTAGTCTCATTGCTCTGAAACAGAGACTTCCAGAAGAACAAGGATACTTTCTACATGCAAACAGATGCTTCGACTCACAGTCATTCTCAGTGAGAGTTGCCCCAGTTGGACCCACCAAGTCCAAGTCAGGGCTTGGAACTACAGTACAGTGTGATACAAGCAAAGTATTTCAGAAAAAGCTATTTCAGGGTAAGATGAACGCAGACAACTTTATGCTTAAAAGCTTTTACTGTAAAAATGTTTATAAAACCCATCCCTTATTGAGAGCTATTGAAAACAGATGAACAATAAAAATGCTTATGCAGGAAAAATAAAGAGCTTGGAAAAGTGCAGCTTTATTTCTTATGGTCCATAAATCCAACAGTTAGAGATGTGCTATACATGCAACAAAACTCCATTTCCAAAACCCTAAAATGGTCCTTCATATGTCACTGCAAATTCATGGAGCTTCAATTAATTTTGTCATTATGACAGGAGTAGATCACACAAGTAGGTTAATACATTGTCACTCAGCAAGGCTGCACTACTAGAACAGGGCTAGAAAAGCAGCTTTATCTATCTAACAGTCCATCCATCAAATCAAAAGGCTAAGAGAATAGGGTTTGTTCAGACTGGAAAAGAGAAGGCTTTGGGGTGACCTAGGTGTGGCCTTTCAATACCTGAAGGGACCCCACAAGAAAGATGGAGACGGGGTCTTACCAAGACATGCAGTGACAGGACAAGGGGGAATGGTTTCAGACTGAGAGTAGGTTTAGGTTAGATATTAGGAAGAAATTCTTTCCTGTGTGGGTGGTGAGGTCGCCCAGAGAAGTTGTGGATGTCTCATCCCTGGAAGTGTTCAAGGACAGGTTAGATGGAGCTGTGAGCAATCTGGTCTAGTGAAAGATGTCACTGTCCATGGCAGGGGGTTGGACCTAGATGATCTTTGAGGTCCCTTCTAACCCAGGCCATTTTGTGACTAAACAGCAAGGAAAAAACAGACTCTCTTTCTCTCTAAAGAAACTTCTTATATTGCTGCTGCTCTGAGGCTCAACCACAAGGTGTCAGAAACAAATGTCTTTAGCTAAACTATAGTGATGAATGATCACAATTTGCAGGATTTAATTTATAAACACAAAATACGACTGCAGCTTTTCACTTCTACTGACTACTGTAGCCAAGAGAATTGCAGTATTTCAAATAAGGAGTAGTGAAGACCTAACAAGAAAAGAGCACACACTTATCTCTCATTCTTGCTTCAGATACCAGTCACACTTCTACAGGTTCTGTCTATTAACTCTTCACATGACGCCATTAAACTATTCTTTGCTCATAAGTCACAAAGGGTCACTGCAAAGGACAGGATACCAGGCTACAGCGGTCTCACTTCAGCCAGTTCATGTATTTTAGGCTCTATACAAAGGTACTCCCAGGACTGTTTTTAGAGAAAGAGATCTTGCCCATACAGCCCTTTTCTTCCAATTCCTACTTCTGCCACTGCTGATAACTGCCATAGAGATTTTAATTTAAATAATGGGGGACACACATACTGTGCAAACCCTGGGCTGTCAGCCTGGAGAGATGATAATCACCTACACAAACAATGCACAACATTTCTTAGGATAAAAGCAGAGCATTAGGATTTAACTCCATGACATAAATACAACAGCATGATATGAAGAGTCCCTTTCCAATAAGAACCCATACAAAAACATACTGGCACTCCTCAGGTGCCACGTTACAAAGGAAGGCAAGCAGTCCCACAGCAGCACACTCTCACAGGTCAAGGACATGTCTTGGGTTAGCAGAAAGCAGGCCAATGAATCCCAAGGAATCAATCACCATTTAAGTTTAGCATCAACCAAAAATAAACATGTTCAAGTCTAAAGAGCATTTTTACATTACACATGTGCAAACAACATTTTAAGATAAAGGTAGTACTTTGCTATGAATGAGGCATAAAGTTCTTCACAACAATTTATCTTACTGTCATTAAACATTCAAAGAAACAGCAATTCTAGTTTGTTTACTATGGCCAGATTCCCAGATTTAATTTTTTTTCACACATCTATTTAACCTAAAAACTGGACAGCTTAGGCTTCAAAAAAACAGAAAACTGAAAATGCAAACAACTTTGCCTTGAGGTGAGAGGACTTATAAACTTGGTAGGTCGCTTATCTTTACAGCAACATCGGAGAACTTTTGCCAAGACTGTAGATTCCCAATTAGTTGAGACAGTAGAGGATTTTACATCAATTTTCTCACTTAGACAGAATAACAGTCCTTAGCATCCTCCACTTTCATCTGCAACTCTAACTAGCAAAAGAAAATAATGACCATTTATTCTAAGAGAAGGTGGGAGAAAATTCTGCCTACAAGTTTTCCTGCAGCTCTGGTACCTTGTTGAGAACTCACCTGCAGATTATGGAGATTTAGGGGGAGAGAAGTAAATGTTTCTCCCTTTCCTAGTTGATAAGCTGGCTCTGAAACTCTTCATTTCCCTTCTGCTGTTCTAGAATGAAGGAGGCTTGATCCAGTTCTGTCATTAGATTTATGAGGAATGTGCAACACAGACCCAGTGGGCAGCAAGGCCCAGTTCTGTCACCCCTAAATTTTCCTTTGCTTCAGAGGAGTTTGCTGGCTGCTATAATTTAGTTGGCCTTTCCTATTTCCTGTGCCTCTCGCAGACAATAAACAGAAATATTCCAGACATTGCATTTTGTCTGGATCCCAAGAAGCATTTTCAAAACAACACAAGTACTTGCAGTACGCTCTCTCCCACACTTCTCAAAACAACAGAGCAGAAAAGAAATACTCATCTCAAGAGACAACTGTGCCATTAAGCAAAAGAATAACCTCTTAGCCACTTCATAATTTACTCAAAAGTGATTAGGAGGTGTAATGGAAAATTCTTCAGGATGTTAAAAACTTCTGGCCAGTCTGAATGACACCAATGCAGGAAGAGTACTACCTGGGCTGCACAGAGTCAAGCAGCAGTTGCCACCAACCAACCATCTGCACATGGGAGCACACCCAAGGCTTTACTGGCTTTGCATACGGTTACCAAACTATGAGAAACTGTTGTCAGATTTTACAAGAGGGCAGTAGGCAACTGGATTTACTGACTGTAAGGATCTCAGGATCAGAGAATCAGAGACAACAGATGTGCATCTCTCAGAACACACTAAGGTGAAGCCAGACTAATCTTAGACTGGAGTTTGCTTTCAGCTGCAGAGAAACAATTTGAGAGGCAGCTCTTGAAGAGCAATTCCAGATTTGACCCAAAATTACAAGCAAATTCCTTTGGCAACTTCTGGATGGATTCCTTACCTGTTCTGTTTTTAACTTCATTCAAACCTCCTTTCTTACCTATCCTTAATTGTTTCCAACATGGTCACAGAGCTTCATAGTAGTTTACACAGCAAGATACCACAGGAAGTAATTCAAATGGCAAACTCCCTTTAAAATACTTTTGAAAGCCTTTGTGCCACTTATCTAAATGGTGTTATCTATCCATACGGTGTTACCAAATCATAAATCCATTACCCTTCAGAATAAATCCTTATGTAAGTGGCAAAGCAATGACAAAACATCAGATAGGGAGAGTTGTCCATTTACTGTTCACAACTGATGCTATGTCTTTAGAGAAGTTTTCTTATGTCTCATGTAAAGAGTTAATCTTCAAGAAAAAAAACAAAACAAAAAAAACCAAGTGATACTCTTTCCAACTTCGTTGGCAAGCACAGAAGGATCACCTGATATGCCAGGCCCTTGAGATGTCTTGGACTATTGCCAAACAGGAATATTAAGCCACTGTACTTCTTTTTACCTATTGCTCAAGAGAAAGTCAGTCCTTCAGTAAATGGAAGACAGCAACAAATCTGATAAAGTTCATCAAAGCTGTGACTGCACAGCTCCACATTAGAAGAGTTACTCTGCCACTGCTCAGATGCAGCATCCCTGTCTCCTCCACCACAGAACATTCCACCAAAAAAATCCTAGGGGAATACCCAGCTTATTGCAGCTGGCAAGCTGCAAACTAAGAACACATTACATCAATAAAGGAATTTTCATTCACCACCTTTCCAGAGGGCATAGCCCTGTTGAAGGGTAAGGTTGTCACATTTCACTGGGTCAGGTCAATGCACTACATTAATATATATTGACATAAAGCATTTGTGTTATGGTAAATTGTTTATAAAAAATGCAATTAGCTGATTTCTGGTCTGCTGGCAACCAGAATTATCAGGGCTCAGCTGATGCATTTCATAAGATAGCCAGGATTTAATGACTTTCCTGTATAACTAATGTGGCAAGACAGTCTCAAGGAAAGTACAATGGTCTGGTTTCCAATCTCCTTAACACATTTCATTCTTGCATTACTTGTGCTTGGTTTTTTGCATCTTTTTCTAAAGGCATAACAGTACATTTTCCTTATCTGAATATTGCATTTTAAATAAAAAAGTAACAAAAATACAGTTCAATTCCTTAAATGAAATATTTCAGAAATAAGCCATCCTTTTTAGATCACAAAAGTCAATGCTGGTCACACAAAACTGAAAATCATATTCTTAGCCTTAACTGTTCAAATTCATTTTACCAGAACCAGATTAGAAAACTCTTTGAGGATTCTTATTGGAATTCTAGGGCTTAAAATTCTAGAAATTCCATTAATCTAGCTCATATATTAAGAAGAACTTAGAGGCTCAAAGAGAGTTGTGAAAGCCATTTTTTTTTTTTTAAAGATGCACTACACAGGTAAATAAAAAGCCAAAGTATTAACAACACTATGTAGTATGAATATACAACATCTCCAATATATGTTCAGAAGCCAAAATTAAGGCCAGTTCCCTAAAGAATTTTGTTCTTCAAGTTGTTCATCATACATTTTTCATTTTTGCATCATGGATTTTTCATTTCATTCTCATCACACATTTTTGATTTCTGCAAAGCTGTATTACTTGTGTGCAGTCTGGGTATCACTAACACAGGACTTCAGCTGTCTGGCAGACAAATGCAAAGCCAACATACAACAATTAGCATATTAAGATTTTTTCTTTTAACTTTTCATGGCTTCATCATGAAGGAGGATTTAAAAAAAAAATTAAGTCCTTATTAAAAAAAAATCCCTTTTTAAAAACCAGTAGCTCTTGTTCCAAAGCAAAGAGGCTCAGCTACACCACAAGATAAGGATCTTTTCTCAAAACTGAAGCAAACTCAATTTTGCTATTACTGTAGAAGAGAATAGCAGAGAACACTTCATGTAATTCATTATTCTTCCACCATTTCCTATCACCCCAAAACACACCACTAGGAACATCTAGCTCACGAGATGATTCACTAGTGACGCAGATTAGCCTATTATCCCTAGAGCATTCATTCACTTTTTTAATTTAAGCAAAGTTTCTACTGGGTACCTGCTGAACATCTCTTGTACGGTCCAGGAAAAAAACACCTTTTCACTGCAGCTCCACCTCTTTGTACTTTCAGCTGTAAGACTCAAGACTCTAGAATATGTAATTGAATTTACACTGGGGTTTTTTTTCCTGAAACCTCCTGTGGTCAAGTCTACAGAAAAGAAAGTTTTACACAAAAATCCTCACACTGGAAGAGCACATGTTGTTACAATTAAATAAATGCTGGTAAGAAGCAATCTTCATCTTCAAACCAGCCTAGAGTACCTAGGATTTGTTAAGTGAGGGAGAGGAGGTGGAGCAATTTTATTCTTAGTTCTGACATCCACTGCTACCAGCTAAAGAGCAGTCCCCGAATCACCTGCACCCCCTACTTTATTCAAGTAGCAATAATCTGTATTGGCAACACACTTCCATCCTCATATGTTTGGATAAGGGATAGCAGCACTTCTTGCTCATAACAAGGTTTTTCATAGAACACCAAAGAACCTCAAAGAGGTGAAACCTCAAGCAGGTGAAATACAGCACCTGCAAGAACTATGAAGAACAAACTATGCATATCTTTTACTCCTGTGGAAAGGTAAAACTCTACAGAGATAGAAGAAATTGCAAAGGGCTTGTGGAACACTCGGAAAAAGCTGACTGCAAAAGTATCACAGAGCAGCATTGCACCATCACACTGTATTTGGAGAGCATTCTAAACCAAAGGGGATTAGAAATCAATGAAAACCCCAAGAATTCTTTCCATTTGCTCTTGAGGTCTTGCATTGCTCATCCTGCACCTCTCATAGTGCTACAGGTTAAAACCACAAAAAGCAAAAGTAGATTTTTCATGTAAAAGTGAAAAGAAAACATATCACACTTGTTTAAGTGTGGTCAGGTTGCCTACTAGTTAAGGATTTGCGTGAAAGGCTGAGGAACTTCAGTGACCTCTTCTCTACCCTGCCCTTCCTTACCTGGCTGCACAAAGCAGCATCTCTCATGAAGCCTAGATTACTGCATTCCAACAGGTGAGCTCAATCTATCCTATTCATTAGGGAGAGCTTTTATATGACAACGTGGTCATTGTCTCTGGAGAATGCCATCCACTTCTAGACTTCACCAGGCATGATGAAGAACTCATGAAGAACAAAACAGCTCCTTTTGGGTATGAGCCAGCAGACATGAGGGATCTCCTCACAGGGCTGGCCAGGACCCATGTACCACCACTTTCCACCCTTGGTAGATATCAATTCTTTTCAACTAAAAGAAAAACTTAGAAGAGTAAGCTCTACTGATTTTACAGTGATTTCGTTCACACTTAACACCCACTAGCCAGCATCTACAGGGCTAAAGCAAGATGGTGTGACAATCCCTCTTCTCCCAAGAGCATGGTTAGAGACCTGGCCTTGGCTCAAAAATACCTCCTAAATCTACAGAATCCTTCACAATTTGTCTTATATTTTCTCAAAACCATGGATGGCTAGCATTAGTAACAAGGCTGTTACCAATATGACCCACTTAACAAAACGCCCAGGCTCTGTGTCCTACCTACCACATTCCTTTCAGTCAAGTGCCGATACCTCAGTTACGAGGAAAATTGAGGAAAACATGGGTAGGATTAATCAGTGCTTAAAAGGCACAAACAGACAAACCACACAACCACTGACAGCCAACTGCTGTGTGAAAGGCTCCTGTGTCTGACTAGACTGATTCTGGTTTAGATTCTAATCCTGGGGAAGCTAAACTTCACTTTCTAGGAATGTTTTTGCTCATGTAGGGACTTAATGAAGAAACCCTACACTTCAGTGACAGACAAGGCAAGGGTAAGGTCAAGAGATCTTATCCACAGAAGGGCAAGAATTTGTTTTCTGTAGAAAATGAGGCCTGGCAAAATGAAAGCAGGAAACCCATAAAGGAACAGGTCTGCAACATTCACTGTGTCCTACTTCTGCTGCCAACTCCTGTGCTCAAAAAAAAGGTAAGCGGTAAGGTTGTTCAAATCCACTTCATTACCTGACACTATGGAAACATGTACCATTTTAAAGATGCTGGGCAGTCATCACCATTCAGCTCTTGGAGAGACAAATACAGCTTGCCATACTATTTACTTTCATGATGAGAAGCAAATTACACCATTATCAAAGACCTAAATCAAAACAATATTTGAATCAATAAATTCCTGTACAACTAAAGAGAAACTAGCCCTTCCCCTTATTCACATTTTCTGTGCTACCTCTTGATAAACTGTAAGCCAATTCACAGTTGGATTATTTCTCAGATACAAGAAAGGCTCTCACATGGAGCCTTCTAAAACCAGATTTAAAACAGGAAAAATTAGTAATTGTTTGAGGGAGAGGAAGTCTCACATTCACCTTTGTTCCACTAGTTCCTGGCAAGAGAAATAAATACTCACCACAAGCATTCGTGTTTTTCCGTAAAGACAATCATGCAGAGCAACAAAAGGTACACCCACAGGGGAGTAAAGAGCAATAATTTCCCAAGAGAAATGAAGACATAAGCGAAATATTCTGCTCATGCCTAATTGAGTGCCAAAGAAAACTTTAGACTGGACTATGCTGTCTAGTCTATACATACAAACGGAAAGAAAAACAGTTTCAAAAAGTCACCCCTAAAATCTTACATTAGAACTTTTTAATTCATGCACTGCGGCTTTAGTTCTGATGCCACAGAACATTTAACCTTTCACCTTTCTAGAAAGTTACCCCCTCTCCCACACAGAACAAATGTTCAAGGAATAGACAACATTAACAGGTGAATTACCCTAGAGGTAGCTTTTTGGTACTAAAATCAGAATGCAAATTCAACTGCCAACTAGCATCAGACATAGCAATACCCAGAACCCATTGTATTGTACATAACTTTTGGTTTTAAATAGAAGACACTACATTGAGAAGCATCTACTAACACTTTAGAGGATTAAAATTAACCATGTCACCTGGTGATGACAGCAATCAGTGATTGCTTTCAGAAGAAAACTTAAGACAATCATATTTCATTATTTCACATATGAAAAGTAAGCCATTTCTTTGAAACTAGAACATTAACCTTCCATAACTTAAATGGGGGATTTAAACCCTCTTTGATTCAATCCTAGAATATGTGAAAAGAAGCAAACCTTTACACCAGTAGAATAAGGATTACTGTCAAGTATTTTTACCAGTCACAGCTACATCAACTTGAATATGGCAGAAGTGATTTCTTCTTATGATTATTAATACAACTTTATTAATTAAAGTAACAATCTTAATCTTAAAAAAAATGCTATTATGGCTAGCTGTTCCTCCTGAAGCAAGCAAAACTCCACTGAAGAAGCTTTTATGAAATGTACATACCATTGCTGCTGCCAGAAACAGCAACAAAAAAACACAGCCAGATTCTACCACCACAACTCTTAGGAGGATTCTTCTATTTTATCTGTTCTCTGCCAAGAGAAAGTGTAGTCATTGAGAAAGCGTGAATTTCTTTATCCAGTGGAAGTGAATACCATTTTTACCATTTATAATATAAGGTAAAAATAAATTACAGCTGAAAAACTCCAAACCAGCTGTAGACACACGTTTACAGAGTACTGTTTAATACTCAACTACTGTAATACAGCCTTCACACTTGCCAGAACTTGCTACAGCTGAACTCTATTGCTTCTGAAAGCCTGGTAGTAGCTTTTCTTAAACATAAGCAACCAGTAGAAGTACAGGAGGATCAAGCTAGGGAATATTTAACCAAACTGGACAGACACAAATCCATGAGACCTAATGGAGTGCACTGGTAATGGCTGTGTGATCTGGCCAATGTCATGGCAAGGTCCCCCAGTTACTGCAGACAGGTCATGGCGATCAGGAGCTCCCCAGAGCTGGACAAAAGCAAAACACACCCCTGTCTCTAGAACAGCTTGGAGGACAATCTAGGGAGCCACAGGCTGGTCAGCCTCACCTCAACCCAGGAAAAGTGACAGAGCTTGCTTGAAAACATTTCCAAGCCAAGAAGGTAATGGGAAGTCATTATCAGGGATTTATAAGTGGAAGCCAGGCTAGGCCAACCTGATAGACATTAATAAGGAAACGACTGGCTCGGAGAACTAGAGGAGTACACAAGTGGTTTATCCTGACTTCAGCAAGACTTCCCAACTTTTGTTTTCCATAGCACCTTCACAGACAAATGGATGAAGCACAGACTAGCTAAGTGGACAGTGAGACAAAACTGAAAACTGAGAAATCTGCCAGGCAGAAAGTTACTTAAAGAGCTAGGACACCTTACTCTGGGGAAGAGGGGACTCAGACAGAATCTTATCATTGTGTATAAATACCTGGAAAGGAGAGGGAGTAAAGAAGACAGAATCTTCTCAGTGACAGCCAGTGAAGAGACAAGAGGGAACAGTCACAAATTGAAATACAAAGATTTCCATTTAAACATTAAAGCATTTTTTTCTTCTTTTAAAACCTACAGGTGACCAAGCACTGGAACAGGCTTCTCAGGGGCATTGTAATATCTTCATCTTTGGAGGTGCTAAAAAATCTGACAGCACAATATTCTGTGCAACCTGCTCTAGTTGGCTTCATTTTGAGAAGCAGGTTGGATTAGAGATCTCCAGAGGTGTCACTTCCAATCTTTGGGTTTGTGTACTTCAGGTTCTACAGACATTAAAATATGTCCAAGAGTTGATTGGAAAATGTTGTAATGTAATTTTAGTGTCTGTACAGATCTCCACTGGCAGTCTAGTATTCCAAAACAAGAAAAAAATCCACAACTAGAGGCTCTGGAATAAGAGAACCCATGCTAAAAACAGATGAGGACCTTCAGGCTTGTTGGCCTGCTTGTACAAAAGAGTACACTCATACGTGAGCCTGAGGAGGAAGGTCAGCCACAGATATTCTTGACATATAGGAGCATAGAGTTAGCTTCAACTTAATGCTAGCAGGGCTGGCAGTTAACTGGAATTGAAATCCTCCTGCTACAAGACTCATTTTATACTTCTTTTAGTATATTCTGAAGTTTCAAAAATTCTAAAAGCTCAAGTTGTATATCAACAATTTTCACCACATAAACCAGCAATAGCTTATTGTTTCCACAACCTTATTTTAAAAAGGTTATGCAAGACCACACTTGGAGTGCTGCGTCCAGTGCTGGAGACCATAGCACAGGAAAGATGTGGAACAAGTCCAGAGAAGGACCACAGAAATGTCACGGTGCTGGAGCACACCTTCCATGAGGACAGGCGGGGAAAGTTGGGGTTGTTCAGCCTGGAGAAGAGAAGACTCCTTTAAGACCTTATTGCAAACTTTCAATACTTAAAGAGGGCTTATAAGATAGGGACAGATTTCTACTAGACCTGTTGCAACAGCACAAGGGGTATTGGCTTTAAACTAAAAGATTTAGACCAGATACAAGGAAAAATTATTTTACAATAGGGTGGTGAAACACTGAAACAAGTTGTACAGCGAGGTGTTGGATAACCCATCCCTGGAAACATAAACAGTCAGGTTGGAAGGGGCTGTGAGCAACCTGAAGCTCATTGCAGGGGGATTGAACTAGATGACATTTAAAAGGTCCCTTCCAATCCAAACTACTCCATGATTCCATGTTGACGCCACAAGCAACTTCCTTATAAAGTGTCAAAGAAAAGGCAAATGAAAAACTGGAATAGAAATATGTTTTACTCGGTACTACAGGAAAACCCCAAAAACATCTGTTGGGTACGTCTGTTGGTGACCAGCTGCTGCCTTTCGCCTTGCCCTCCAGTGACGAACAAGATCAAGTACTGCCATCACTGTGACAGAGACAAAACAATACAAGAGCCATGAGCACCATAAGAAACTCTCAAATAAGTGCATTTCGTCTTCATCAGCTCCCACAATAGCATTACTATCTCTCAAGGATAGGATTTAAGCAAAATTACCCTAAGTAATTATTACACAATTTAAGAAAAATGTCAAAGTTTCTCTTCTCTGTGCAGCCATTTACACAGAAGGAGGATTGTGTGCAATCTGGCAACAAAGTATCTGCGCCTTGAATAGATGGCGTGCTGCTCCACAAAGCATGCAGTCACACAAAGTCTGGACTCCCCACGAACTGACAAGATTACAATTGTCATGTGACAACTAGACTCGATACAAATGCTCGTTTTACTGTGAAACAAGGTCGTGTGACTCTCGATCAAAAGAGTCTCTTCCTAGTTAACTATCATTGATGTTATGCCAGGGTTTTTGGACTTCTCTTTCTTTCTTAAAAGAAAGATCAGAACAAAAAGACAGCCAACCTCATAACTGCGCATTTTATAATGTCATCTGCGAATTTCATTTGGTTTTCTTTTCACAGGAACAAAAGACGAAATTGAGGAAGATAATTTTTAAAATAGATTTACTGAAAAGAGTATTAAAACACCTTCCTCCAAGCTACTACGCTGCTTGGAAAGACTTCAGTAGAGCATTACTGCAGCTATTATACACATTTGTACACAAATCCCTGAGAAAGAAAAGTGCCACGTGACTTCAGATCTTGATTTGACAAAATTATGTATTGCAGACAGGAATTTCCTGATTCAAAACATGGGCATGAAAGAGAGATTCCTGTTGCTCACTTTACTCCAAGAAGGGTAAAAAAGGGTTAAAAAATCCCCAAAAGACAACAGTTTTTCCCCATTTACTTGTTTAAGGCAGAGGTCACAAAAGTGCATAGGGTGAAGAGTCTATTTTGCCAACAAATTATTTTTGTTGAGTTTGGATATTGGCACAGGGTAGGAACCTTCTTCTTAAATACCTGTTATTACATGCTACTTGAATAACAAAGTCCCGCAGCTCATCTATCCAATCACAAGCTGCACATCTATACACATGGAAAGTGTTGCATATTTCTTCTTCTTATCAAGAAGGAACAGATTTTACTGGCAGCCCACCACCTGTTTTCCAGCTTTTTAACGTCTCTACTCCTTAATTAAATAGTTGTCCTAATTTAGCAAAGCACATGTCCTGTATTAAAAATTAGGGCATAGCTAACTATAAAATGAAGAGCAGAAATAAACCACTTGTGCATTTCAGCCTTCAAATGCCATCCACTTACTTCTGCCAGTCACTTTCCTAACACAAACAAGACACACGAAGGAGCAAACCAACTCCTAGTTAGGAATTGTTCACAGAACTAAGGAATCCAGAAGTGGCCAAGGACTGAAACCGCCAGAAAACTAAGTTCACTGAGGAGTTTTTTGGGGTTAGCGGTTTTGACTTAAAACCACTCACCCAGTTCTGAATACATGTAGATTTTTATTTCTTCCCCCTCACAAGGAATGATATAGTATCAACTTCAGTTTGGATTTTATGAAGCCCAGTCTGGTAGAAGGATATTCAAATTCAGTTTAGAGAAGTTTCCAAAGCAGTCTCATCTCCTTCCATGCCTTTGGGGAGTGGGTAAAAGAAGGACAAGGATGTGCAAGTCCTGGACTCCTACTACCATAGCTGAGACAGGTCTGCTGGAAGCTTTCCATGTCATGCATCCCCAGCTTCAAAGTTTATTCAGGCCTCGGACTGGAACACAGGTAACCATTTATTTTTTTTAAATGTATGGGAGAGCATTCAGTTAATCTTGCACCATGCAAAGCTACCAAGTCAAAGATAACTCCCTAGAGTACAGTTAGTTAGCTAATATCTATTAAAAAAATAATAAAATAAAAAGTGACCCCTCCTTCCCCAAGAAGCCTTTTATGAAACAATAACATTTTATGAAATAGGATGGATGTTAGTCAGTAAGTTGCTTTCTAAAAAGCTATCAATAAAATTAGCAACTTTTTAAAGCCTAAATCTCCTACAAATCTGTAGCTCTGTGTGTGTGTGTGTATAAACACACATGTTTGAACCACACACAGGCTGTTCATTTTTTTTAGAAAAGAAAATTCTGTTTTATGAGAAACTGACAGCAGCACAGCAGCTCACTTAAGTGCTGTGCCCAACCCTCCTCCTGCCCCTGCCATGTGATCTAGACAGCAACATGCAACATAAGCACTGAGCTTAGAGCAAATTTACTTTTTGGAGACAAACTGAGTAAACACACACACACACACAATCATTTTGAATCGCTCAGCAGACAGTTACTTAAAAAATGAGCATCATAAGCAGCATTTTTGAAGATTACTTTTGGTTAACAGCAGTTGGCCACTGTCGGACTGCAAATTCACTTTTTAAAAAAAACAACACCGGTTGAAGGATTGACATTTGGAATATTGCCCTACTTCCAACCCCAGCTTTGCTGTTAAGAGGCAAGTCTCATCTCTCTGAAGGGAGCAGCATGAAATCCAGCCAAAGGTAACATGCAAGAACCGACACCGGACAAGTACCAAAAAGCAGAATACAACCACGTAAGCAAGTGTGCACACAAAAAGCACCATTGATTAGCACCTTAATATTTACAGTAGTCCCATGGAGGTTGTTAAGGTTTAAAAAAAAAAAAACATAAAAACCCCAAAAAAACCAAACAAACACAAACAAAAAACCAAAACAACAAACACCCCAAAACCCAAAAAAATACTTCTATCAGAGCAGAGAGATATTTTGTCTCAGCAGATCACTCGAGAAAATATCAGAACAGTAAAGTAAGATGGTGCTAAATGTGATATACTAAACTTCATGTTTAATAGCTCAAATAGTACTGTGTAAATGCAACTCAGACATCAAAACAAAGTGAGGTAAAAATGCACAGCTTAGGAGCATTTTGGCACCCAACTAGATGGGATTCTTCACTTGACCATGGGAAACTCATGGGAAAGAAAAAAAAACAAATACCAGGATGAAAAACTGCCCTTGCTGCTAAAGATGCAGTACACAGGGAAGATACCTCAAGGGGGTGTCACACTTTTGTAATTAAATAATGTAGGAAAAGCTCATTTATTACCATTCCCAGCCATTTACCCTCATTAAGATTTCCTGTGAGGCTTCACAGATTCTAACCACCAATATAAATAATTGATAAATGATTATGATTCAACTCATAAACAAAATAGTGCAAGACTATCATGGTATACTGTTTTTCACAGCTGACGTAAGCAGTGCATGTGAAGTAAATCCAGCAACACTTTTTGCAGAAACAAATTCTAACATATGCAAAAATCTATAGGTCCTGAATGCCAGAACTTTTGGATTAAAAAAATTTCCATACATGACATCAGGTGTGTCAGAACACCTGGCATCACTGAACTAGCAGAGATCTAGTTTGAAATGAAAGGCAGCATTCACAAGGAGTTAGTGTCCAACAGCACCTTCCAGAAAAAGGACAAGTCTGAAAGTCTGGGTCTATAATGCAGACCTTAACCATGCTCTCCAGCTGAAGGGAGAGATTTGAGAGGGTATCATACTCCTAAATGAACACAGACTGACCATTGCTCCATGGTGCTACAGGCTGGCAATTCATAGAGAGTTTTAGCTACTGTATACCAGGTCACACATCATAATTAAAGCCACCTTTGTGAAACCGTGTTGCCTGTGCTTCATAGCAACAGTATCTCATGACAAAGGCAGGTTTCTGTATTGGTGCTTACTTTAGCAGAACACTGGGATCTACACAGGAATTCTCCCTCCAAGTGGTTTGTGAACAGAAAACACCACAAGTAAAAGTTTGGAGAAGGAACATTTTCAAACTAAGAACTGAGTGAAAGTTATTCCTAAAGAGTTTGCATTAAAATCTTGCCAAATTAAATATTCAGATTCACAAAGAAAAGTTTGTCAACAAGGCTTATGATTCAGAAAGGATGTTGATTTCCTTGTCTGAGCTGCTACTTCATCTATTTCTCCCACAGTTTCATCTATTTTTCCCCTGCCATCCTCTGTTCTCTACAGCACCAGGTTCCTGTGTTGCATCAAGTCTTTCATGATACATTTTAGCTGACCAACTGGAGCTGCTGCTCATTGTCACCAATCCTCTCTAGACCAGCTTCTAGAAGGAGAAAGTGCAGGAGGTGCCCAAAGAAAGTTTTATCCACAACTGCAGGATTCTGGACAGTTGACTTATTAAAAAGACATTCCTTCGTATGGTCTGAATACCGGTATTGTCAAAACTCTGTACCATTATTTAGCTCTTCTCAAATTTGACTGGTCTCAGTTAATGGTCTCAGTTTAATGAGGAAGTCACTTGTGAGGAAGACATGTTGAAAAGTTAGTTATTTTGCAAAGCACTATTTCACCCCAATGTCACAGGTTCCTTTCATACATAAGAAAGGAGATTATTCCTCCAACTCATATCACAAAGCCAATTTCCTGATGTTACAGAAGCCTGCAGTTTTAAAGTCCTTCCCATGAGGATGGGGAACTGTCTCAGGTGGTAAGAGGGACAGCATCCAGTCAGCCTTTTCCCAAAAGTCCCATGCCAACAGCTGGCACTACAGTCAGCACCCACCCAGCCTCGTGCCCAGCACAGAAGGTTTTTCTGGGCAGAAACATTACAGCACAGCATGCAGCAAAGTACAAGGAAACACTGCCAAGGTGTCTGATCAACTTGGCAATAGCTAAAGGGCAACATCCTTCGATTCAGTCCACTCATCTGTGATGATGAGTAGGGTCTTGTTTGGTCAGCTGCCACAGCATTACATTTTAAGAGAGGTCCTTAAATACACCTGACTTTTGGTAGCTTCTACAACAAAAGACTGCTCCATCCACTATCAGACACAAGGCCTCCTCTTATTTAAAAACAAGCAAAGAGCTAAATAAGTGAGAGAAAGAAGAATGATTTATCCCCATGGCAAGAAAGTGAAAGACAGCAGTAAGACTCTTGCTAAGGTAACTGATGATTCCACTGCATAGGCAAAAACTCTACAAGTTCTGCTCCATGATAAAGTGGATTTCTTGCTCCAGTGATCTATTACTATCTATTATCATCAACAGCACTGTTCAAACACAACTGCTGAAACACATTCAGAAAGACTCCTTCCAAACTTTAACACTTCAGTCTGAATCTACAGCATACTACAACAAGCCTGAAATCTCAACCTCCACATATTTTTCAGGTAAACAGATTTCCAGGAATAATCACCCTTATAAAAATCATTTTAAAAGTCCAAATGAAAACTTAGAAAAGTAAACTTGTATTTAATAGTTGACATTTTAAAATAGGTAAATTCCTGTAAACAAAGTTTTGTTTATGTATTATTATGTTACAAATTTTTAAATGAGTGTTGCATTCATATCCCATCTGCATGGCATGATTTTTCAGATAAGCAATTTTATTTACATTTAAGCTTCATTCAGAGCAAGTTTTAGCCTTAGAAAATTAAATTAATGGAAAACAAATACATTCAAAGGCACTGTCAATTATTCACCAAACTCGATACTAATTTAGACTCCTCAAACATCCAACTGTCCTGTGCATCTTAACATGACAATTGTAGCTTCCAATAAAATCACATGCAATAAAGCCTTGGCCAACCAACTAAATAAATGCAACCCAATGCAGTTTATGTGGTCAGTCACAAACACTTAGCTGCCTGAGATTATTACATACACAGCACTGATGTGAATTTTAAAAGAAGTGTATTAATGATAAGTGTAACAATGTAGCAGTCCATGCAACACCAGATTTCCTGGTCATAATAGCTCTCTATTTTAGAAGTGGTATCTTGAGCAAGAATTATCCTTGCCCTAATGTATCTGTTCAATATTGAGATGAGAACCAATTTGGGCAAATTCACTAAGTTCTGCAGTTCCACAGAAGAAAGGAAGGAAGGCTATGTGAAAAAACCCAGTCATTTTAAAAATCATTTGCAGTTGTCTTCCTGAAATCTCACCTAAGATATCAGCAAGCAGCAAATGGGAAAACAGCATTCAAGAAGCTCAGCTAAGCTAAGGTACTTTTCTCCACCCCTAAAATGACACACCGTGGTAACAGCATCTGCCTACAAAGCCCAACAGGCTGAAAACTGTGTACCACAGGCACCACTCCATGAACTTCCAAACAAATATTCAGGTTGCTTTTAAAGTACACAGCAATTGGTGTTACCCCTCCACCCGGGAGCAGAATCACATCCTACTAAAAAGCAACTTTTTACAGCAATTAAGTGGTTCATTTGTCAAAGGCACCAAAAGCTCCAGTAGTTTATGGGAAAAAAAAAAAAAAAAGGCCTTCCTTTATCAGGTTTAGATTTGTTCTCCTCTGTATCACTCAGGGGAAAATGTAGCATGAGTGCTTCCCCAAGTTTCTTTGTAACTGATGACGCTTAGAAGTTACCAGGAAACACGATCTATGAGGCACATTAATGATGAAGTTTTGGTCATGGGGTTTGGAGATTTTTAAAATTTATATTAATTTTAAACCACTATTCCACCTACTTCTCAACACAGGTAATGGTCTGTACTGCAAAGATTATTTTGCCACATGTAGTCTGCACTCCCAGGATCCAATCTCCACTCTGAATGTAGGAGAGAGACGAACTAATTAAGAACACCCTAATAGCACTAATCCTCCTCTTCCTCACAGTGCCTATCAGGTAATTCCGGAACAGTTAAGCTCTCCTTCCCTTCACTGAGGGCTGCAAAAGACTCAGTGTCAGTCACATTCCTCCCCAGAAACTGTACATTTATTGAAGCAGTCAGTCCTCTGAATCCACAAGAAAGCTCAGGCATGCATCCATGCCTTCCTGTCATTGAGGTAAACACCCCCCAGCAGCATGATTTTTTGCAAGTGACCAGAACTATCAGCAATGACCCTTTCAACTCTGGTGAAAAACTAAGATTTCCCCTTTCAGGAGGGATCCAAAGAGGCTTTGACTGCAACTTCCAGGTTCACCCCATTTATGCAGGAGTTATTCTAGCAATGCTATCAATTGACTGAAACCCCACAACAGGAAGAATAGCTTAAAGCATCTGACTTCATCAACTCTTCAGAAAGCAGAGCTCATTTGGCAGTAAATGAAAGGAACTGCAGAATCTGCTCTAGAAGTGGCGTCTTTCCCCTTTCCTTTACACAATCTTCATGCATATTTTGGATGTGAGAGGTGTATTCTTTGGCAGTTGCCGTCTGGACTCCCAAAGAATGGAGCAGACCACAAGATCATCTCCCTCGCTCCACCTACAAACCCTCAACAACAAAAAAAGGGGGTGGTGGAGATCCTATATGCTTGCCCAATACGCCAAGGGTAAGACATATATCCTACAGAGTTAGCTAAATACTTGGAGGGCAATATATATAGAAGAAAGCTAAAAGTTAAAGAAAGCTTAAAACTAGCTGGCAGGAAGACAAACTTTCTGTACTTGCCATTGGTTTGTCTAACACCAGCTGACTGTTCCAGTAGTCCTTCACACCAGAAGCAAAGCAGCTGAAATTCATCCCTGATGCAACTCCAGCGAGACTAATAGGTTTCCACAAGAACGAATCAGACCCTGTCTATCTAAAACCAAACCCACTAAAGTTTCACTGAAGCGAAATTGCAGGAGTACAATCTATGGATAACAGCTGGAGAACATTAACTCTCCCCCCAACCATTGCCGGGGTTAATTTCTTTCTTTCTGTTCAGACAGGAAGCAGTCATATGCCATACTGCATAATATAAGGATCCTGGGATATAAAGACGAGCAGAAAAGGATTACAAAGAGCGCTCTACAAGTTTTTTAGCAAAGTTTCCGCTGCCATAACTCCCGAGCTGCCTTCGAATAGCAAGCCTCGTCGCTGCCGCGACATCCTGAGCTGAGACAGCACTTAAACTCCTATCGAGTGAAAAAAATCATTAAACATTAAGGGTGTTTTTAAGGGGCGCAGCGGGAGCCCAAGGATTGTGTCGCGGATCCGGGCGGGGGTCGTCCCGGCCGGGGAGAGGAGGACCCCGCCGCGGCGCCCCTCGCCCGGTCACCCCCTCCCCGGCCAGGAGGACCCCGCCGCTGTTCCAGCACCCCTCCTGCGGCCCTCCCAGCTCACCCTCGCTGCCGTACTGCTTGCCATTGTTCGCGCCCATCCTGCCGCCTTCATGCTCGTCGCCGCTTTCCCACGCCGCCGCTCAGCATCTCTACCGCGGGGCTGACGGGGAGCAGCCCTGGGGCAGTGGCGGGGGAACAGCCCCCAGAAGTTTTCACGGCGACATGTGCAAAGCAGCCTTACAACCTTACAACCTCCTCCGTTTCTTCTCGGGTGGCAGACACCCTCCCTTCCCCACCTCACAAAAAAAAAAAAAAAAAAAAAAACAAAAACAAAACAAAAAAACCCAAAAACTTTAAAAGTGAAAGAATCAAAACCGCGATGTATCGGTGGGCCCTGCCTGCCCCGGTTTTCAGCCGGGGTGTCAGGACAAGGAAGGCGGCTCCAGTTATAATCCACAAGCAGGACGGGCGGGACGGCCTCCGGGCGCTGGCTCCACCGCCCCGCGGCGGGCGCTCGGCTCCTCCGATGCTTCAGCGCCGCTCCGCCTTCCACCTCCTCCTCCTCCTCCTCCTCCTCCTCCACTTCCTCCTCCTCCTCCTCGCAGCCCGGCCGCTGCTGCCGCCTCCCCCGGGAGGCCGCCGCCAGCCACTTGTTGCCCGGGGCGGGAGGAAAGGGAGCCTCCGCCGCAGACTTTTGTTAGCGGCAGGCGCCTCCTCCCGGCGCCCAACGCCGACGGGCCGGGGGAGGGAGGGGATGGGGATGGAGGGAGGATGGAGCCCGGAGCCGGCCCCGGCCCTTAAAGACACAGCGCCCGGCACGGGGCTCCTGCGGCCGCTGCCCCGCTGCGTCCCCCTCTCCCAACAGAGCAACCCGGGAGCGCCCGGCGGGGATGGTGCGGGGGCTGCTCGCAGAGACCCGCCCAGGGCGGCCCTGCCCGGGTGTCCTTCCGACGGGCAGGGCAGGCGCTCTGCACCTTCGCGGCACCCCCGACCCCGTGCAACTCGCAGGGGCTGACAGAAAGTCACCGTGTGTAGGAGGAAGCTACTCCGGAGTTCGAGCTATTTTCTCCTTGCAAATGGTATTCCCACAGTCACTCAATTCCAGTGAATCACTCCCAGCCTTTACCGCCACATCCAAGAAAAAATATCCAAATGTTGAACATCCCCCAAATTAGTTCTTCAGGTATCCCATAGGGATATATCTCATCCCTTGGGATGAGATGTTTCTGTTTAATTCAGCTTTCTTAAAAAACAGTTTCTGCTTCTTTAATCCTAAAAGACAGACTCTTAGACTCTCAAGACCACTGGGACTACTGGGATAGTGGAGGTCGTTAATGGGGTAAGTGCCTTTCCCGAGTGCAGCCCATGCAAACAACAGGTTTGGGAAGCAAGGATTTCAATCTCACTACTGCATGAGAGCCCACACCACCTCTGCCTGGCAAAAGGGGCTGGATAACAAGAGATGCTGTCAAATGGGAGTGAGGATAAACTGCACGTGACCAGGTTAATACAAAAACTGCCAATCCCAAGAGGATACCTAGCCCCAATGGGCTAGGTAAAAACATCAATTAAATTTGCTCCATGCAACTGTTACCCAGATTAAGTGGTAATCGGGCGTTATCAAAGGCTATCTGGGAAAGAACCAGATTTTAAAGTGAAAAAGAAGGATGAAAGTTTGTGATAGGTGGAGAGAGACACTGGAGCAGGCAGTCCTGGTTTGGTGCTGGTATCTCTCTGCCTTGGCCTGATGGTGCTGGCTCTCTGTCTGGTGGCAGGGCAGGGTGTAACAAGCAGGGATCCCCACCCCAGGTGTGCAGGAGGTCTTGTGGCGCCTATGTTAGCACAGGGAGCAGCACAGTACATGTTACCGTACCTGAAATGTGGTTGCACAGGAACCTGCAGGATGTGTGTGGGAGCAGGGGAACCCACACTTCCAGAAGAGGGCTGTCAGCTTGCAGCCCACACAGCCTGGGGAGTGGGCTGCCCAAAGCAATACATGTTTGAGACTAGGACTTTTTAGGATTAGTTTCAAAGCTCTTTACTAATATTTTGCAAGTATCTATGATTGGTGTTTACTCATACTGACCATCAGCCAGGTCAGCATGTCCTTGTTAAAAAGACAAAACCACTTTAATGCTGATTTGATTAAAACCATGAGTTGAGCAGTTTTCCCTGCACCACACTGTGATCATATGTATGAAAAAGCCTGTCTTCCTAAACATGTCACAACACCCACAAGACAATTACTGCATGTACAAATAATTCTGAGCTAATTGTGTCTTTGTCAGCTTATACAAACGGCATATGAAATGGCAGAGGCATAAGTATCAGCACTGACATAGCTACAGAAAAGGTGTCTAAAACCTGAAGATTTGGGGATGAGGGGGTTAATTTAAAAAAAAAAAGAAGCGTATTTTCATTAAGAGATGGGCTAATTACCAGAAGCTGAAATAGGTACCAGCACCACAGATGACTGACAAGTAATCAGGCAATGTTTATGAGGCTCTAATCCCATTGGACACCCATCATTAACTTTCTCCTTGTAAAAAAGTTTTGGTCCTGATTCAATACTGAATACTACAATACAATGCTACACACACCCTTCAATTCTCAAAAATCAGTGAAGTTCTAAGAAAACAGTGCCTTCTGGGGTCAGACTCATCAAATGACCAGCCTAGGTCCTTTGAAACAAAATATTAATCAGTCTAAAAATATAGGTTTCTGTAATCAAAGGTTAATTTCTAAGCACTGATATTAAACAAACTTAGTACTGTGCCAAAGCAGGTAGGTCTTGACACAAGTGTCTGCTTTTAACATCCTCTACTTTCTTTTAGAGTGTTACCTGTTCAGGGGCAGGGCAGGGGAATGGGGGAGCAATCTGCCTTCTGTAAGACAGTAAATGGTTGTGGGGCAAGGTCAATATCTGCTCACATATGGGCCCACAGACTACCAACAAACACATACAACCAAGCACTTCTTTTCCTGCTGTGTGGCTTGTGCGAGTTTCAAAAACACACCCCAAATGCTTGCTAGGAACTCGCCTAGGCAAAGTAGGATGGTAAAGAAAAAAATATAGAGCTCTCTACAGCACAGCAGCCTACCTTTGTCACTCAGCCCTCCCACCCAACTCGGCTGTGGGCCAGCACACCCAGCCACACCATCCTCCCTGCCAGTACCGCAGGGCAGCGTTAGTCCCCAGCTGTGGGAGAGCACATGCAGGCTGAAAACAAGACGTGTCCCTGCTCCATGTGCAGCACAGCTGTGCTTAATTCTAGCCTGAAATACAGCGATGGGAGGACCCACTGGAAACGACTCCTGAGGTTCCTTGTGTCACACCGTGTGCTCTGCATCCCGTGGCAGTCAACAACCTGAAAGTTTTCCTGCATGGGTCATAGGACTAGGAAGGCAAATGATCCCACTCCTAACTCCTAGAAAGCTGTGCAAACTTTTTGACATGTAAGAGAGAAATTTCTCAGACTGGCTGGAAACATCACCTCACACAGACCCAAGTACATAGCTGTATGTAAATAATTTTACATCATTCAGGAAAAAAAAAAGTCTCCTTGATAAGGAATATAGCAGTTTCCCTCAAAATTCAACATCTGATGCACCACAACTGAAATTACTTCCTTTGCCAAGGGGTAATTTTGCTTATCAAAACCAGCATAGGCTGGTGCTTTGTGAGACAGGAAATTCAACTGTTTAGGGAGCACTGTAAAGAATAAAGACATTAGACAGACATGTTACCATTCTGTCAAGTTTATGACATAATTCCCAGGAATATTCCACCATGACCAGAACCAAAAGGAAAGAAAAACAAAACCAATAAAACAAACAAACAAACAAAAATAACAAAAAAACCAACAAACAAAGCAAAACACACAAGCAAACAAAAAAAAAACCACATGGGGAAAAAGTCTAGAGAGGAAAGAAGGTCTTGGTCTAGGAAATTTGAATACAGCTTTCTGACGAAGGACTGAATATTGCTGCTGCACATTTTGTTACACTCTTTCTACAGGAGAACGAGGTAGAGAACACAGGGACAAACACAGGGACAAAAAAAAGCACCAAACTCATTTTGTTAATAAAGACATTAAAATGTTGCCAGAAATGTATCCATCACAGATGATGCTGCTGACAATGGGTAACTGTTTCATGAAAGGCATTAGGACACTCAAACTTGGAGCTTCATAAGCCCAAAAACATCAACATGAGCAGAGAAGTTAGGAAATGCAAGTTCAAAGAGGGCCTACAAGTTCCAGCTAGGACTGAGTCATCTTACAGCCCTTCCATATTTACCAAACCCTCGGTTCATTGTGGGATGCACTGTGGGACCCTGGGAGGCCTATTATGTTCAGACATATGGTTTGGGACTTAGTAACCTTATGGTGCCTGCACATGAGACTTAGAAGATATTTTCTTTCAACAATTTCAGGGATGTTTCACTCATTCTTGGCAAAGTTCTGTAGTAGGTTTTTTTTCCTTTTTTTTTTTCTCCTGGCAATCTAGTTGGTCCATACCTTATACATCGCGATTTTCCAGCTTGAACTACATAGTATATTTATATATAAGTACAAAGGACTGGTAGGAGTCTCTTGGCTGTGACTGAATTAAGCTGTCTGAACCATATCATAAAACTCCTATGTGAGGCTGTTTACAATAACCCTTTAAGACACTCCCACCTTCAAAATGGTGCAAAGAATCTGAAAGCGCATCAGTTCTGCCATCTTTTCAATGATCCAAAGGCGATGCAGTGCTTTCTGTAAGGAGAACAACAACTTTTGGTGGTTTTGCCTCTTAATACAAGCAGTACACACCCACTTCAGAGGGAAGGAGATGGAGTACTATCAAATGCTGGTTTTGCAAGACAGAAAGATTTGTTGTTCCATATGAGATGTGCCTTCCTACGCTTTCCTTCTTCATAAGGAGACATCAGTACATTTTTCTTAGACTTGTATCCTGTCCCAGCAAGAGGAACTTAGAAATTATTAGAACTGAGGAAAAATAAGAAAGCTATGGGCCAAAATATTTCTATTTGGATGTGTTGCTACAGTCATTTCCGGGAATGTTTGTATTACATCTCTATTCATTATGGGCCTCCCTCTGTGGTACATTACATGTCTCATGATGTACCATTTTTCTATTTCATGAACAAAACCACAACGATTTTAGAAGAAGAAGCCAAACAAAGGGTTCTGGATTAAAAAAATAAAATTTAAAAAATTGAAAGCAGCAGAACTATTTCCATAAGGTATCGTCACAGCAATTCCAGGACTAAATAATTTGGCTTTGAAAATTTTGCCACAGTTGTTTTGGTAAGGTTTTTTCCTTCAGTTTTAGTCCAAGTTTTCCTCTTTGAAAGAAAGAATAAACAAATATCAAAAACCTCCAGCTACTTCAAAGTAGCCTTATGTCAAAGTTCAATTTAAAAGCCATTTGTATTTCAGGTCTTAAAATTCCAGCAGCAAATCTAGGATTAGTTTCCTATTTGGTGAAAGAAGCTTTGATTTTTCCTTTCCTTTCCTTTCCTTTCCTTTCCTTCCTTGAGCATTTTAAGCATTTTATTTCACAATTTGAATTTAAATAAAATGTTAAAAAATTCTGTATCCTTTTAATGACAGCAGAAGCCAAGTGATATTTTTCTAATTAAGTCTACTTTTACATCACCATGTTCATAGGGCTGCATATATTTTGTGAATGCTTCATGATAATATCTGTGTTGACTGCTTTTGGGCATTGTAAAGGGAAAAAGAATCCAAAAGAAATTTGACTAATATGTTGCTGGCAACTTAAAACCATTATCAAAAGCATATTGTTTCATTAACTAGAAAATGATCCATTAATTCTATGTACCTCCTAAAGAAAGAAAAAGTCTAGATCATCTTTATAGATAAAAGTTATTGCCCTGTGACCTCAGAGTATGTGCCATTTTCTCATTAGTAGCCTCAGTATCATTATGAGTGGCTTGATCTACATGGCTAAAAAGCTGCAGGATCTAAGCATAGCTCGGATTGTATTTTAAGGGGCAGCTTTAAGTAGAGCCTGTTCTCCTGGCTGAGAACTCTCTTAGCATCCACTTGCATGAGGTCAGGCTGCTCCAGCCAAGCAAAGGCTCTGGTCCCACAATGACTTCAATAGGTCTGGTTGAAATGCACTCAATTGAGGTCATGTTCAAGTTCTAGGACGTTTTGGATAAGATGAGTTTATGTTCTGATAGGTTTGTCTGATGGGACCACAGACCAGATGAAGTACAGGCAATTCTATTAAATAAAGATCCGGTTTTATTTTAAACTTCTTTCGGAACTTCAACTAATTCAAATCTTTAAAAGTTTTCAACCAACCTGAGATTTTAAGACATTTTTGCTGATTTTTTTTTCAGTTTTACAGGAGAAAATCCTCACTAGGATCTGATTTTTCCCTTCTTCAACAACAAAAGCAATAAATAAAGTTCAGACTCTGTTGAAACATGTTTTACATTACATGTAAAATCTGTTGAAAAGAATAGTGAGTTTGAAAAGCCAAGCTCCTAAGTCTCAAGTGTTAGAAAACACAGGAATGAAGGCTGTGTATAGCTCCAGAACCACCATCCTGAATTCCCCTGCCTTGTCCCGAGTACACCTTCCACAACAGACAAAGCTGAGGCCTTCAGCCAACACTGCAAAACCACTTCAGTCCCAGAAGCAGTTTGCAATCATGCAAATTGTGGCATTTTAATGCATAGGCACAATGAGACATAGTGGGACTGTGGAAGCCAAATTAATTCTGGCATTTCACAGCTTATGTCTGACCTTGCAATTTTAACATAGAGGTTTTTCATTTGATTTAAAAACCAGTGTTGGCTGGTGCAATCTCCAAAAACTGAGCAAAGAATGAACTTAAGATACATTGCCTCATCACATTGACATCTGTTGCAAGGATTTTCAGGGTTGGAAGCCTGAACTCTGCTAAACAGGGGGCTGTTAGTTGGACTAAGAGAAGTACTGATGGAAACATAAGACTTTCCAAGCACCATGGTTTTCTATGCTTCTCGGAAAGAAGTTGTGGCCTTCTTTCCTGGCGTGGCCAGGTTTCCTTCCAGTGACAAACAGAGCAGGCTGAGGGTTGTGCCGGGGATGTTCACAGTAGACCTCCACACTGTGGGCACTCCCTACACAGGGATGTGGACAAACTCTGGAAACCCCTGTCTAGAAACAACCTGCAGGAATCAAAACTGGGGAAAGACAAAGCTTTGTATGAGTGAGGTGTATCTTCTCAAGAAGCAGCAGGCGTTGCATGATCACAGGGTGCTGGACAAAGGACGCTCCATTAGACCAAGCTTCTTCTGACCATTGCACCTCCATAAGCACAGTTTCTTCTGCTTTGACCACCACCCCCACAAACAGAGCTACACCACATGCACACCAAAGCCTCATTTCACATCCTTTCTTCCCGTCTGGCTAGTTGTAGTCTCAGCTTCTTCTGTCCCATGTATGCCAGACACCTCACTCAAAAAAGCTTGCTTTCACCCTTTGACCTTCCCTCCCTTCTTCCTGCCTCTACGGTCTTACCTCCAAAGCACACTCTTGCATTTCCACAGAATTTTTCTCCTCAACACTTATCTCCACTAACTTCCTTCTACATTCAGTCTTTGTGAGTATTCCCTGAACCAATTTTCTTCTGGTCTCTGGCCACTGATGCTGCCAGTTCCATTCTTCTGCCTCAGACTGATGTTAATGCAAAACATTCTAATAAAATTCACAGTGGCTCTTGAATTGTTCAGCCCTGATGAACTCCCTCCCAGTTCTTTCTTCTTTTCGTAAGGAGAGGCAGCAAAATTTAGCCATGCTAAAGGGAGTTTCACCAAGTTTCAGTCAGACGGTTTTGTTGTGTTTCAGAACTTTCTCAGACATCACACCTGAGCTGTCCAGCCTGCAGCTAAAATGTCCTATTTTCCATTGGTGGTGTCACTCCCTGCACAGCCAGCCTGGATTTCCTTCCAAGCTTAGTTTGACTTCCTCAGTTTTCAGTGAAGAATTCACAGACAGCTCTGTACAAGGTTTAGTGAGGGGAAAAAAGTCACTTTGCTGACCCTAGATCTCCTCATGGGCCTGGCAGAATCATATCTTGCCCAGTCACTGGGTCACTCAACTCCCAGATGGAGCTGAACTAGGTTTCTTCTGAGGCAGCTTGCACGCACTGAGAGCAAGCTGTGTGTGCCTTCTCCCAAAGGCAAAGCCAGCCAATGGTGACCCCGTTGTCAGTAACACTAATACCACTGTCACCACATCCTGCACTCTTAACCAAGAACCAGAACTTGGTTTGTAAACAGTAGTGTGGTATGCTGAGAAAAATGGATGCATGAAGAAGCATGCACAAGAAGCTCTTTCAGTGCTGCAGGCTGGACTACTGCGCCACAGTGAAGGAAAAGTGCGTGTCTATGTAAACATCAGCATTCACATGTTGAAACAAAGATAAGGTGTGAACATCAGCCATGAACCTGCAGGGGACACTGATGGCAGCTGTCTAGATGCAAAAGAACAGTTCAAGTATCAGCCCATGAAGAGCATGTGTACTTCCCCTCACAACAGGACAGTCTTGTTTGTATGCTCTGCTAGGAGGTTTTCCACATAAGAGACCAAGATTCTCTGCCTATGGCAAATGCCCCAGTGGATGGCAAATGTCCCAGCAGAGTCATTCTATCACGCAATGCAGCATGTTCAGTGAAAGGGTTCCCTCCAGTTTTCCTCCCCCCCACACACCTTGCCTTGTCTTATATTGTCGTGGTTTAGGAATAGTATTCCCCAATATAGTGTTCCCAATTAAGGGCTCCAAACCATGCACTGCTTGCTCGCTCTCTCCTCTCCCTCCCTGCAGAGGGCTGGAGAGGAGAACTGGAGACACAAAAGGTAAAGATCATGGGCTGAGATAAGAACAATTTACTGGAAACAGCAATGAGATAAGAAATGAGCAATAACAGCAGCAGTACTAATAACAGAGTGTACAAGAGGAGAGTGATTCCCACATGAGAGCTCACCACGAGGAACACAATGCTACCCCCACAACTCATGTCCCTCTACATGACCAGGAGGGACCCCTTCCCCACTACACTCCCTGAACATGATGTGAGGTGCTGTAGAACAACCTCAGCATCCTGGCCATGCCCTTCCTGGTTACTTCCAGGAAAAATTGACCCTTACCTAGCCAGAACCAGGACACATGTGCCTATGACTAATTTGGGAATTCACTGTAAAGAGAGTATCCACATGGAAAGCCAGCACAATTAGCATGTGTTTAATATTTCCAGAAATTTTATGAGACATCATTTAGCAGGTTAATTTCTGGCTCAACTAAACCAGTGGATTGCTTCTGAGAAACAAGGTACCATTGCTTCCTTTTTAACATTCAGATCTACTGTTCTAAAGATTTTTGCTCATACATATTAAATCTCTTGTGCATGTCCTTTGCAGTTAAGAGAAATATAACAGTGGTCTTACTACAAAGTGAGCCAAGAGCTGAAGCATTACTTTTTCCATCTGACTTTCGTTGATACTTCCATATTATGGGACTCTTCACCACACAACCTCCCCCTCCCCAATGGCTCCAGGAGGAGTCCACCCATTTCATTACCCCAAAACTTTGCTCAGACGAACACCTGATGACAATGCAGAGTGCAACCTACCACCTAAGCTTTAGCTTCAGCATATCATAGCCACAGAATAGATTTTAGATTCTAGATTTTTACATCAGAGAGATACCATATTCAGGAAAACAGTTTTGCAAAGGGATGGAGCTCATCTGAAGTTTCCCTGAATGTGGGAAACTGAGCAGCTCTTCTCATGGTACAGTCTAAGAAGGATCAGCCACATCTGGTTTTACCCCAAGTAGATCAGTAGTCAACAATATATCCGTACTATGATTCCTCTTCAAAATTACCATCAGTCTTCAACACAAAGACAGCTTTATATTACAGCTGGTGATGGGGTCAGTGGCTCTGACCCAGGAAGAGATGACCAGTCCAGAGAGATGGTCCCAAAAGGAATCGCCTTCCCGAGGCCCGGTATCTTCCCTCAGCTGCTGGCAGAGGGGCCCTTGCAGAGGCTGTCAGCTCTTTAGTGATTGTCAGCTCGTGATTCCAGCTCAGCTCTACAGGGCAGCTTCCAGGCCAAGCCAGACCAGAGAGAGAGTCGAGAGGCTCATGTGGCTGGTTCCGCACGGAAGGTAGCTTTATTGTTGGTCCCCTCCGGCAAAGGGGGGAGCCAGGGACGAGAACTCACTCTGCACAGGGGCCAGAGGGCTTGCTTTTATAGGCATACAGGGGATGGGTGAGGACCAATGGGTTACAGAGAATCTGGGATGGGTAAAGGCCAATGGGTTATGGAGGATCTGCATAGGGTCTCCTAAAGGATTGTGGGTCTGTCTTTTCTCGCCGTGACCAAAGAAGTGGTTGCCTTTCCAGGGAGTCCTGCTGGGCAATTACAAAATCTCTTACCTCAGCAGGAATCCCTCCAGGGCAGGGGCTGGGCATACCCCACAACTCCCCCTTCTGTATTTACTAAAAAGGCATTCCCAGCAGCCTTTCTGCAGCAACGTTGGAGGCAAGAGAACATAAGTAACACAGTGATAATTACAATGAATACCCACAAAGCTCCCTTAATCAAAGATGCAATCCATCCTGTTACTCCCCATCATCCAAAAAGGTCATTGACCCAGGCTCTTATCTACTTTTAGGTCTTTTACTAGTTCTTGTAGTTTCTGGATGTTTGCCTGGATGGATGTTGAGTGCGAAGAAAGATTGAAGCAGCACATCCCTTCAAAGTCTTGGCAGCCATGTCCGTGGGCAAGCAGTAGGTAGTCTATTGCTGCTCGATTCTGTAGGGTTGCGTGTCTGGTAGTTTCCTCATCTCTTAAAAGATCGCTCAAGGCGGCAGATGTCGCATTAGCCTGTTTGCTTAGCCAACACCCTAGGTGATTGATATCCCCAAGGGCCTTGAGTGCAGCTAACCAAGGGGTGAACACGGAAGCTGCAACTTGTCCTGCCTTATTCCAATTGTAAATGTGGCTGTCACAACTTTCGTCAAACTCAGCAAAGGATCTCTTTTGCCATGTTAATGTGTCTGTTTGTCTCCAGTTATGTAATAATGTGATATTTGGGGTGGGGGTAGAAAGCTTGCCAAGGCTACAGGGACCTCCTTGGAGGTGTGAGGGGATCCCGGCCCATACTCTGTCACCACAGACAAGAAACACTCCCCAGGGTAACACTTTTGGGTGGAGAGTGGACACAGAGAGTACGTGGCTGGTGTAATTGCACCAATCTTGACTATTATAGGCTTTGTTAAATGGTGATGTGTCTTTTCTGTATGTGTTTTTTGCTTGGTCGATCCCTGGCCAGCATTGGCTTTGCAGTCTAAAATAAAATTTGACACAATATGTTGCTTTGGAGGACCCCAGCAGGTTTAATTCTTGGGGTTCATCTCGAGCATTTGGCAGAATCTTTGTCCACTCATCCCAAGTGTCTACCGGGTTGGGCCTCTTACCTGTGGTGCGGAGGAGCTCTGAGTTAGTGATGGGCCAATCATCTGCTACTAAAGGAATTCCTACCAGGCACATAGAGAGTGGGTTGTCTACGCTGCCCATGGACAGGCACAGATTGTCTTGATTGAGTGTCTTTGCTAGGGTCACCCAAACATTATGGCTAGGCTGTGGGACAAGCCAGCTGAAGGCACGTGGTATGGTGAAGAACATCGAGGCAGCGGTGAGGACAGCACCAAAGTAGATAAATTTCATCTTTGGACAGGGATGGGGCTTCTGAGAGGGAATATAAGCGAGATTTGTTAGCTTTGTGGTGAGAAGGGAAGTTTTGGGGTTTAAGGAGGTTTGACAAGGGTTGAGGGAAGGGGATATTTTGGGGTAACAAGGGGTGATAACATATAAACTAAGGATCAGTTTTTCAGGCTGTGTCTGGCCTACGGCTTGACTTTTGCTATAGCTTCTTGTTCAGCTTTCTGTTTCGTCTGCTGCCATGTGGTGGGACGATCTTTTTCCTGGTTGGTGGGCATTCGGCGACGTCTTCGCCTCCATGCAGAGCTGGTCTGGTTTTGGGGAGGTCCTGTATTTGACTCAGGAGAGTTCTTGTTGGTGTTTGTAGGAGCAGTGTTTGTAGGGCCTAGGTATGGTTTTATATTTTTTCCTGGGAACCACTTCGGGCCAGATGGTAGCTGGACACAGGCATAGCCTCTCCCCCAGGTAATCAATTGGAAAGGCCCAGAGACCTGGTGTGATTCAGGGTCCTTTACCAGCACTGGTGGTTTCTCTGTGAGCTTAGCTTGAGTTGAATTTGAGAAGTGGTGGAGTACTGGTGGGTCAGGCTCTGACGATGTACCATTTAGGAAGTTAATGACATAGAGAGCCTCACAGAGTCTTTCAACAGGAGACAAGATTTCTGTTTCTCTCCGTTGCTGATTGAGGACTCTTTTGAGGGTTTGGTGGGTCCTTTCTATGATGGATTGTCCTGTGGGGTTGCTAGGTATGCCTGTCTTGTGTTTTATTCCCCATTGGTTGAAGAAATCTTCAAACTTACGAGAGGTGTAGGCAGGCCCATTATCTGTTTTGATTTCTTCAGGGACTCCCAGGGTGGCGAAGGCAAGAAGAAAATGCTTGATGATGTGGATGGCATCTTCTCCTGCATGGGCTGACACAAACACTGCCCCAGAAAATGTGTCAGCTGACACGTGCAGCTTTATATCTATACTTATGTCATTTTTCTGCAGGGTATAAGTTTAGTTTGGTTTAGAACAGAGATTTTTCAACATTTCATCACATGGATCATCTTTCAATATGGATTGGCTGTTATCTCCCAGGCCTTTGAAGCAGCTAAAGCAACTGCTTAATTAAAGGTAACAGCTAACAGTGGTAGCTTTTTGCATGGATACTTTCCCTTTTACCACACTAAAGCCTGGTAACAAGCACATGCTGTGTGTGGTACAAGCCTGGGCACTAGGCCATGGCCTGACCTTCCTCTCTGAAGGTCTCAGTAGTCTGTGTAGTTCTCCCTGTGATGGCTTCACACATCATTCCTTGCCCAACCAGGCATATTTAGGCTGATGGCCAGAATTCAACTTGGTAAGGCAAGTGCCTAGTCTACACTGACCTTACTCAAATGCTGGTAAATGTCCTGGATCAACAAACACCATTATCTTTAAGACTTAATTTTTCTGGAAGCTTTCAACCATTAACAAGGCTAAACAGAATACAGAGTTGCATTTCCTAAAACAGACGCTTTTGTGACTTTTGTCTTTTTGCTGATCCTTTCATTGACAGGGATCAAGTTAAAGACTCTGAGGAACTTAAAGCATTTCTAAATCCATTTCTTGGCACTTATGAACTCTAGTGACCGGGTTCAAAATGGTAGTAATAAATTAATGAATAATTCAAAACCACTTATGGAAGTCACCCTCAGCAATTTCCCTTCACATCCCATGTACTGAACAGTGAAGACAGCTACAATGGTTGGCTTTATCAAGACATTAAAGCTGTTACAAGGGTTTAAAAGATAAGAATAGCAGCACACACAATTTCAAGTAGAAGTTACATTATAAATGGGGATATCAAGCCAATGTTCTCATGAAAGCACTCATTTAGTGAGTTTAATGAGAGCAATTTGTCAACAATTTCACACACCATTTGCCTAGAATTCTCCAATGCAGGATTTCACTGCACGCTCCTCCTCCCCAAATAAAGTGCATGTTGTATACAGTTTTGCCTATCATTAATCATCTTTTCAGCACTGCAAGTTCAATGCTGCTGTCCCAGTAGGAGTCCAAGGGAGCAACATAGCCAAAAGAGGGAAAAGTCATGGGAAAAGAAGAATATAAATGTTCACTTCACCAAAACAAAAGTAAAAAACAAAATACAAGAGCAAAACCCCCAAACCCTAGTAGGACTATCCTTGCCTGCCCACAGTAGCTCCTTCTAACAGCAACTTCTGGAGTTCTACTTTTTCCTTGAGCTGAGTGTACAACTATCAAATCCAAATTGTGCTTCTTTCAGCTTAAAAGGTGGCTAAGACTACCAGTCAGTTTAGAATAAGAAAAATACAAAAGCTAAAAAAAAGTCAAACCACTTCCCCCTCTGTCATCAGGTCCTGGAATTGTTGCATTTTGTTTTTCAACTATGTCCAATTCAAAGATAATGCTTTCTGAAAAAAAAAAAAAACAAAAACCCAACAATTCATGTATTGCTTTAATAAATAACTAACTTAAGTCAGTTGATTGTCAACATTTTTCTCCTAACCAAGATGACTGAAGGAAAAGCAGATGGAAAGTAATTAAGAAAACCAGGAGTGAGGTTAGCTGGAACTAACTGATACTGTTGGTAAATCTGGGACTCATAAATGATTCTCATCCATGAAGGAAAAGAGGCAGATGTTTCTGCTATTTCAGCAAGGAGCTAGGGAGAGCAAGTAAAAATGAGAATAAAAATCAATAGAAGAACAATGAACCTGTAAATATGCAATCCAACTGGTATTACACACTTCCTTCTTTTCTCTGACACTCCTAGTAAGTTTGAAGGCTTTGAGAAGTGGAGAAGGAATACCCTGACATGATCTTATTAAAAAAATTCAAGACACCAACAACTATAGCTTACTTCATCTTTTATGGACTTGTGCAGTAGGAATATGGACAAAAGAAAGCACTAAGTTTACTTTTAAATATCTGAACTTTTAAAGATGTGTAGAAAGAATTGCCAGTTCTGCACTATGTTGTATGTTATGCTTAAAAGATATTGAAAACCTGAAATGAAGTAAAAGAAAAAGGGAAATAGGTGGAGCTATAAGTTTCTATTGAAAGGATCGCTCCCTTTTGCAGGAAAGGCATTTTAGGAAGGTTGTGAGAAGAAGGTGGAGGACAGGGGGAACTGTACCAAGCATGTCTGAAGGGGCAAGGCATGGCTCAAGCTATGAAGCATTTCCATGGAGACAAAGTGCTGCTGTCATCTGCATTGGCAGTATTTTCAACCCAGCAGTGCTCTGTTTCACTAACTGTGCTCTTCTGCCAGAGGCATCTGAAAGGAGAAGGTTGTTTTCTGAAATGCAGGAAATCAAGAGTTTACTATTTTGGCCTTCAGCAATTATCAATAAAAGGTTAAACAAAATATTGTCTTGCATAGGCATAAGTATAACTGCATGTTATATAGCAACCAGAAAACCACTCCTTTTAGATTTGTTCTAAGTCTGTTTAAAGATATGTGTGTTCCTCTGAATACTTACCCATCCACCTATCTTTCAACATTTAAAAAAATACTTCAAAAATTGCCCCAGATGTATGATACTGCATCTGAAGGAATTAAGATGTTCCATCTCAGCTGCTATTGAGATGCTACAGGCTTTTGAGAGATTCTCCTTCATGGGGGAAAAAGATAAATCCATACAGAAAGATCAGGGATATATATTTTTTTTAAATTAACATTCTAAACATTCTATTTTTTTTCCTTCTTGGAAGCTGTTGAAGGGTTGTCAATGGTTGGCAAGGAAAAAAAAAAGAATAGCCTGCTTCCCTGACCCCAGTTTTCCAGGTATGAACCTATTCAGATTAGTCAAAAAGAAGCTATTGCAGAAAATAAACAAATGTTGAGGGGTTTCCCTATCTCTATTTAGATTTAATCTCTTTTCTGGCTGCAGTAATACATGGTATGCTACCATCACTAGGCTCAAATTTAGGAAAGTAATTACTTAGAAACTTCAGATCTGAGCTTTGAAAATGCACCTCTGGCCATAGTTTACAGTGTGGTTACAGTCAGAAAAGTCCTGTAAAAATGACATGAAGATGATGCAATATTGTCAGCCACAGAAAATTCTATTTGTTCAATTAGCAAGGTCAAAGGATTTTTGTTTTTTCTTTTAGTCCCATGCCACAAAATTTGATGTGGCTGAAGAGCTGCAGAGTGCATTTCTGTGTCATAGAATCATTTAAGTTGGAAAAGACTTCTAAGATCATCGAGTCCAGCTGTTAACCCAGCACTTTGAAGTCCACCACTAAACCACATTCCCAAGCACCACATCTACATGCCTCTTAAATATCTCCAGGGATGATGACTCCACTAGGCAGCCTGTTCAGATGCTGGACAACTCTTTCTGTGAAGAAGTTTTTCTACTCTCCAATCCAAATCTCTCCTGGCACAACTCGAGGCCATTTCATCTTGTCCTGTAACTTGTTACCTGAGAGAAGAGACCAATGCTTGCCCCACTCCACCATACTTTCAGGGAGTTGTAGAGAGTGATAAGGTCCCCCCTGAGCCTCCTTTTCTCCAGGCTAAACATTCCCAGCTTCCTCAGCCGCTCCTCACTGGACAGGTGTGCCAAACCCTTCACCAGCTCTGTTGCCCTCCTCTGGACATGCTCCAGCACCTCAATGACCTTCCTGAATTGAGGGGCCCAGAACTGGACACAGGACTAAAGGTGTGCCGTCACCAGTGCCAAATACAGGGGGATGGTCACTGCCCTGGTCCTGCTGGCCACACTATTGCTGTTCCAGGGCAGGATGTCATTGGCCTTCTTGGCCACCTGGGCACACACTGGGTCATGTTCAGCCAAGTGTTGACCAGCACCCTCAGATCCTGTTCCAATGGGCAGCTTTCCAGCTACCCAAGTGCAGGACCCAGCACTTCGCCTTGTTGCGCCTCAATTGTCCTTGGTCCATCGATCCAGCCTGTCCAGACCCCTTTGCATAGCAATAGGCACTACAGGAGAAGAAAGACAGACTTAACATTTTGCACATAAAGACATCCTGTGGACACTCAAGAGCTACCTGAAAAACTCTGGAAGCCTTGGACCATATGGATCTTTCATCAGCAGAAACTCCTGCATGATCAAATCCTTCTCAAAGGAGAATCTGTGAGAGCCACAGGAAGTGCCAGTGGCTGTCTCAACACCAGGTTCTCCTGCACACAGACTCAGGGCAGTGGTAGAAGCAGGATCTCCACAGAACTGGCTTCACCCATAGGTGAGAGACCAAGGGTATGTCTATATGGAGAGTAATCCTCAACCCCTATTGTGAACGCCGGATCAAATACTTCCTCTTGGAAAAGTACAGATATACCAGGAGTACTCATTGTAGTTTCTTCCTTATTATATAGCTAATCCTACACCACACATCTTTCTGCAGAAGGATGTGATCCTGACCTGAATTAGCTATAGGCACATGTAACACTTGTTGCTTAAACACTAAACCTCAGACAACTGAAGATGAGAGTGTATCAGTTTTACATAATACTTGAACTAGTTCTATTACCACATGGTGAAATATAGTCACCACCTTAAGGATATATCACATGGAAGAAAGTGGATAAAAGGCTGTAAGGATGCTTTTAAGTCCACGCAGTCCCACAGGTAGACAGCCAAAAGTCTACAGGTATGCACAAGAAAACTCCATCCACAGCCCCACATGCTTCAAAGCTTTTTTTTAAGTGATCATGGTGCAGGAACCAAAACTCCTAGAAAGAAAATCAGAAAGGCAGGCTCGGGATTCCCTCTGATATAAAATCATACTATACCTCATGCCATCTTTGTGGAACTTGCTGACACGGGAGATTGTGGAGACAGACAGCATTGTCAGATTCAGAAAGGATCATGCAAATTTATGGACAGTAGGTCCGTAAACAGAAAGGGAACAGGAGGGAATGCACCCTGTAACATCCCTCATCCAACTGTGGATCCAGTGCAATCCAATGGGAATGGACCAGGGAAAATGACTAAGGCTGAACAATCTTATTAAATAGCAACTACAGTTATCCTTGCTGCTAGAGAGAAAGTGTACTGGGAAACACAGCTGGTCTGATTCTGCAGAGCATTTAGAGAATCTATGCCCTTCTTGATAGGCACTTAAAATCTGTACTCCTTGCAACTGCATCAGGAATCTGTGTGACATTCAGGAGACAGGCCTCAAAACGATTGAAGTCTGTGACCGTGTTTTCTGTACTGGATAGAGCTGTGTTAACATTGATATTATTATCTAGGCAGCCCTAGAGTTATTTCATTATTTAAAAAGTCTGAAGAAAACCAGCATTGTAGTTTTGTGTTCTTTTATCCAGCTCCCGTCTGCAATGATGGTGGAGTCAGGCACCAGTCTACTGCTTAAATCTAGCATCTCAGCCCTGTCCACCCCCACACTGCTGTTCCCTAATGCATACTTGTGACAAACTTGGAACAACATCTGACCTTTGAGGCCTCTATCCACTTCCCTGCTGCCTGCCAACAAATTCTGGCTAACACTTAAAGAAGATATCTCACCACTGACCTGGCACAGTGAGGCCCCTGCAGTTTAGTAAAACAGTGCCCCAAATACCCCAGGATTCCTAACCCTGCACACTCACACCCCCTGTTCGTCAGAATAGTACAACTGAGCTTTATTATTGCATCATTATTAATTTGAAGTATGTGTGCTCTCTTGCCTTCAAAAATAAAAGAAAAAGTCTGAATTCAAACAGTTAGAAAAGGGCATGGGAATATAAATAATCAGGGGTAACAGTCAAGAGCTTTCTGTAAGTGCTTTGTCATTTCAGATGAGTTGATGGAGGGAAAGTGACTGGTCTCACAAGTCATCTTAGGACTTGCTACACCTACACCTAGATATATATATATACTTTTTCATATTCAGGATGGCTGTCCCCACTTTAAGCCTTTCTGAAGATGTTGCTAAAACTTTGGAGACTGTATATCTTTATGTAAGATATTTATGAAGTTAGTGTAAAATTTAGAAGCTCTCACAAGAAAACCACCTGGCATGTTTAACAAATTACAGTAGGACTGGGTGCTTAAGTAGGTACCATTGATTTTAGGATATGTCACTGCAAGGTTTGGAAAGGGGAAACCTAGGTCATTTTCCTACAGAAATCTCAAGTTTAGTGAGTGTCTCAGAAGATCACTTGGGAAAAGCAGGGATTATGTCAGATGTCCTGGGCTCATGTTGATCTAATCCAGTTGCAAGACTTTTGGTGATGAAGACAATTTCTCCAGTACTTCCATATGCTTGCCATGAGAAGCTTTTCCCTAATATCAAACTTGAATCTTCCTTGCTGCACCTGAGCAGATTTTGCTCTACCTACCACAGACATGAAGTGCTCACACATATGAACACTTGCATCCTACCTCCTCCCTCAGTCTCCTTCCTGTCTCTGAGACGAAAGAAGCCACTTCATTACATCCTTCACTGAGATAAATACTGTTAAGAGCTCTGATTGTCCTCATGAGTGGTCTCAGATTTCCTCTCTCTAAGCTGTAAATGTCTCTAAGCACAGCACCCAGAACAAGGCACAATATCCAAATCAAAACCTTATCAGAACTGACTGTCCTGCACAGGGCTGGGGCTCCTTCGCACACAGCCACCCCTCCATTTCTCCCTTGGATTGGGAGTTTTGCCTTCTAGGCAGCAACTCTATATTGCTGATTTATGTTCAGCTTTTGGCCCATCTGCAGGCTCTGTGTACAGGCACAGACAGCTGTATTCTCTTGCCTGTTTGAGTTGCTGTAGCCTCAGTGGCAGTGATAAGTAGACTGCTGCAGATTTACAGTCAGTGAACAGATGACTCAAAATTGCACAGACTTCGCTTTTATTTCCTCTTTATCAACAGACTCAAACTCCACAGGGTGTATAAATTCCACAAACTTCTCTTTCTTTTTTGGACTTTGGAAAAGTGCAGGTCAGGCAGTGAGGGTCCTTTGTACAGGACATTGCTTATCCCTACAATGCGCTTGTGCTCAAAAAACCAGTTTGTATTCCCTCAGGAATATACAGTTTATACATAAATACCTCTTTCTTATTTGGAAACACTCCTCAGTCTGTGATTTCAAGAGGAGTTCAGCTACTCAAATGTGGGTCTCAGTATGAAGATAATTGGCCACACCAAGCAATGTGCAGTAGGAGACTCAGGACTGGGAAGAAAAGTTGGTCTGCTTTGTAGTAAGTGGCATTAGATTTACACATCTGGAGTTTAAATTCCCAAATCCAGCAATAAGCACAGGAAAAGCACTAGGGCAACCGTGTTTCTAGGAAACTATTGACAGTTGCTCAGTAGGTAGGAACAAGCAAGGAAGAAATGGTTAAGGAAGCTCAAAAAACCCTCTTAGAGCAAAAACCTACCAAAAAGAAGTAAAGGGAAAAAAAAAAAGATAAAAGAAAAAATAAACAAAATTAATATCTCTGAGAAAAAGTGATACTACAAAAAAGATAAGGCCTGGTTTTTAAGTCATTCTTTCAATAATTAAGATAATATTTCTTGTAATATATAAATAGGAAAAAATTGAACTGTTTCAAATATTCTACACTCTTTGAATACAAGAAAAGGAAAAAGTAAAAACATTTTTCATCTGGAAGAGAAAACCTGAAACAATCTCTACCAAAATACAAAACAGGTACTTTAAAATTACAGTAGTTGTTCACTGCCAATTTTAAAGTTACAGAAAAAGGTTTTCTTGCATATTTTAGCATTAAACCTTTTCACTATGGTAAATCCGTAAAAAGTGAGATATTAACAGGATTCCTTATATATACATATACGTAAAACCAGTTAGTTGTTAGAAGACACTTCTTTTTTTAAGTATGTAAATCAGAAACTTGTCTAGAGTTAAATTTAAGAGGTAAAAAACCTTATGAAACTCAATTGTACATGCTTGCCAATTTAATTTCTTATTGACAAGTATTATAGTAATAAAACCTAGCCATAAAATGCACCTCTAAAGAAGCCAAATAAAATTAGAATTTTTTAAACTAAAGCTAGTGTCATATTTGGTCACCTCCATTAGCCTGAACACCCCTGAGGTTTTTGATGTGCAAGCACAGCTTAGGCTGGCCCTGCAAGTGCAGTTGCTGATACCCACCAGCCATGCAGGCTAAGTTGCTCTTTAAATCATTCTCATGCCACTAAAAGATTACTCTGCTATGACTGTGGCAACGCAGAACCTGCTTTACAAAAAGGTAAATCATCCATACAGTGGAGTTGGGCAGACAACAGAGCAGGAAGACGGGGCCACTTGCATTTCGATGAAGCTAAACTTCCCTCTTCAGTGATGTCTTCTTCAATTCTTTTAGCCCTAGCTGCCTGCTCTCCACTTTCAGCCTTTTTTTCAGAGGAATAAGCAGTGGAGTCCAGAGAATAAGCAGTGGAACAGAAGAGAAGGAAAAAGACAGAACCAAGGATGGACTGGTGACTAACCAGTGAGCAGCGCATGTTTGCTCCTATTATTTTAAATAAACTTTTTTAAAAATACATGCCCCTGAAATGCCCACATTAATGTAATTGATTTACAGGACGCCTCTAACCACTAGACCAACAGCCCACAGAAATAAGTAGTCATTACAAAAGAATGTTTCAGTATTCCTTGCACAGCTATTACTATTCTAACATTAAGGAAGAAAAGCATTCACTCTTTCATTCAAGGAATTCGGCTACTAATTTTTTTCCTGCGAAAACTGTTTTGCTGAAGATACCAAATCCTTTCCTTGACTGGAAATTACCTCAGTATTGTCTTTATTAAAAGCTTGTTACTTAAACCACTCTGGACAACTGGCCTAGCAGAATGCTGTGTCGGTGCATCTAGGTCAACACACAGAGCTCCTTTAATTAGGGAAAATGTGTCTCATGGATAAAATCAAATTGTGCTACTAAGTCTGCTCCAAGCGTTAGGTGAAGAGGATCTCAGGGCAGACCTATTTCAGGCAAACTTTAATCTTCATCCATCTTATTGCCACAGATTTAAATGTAACCACATATATCATCAGAAATCTTCCCCTCTATTAAAAACTAGGCATCAGACATTGATTCATTGGGCTATACTGATTCAATGATGGAAGCATCAGCAATCCATCTCAGAAAGGGAGCCAAAAGCATAAGGGATAGTTCAGCTTATGGGGTGTTGCTGTTAGAAAACTAAGAATGTATGTCAATCAACCCCAGACTCCAGTGTGTGGGGAGAGAGGGGAACTTGAATACCACTACACAGAATGATGTGGTCCTACCGCATACTCGAGCTTGTTTGGTTTACTGTAATACCCAATCCGCCAATATTAATTTCTTAATGAAAACCTTGCATCTGGGAAACAACATCAGCATCAAAGTGACAAAATCCACATCCTGCTTAAATTTCCTTCACTTGAATGACATATCCATGGAAAATCACTGCAAAACAAACCAGAGCTACAACAGAAGCAGACAAGAAAAAAGTACTGTGTTTATTAAAACTAAAAGCATGTCTTTTTTCCAAAGAAGCCAAGCCAGTATCTTTGCTACAATCTACTCAGTTAGAAAAAAGAACCAAAAATAAGAACTAACACACAAAACCGACCAACCAAAAACCCCCAATCTCTCCCAAAAAAACCCCATCCCCCCAAAACCCCAACCCCCCCCAAAAAACCCCCAAAAAACCTAACACCCAACAAACAACACCAAAATATATATAAAAATATCAACAACAAACAAAATTTCCCCCCAAGCCCCATGAAACAGAATCACACAGGTTTTCTGTTGAAACTAGAAACCACTGTTCTGTTGAATACCTTTGATAAAGAAACAGGTCTTTCTGTAGTAGAAGTGAAAGAGTTAAATTCTAGATATCCTAAATACCCCCACCTTTCCCTGCTGCTGAAGCTGTCTGCACATAATTTGAGAAAGTTGAATTAACGGAAAAGAATACTGTATACATAACACGTTAAACTATGAGTATGAAAAGAATGTATGTGAAAATCCTGCATATTTTCTGCTTGCCTTTAATTAGAGATGGATTCCTGATCTTGATTATCCCAAGCAGAAAATCAAGACCAGTCCCTGAAACCAAATAGTCTTCCCTTTTTGGGCCTCCTCTTGATTTATGTAGGGCTTTAAACAACACAAAAAACCCCCAGAGCTGAGGTTACTGTTCTTTCACATTAGTTGCTTTTTCTGAGGCTGTAAATGGGCCTATGCTTTACGATATTTATTTCTTGTTATGCCTTATATTCCAAGATAAGAGAGAGCTGAGAAAAACCACTACACAAAGTGATACACTTTCAAAATCATATTTTGTTAACCATTTTATTATCTTTTGATTAGGAGTCCTCCCATTTTAAGATGCCCCTCCTGACAACCCATCTTTTTGGTTTGGATACTACTATGCCACTTTTAAGACAATTAAATCCATTGTGGAGTATTTTGTGATAACTGCTCTTGGCTCATTCAAAGTAGCATCCAGATACCTTGAATAGCTTATTTGACCTAGCGATGCTTCAGCCACTTTGTCACAGGAACTAAGGCAATGATATTTTGGGAGAAGCTACATTTCCAGATGTGACACAACAATATGTCAAAGTCAAAATTCTGAAGTAGTTGCTTGTGTGGTTCACAGCTTGCAGGGGGAGAGATAAGAATAAGGTAAAAGGAGAAAGGGAAAATTATAATGCCAAGAATAAATGGCATTAACACTGTGAATTAAAGGGTTTACCATCACACATTTTAGCTGCATGTTCTCTTCTCGCACATACAGAGAAAGATTTGAGGTCTACAGCTCCCTCACAGAACCTTGAAAGATTTAGAGTCCTCCTTCTGCCCCGCAGCTACATAGAGGAAGACAGGGAGGCTGAAACCACTCTCTGTTTCTTACCCTCTTAGGCAAAGCAGCCATTGTCCCTACCCTTAGGAGGAAGGAGAGACTGGCTGATCTCAGGAGAGACTGACTGACCAAACTTCACGGTCATCCAGCCCACTGGAGGGAATGCTGCATGGAAAATGTTGACACAGGAGCAGAGGGAATGCAGTGTGACCAAAGCAGGAAATTCAGCCCAAGTCAAGACAGAGCAGAGCCTGCTTCTGTGGGTATCAGGGCCTACATTGCCCTGAGGGTTGCAATGGTCTGGCAGGTTGCTAAATTAGATGTATGTGTTGGGTTACAAAGCCGTCACAAAAAATATCCAAGTCTCAACTCTTTTCCAAAATGAGTGAAGGTAGCAGGTCAGTAAGATGAAATGCTTACACCCTGGTCAAGTTCTCATTAGCTGAATAGTGAAAAGCAGAAAAACCTGCTTTTATGTTTTCTCCTAAAGCCACAGGCTAACACATCACTGTATGGCACCGACAGTTTCTAAAGTTATCATGAGATCAGCCATTATATCTCATCTTTGTTTTACAACTTTTTCATCTGTTTCACATTTCTTGTCTCTTTTGCACGGTACTTTTAATAGAAATCTGACCACCATGCCTACAGTACTGTACTGTACAATTAGCTTGGGGGATATGGATGACTCATCAGCAAGAACATGTGAGGAACACAAGTCCCAGCAGACTGACAGAGTCTTTACCTGCACAGCAAGAACATGTGCACAGACATGATAATTGAGAAGTCTGTATCAACTGCAGAGCATGCAACTCTCCTTGGCTCAGGTGGCCATATTTCCCATTCCGAGGAGTCAGTTTGAGTGGTTTCTTCTGAAGCTCCACACACATCTGGAGCCCAGCACTCATATGTCATTACTGCACCCCTGAATTTTCTATGAAGTCGTTCCCTTAATTTAATTTCAAAGCCCTGCAGGACTAATTACCTGACCAGTAAAGAAACAAGCAGATAATTCTGCATACAGATAAACATTCTTACATGTTTTTTTATTTGAAAGTGACTTCCAGTTGAAATTGCTTTAATTTAGACTGTATTTCTGTAGATCTTGAAAACTCTAACACCAGATTCTCCCTCAATTACCTTTTATAAGGTAACTAGCACCATTAATCACATCTAGGTAAATCCAATAATCTTGCATAGGCAAGTAACTGAATACTTACACTGTCTGTCACTCCCTGACATGCATATTACTTAGTCACTTTACAATACAGCTGTGTGGAAAAGCTTGTATATGATTAACATTGCTCCTCAGGGATGGAAGAACAATGTTTTACATAATGACTGACACAAAGAAAGGGAAAAGATTTATCTGGAAAGTTGTGATGGGCAAGGGGAAAATAACAAAAGTATACTGGAAAAGGGAAGGCACCAGTCACAATCTTCTTTCAAAGTAAAGTTACTATAATCATTATGAAATCTATGCATGGAAGCTGTAGACTATGCCTGACTCCTCTCACGGGCTTACAGAAACACACCATATAGCAGAAGGAACAGGAGAGTGAAGAAGCACTGCAGAACTGCATCTCAACTTTTATCACCCTGCAAACACTCAAGACCAAGCTGGACAGGGCTCTGAACAACCTGATCTAGTTGAAGATGCCCCTGCTCATTGCAGGAGGGGTGGACTAGATGACCTTTACAGGTCCCTTGCAACCCAAAACAATCTATGATTCTATGATTCTGCTGCAGGTCTCAAGGACACAGCATGATCTCAAAGATGGATAGATCTGAGTATTCTAATTGTATTTTCGGTGTTTCTCTTACATGAAAAGAAAAAAAAGGTATATCTAAGAAATGCCAATGTCATAGATCCTTATTAAGGCAGAGTTTAAATTATCAAGTGGTATTCTGCACTCTTGAAGCATTTGTGAAGTGATTGGCCTCAAACTCAAACCATCTTTTTTGAATGATTCCTGTAATGCACATACTTGCTTATCTGCTTTTGAAATCACATTGAAATGAACTGCATTCACTGAGCTACAACAAATGCCAGAAAAAGCTAGAACCTAAACTGTATAGCTTCGTTCTTAGGGACATGTTTCTACTTAACATCCTGTACTAATATGATTTTATTTTTACCTAGACGCTTTACTTTGGAGCAGCAGCACTAGAGATCAAAAGGAACATTAAGAGAAGTTCTCATCAGAGACTGTTTGTGATGATCTCAGTTTTGCTTTGCCCTTAATTACCAAGGAAAAATAGATTATTTTAGTAAGTTTTTGTCATGCTGTTTGAAGTTACAGCCTGTCATTAAGATCCATAAGAGTGCAACAGAGTACACCAAAATCAATACCACACTTTCATTCAGGGGAGTCTAGTGTGTATTTACGTTGCTGTAGACTCTGATGCTGTGAAAGCCTGCTGACTGTAATAAGGGTGGAGTTGGCACACTGGTACAGGTCTTGGCATTTCACCATGGAGCCCTTGCATATACTCAATGCTCTTGTGCCAGCTTCCTCTGAAGGAAGTGTATCTCTTGACAGGATCACTTTTTCCTGTGAAAAGGGAAGAGAAGAACATGGTGAGGTTTTACACGTAGACATGTAGTCTCCTCACTGACTCTGATCAACTGCAAAATATTTGCAACTTGGAAACAAAAAAATTCCCTTCTTTGCTCCCAGGAAGATAGGTTTGATACAAGTAAACTGCACTGAGAACATTCTGAGAACATCTACAAAATTAGGGAGGCAGGAGCATAGTGTCTTGATTACAGATAGTGACTCTAATGTAGGAGCTGTCCCGAGACTAAGACTTGTGTGGACTGAGGTGCTTATGGTCAGTGCCAAAATGAAAACAGGGTGTGAAATACAGAACTTAAACACAGAGGTTAGGGATGTGCTGAGCTGAGCCTCTATGGATTGATTAACATTTTCCAACTTCAGTAGAGTGTAGGGGCACATTTTATTAGAGATGTTGGTGGGCTAACACTGTAGGAAAGTTTAACCTCAGTTACATCTAGACAAATCAACCAGAACATCAGATTAGAAAATGACGAGTCCACATAATTCACTGGGGATATATACTCTTGAGTAGCTCTTTGAGATGACCTCCAACAATCCCACTGAAGGAAAAAGCTCACCTCAAATCCTACACAGGTTTCAAATTTAATTCAAATTTTCTTTAGGTGAGGGAAAAATATTTCTATTTAATACTGTTAAGCAACTATTTACAGTTAAGCATCTGTCCCTCTATAAAATAAACTAGCTGATAATCATGAGAGAAAAGCAAAGACTACACCTGTGAAGATATTCTCAGCTATAAGCAAAACAGGGTGATGTATATTATTAATGATATATATTTTAAGAGTCCCCAGGACGAGGCAATCTAGCAGACTTGGCAAGTGAAAGTAAAGGTCAGGAATCTGACTCAAGCATGCATTGATGACCTGCTGGCAATATACAGAACATGCTGTTTTAATGAATTCCACTGCTGGAACAAAAACTTGGTACAACCAAACAAACGAATTTGTTTAGCACAGTTGTGGGCTTTTTTGTAAACTATTCAATGGGGTGAGAGAAAAAGAGTTCAAAGCATACAGTACGGAGATATCATTTCCACTGAACAAATCCGATCTAATAATCAAATTGCCTGATTGATCTAGTCCTGAATGTATGAAGGCATTACCTAAATTTATTTTCTATGGGTTTCTTTACATTTTAATTGGCCCTGGAACTCTTTTTTTTTTTTAGCAGGATAAAAATTTAAATATACTGTCATAATATCCCTTGCATAAAAATCCTTAAAACTCAGAAAAACCTTTTCAACAGCCTTGTTTAACCCACAAGAGCAACACAAGAGTAATGCAGAGACTCAGCAAAACAGTATCTAAAAACTGGCAGTGTGCTGTGCAGTACTTCACAGCCTGAGGTTCTGGATATGCCATAAACCTATTCCAGGGTTACTCAGAATCATTGTCGATTGAGTCACACAGATGTAAATTTGCAATGCCCACAATGGCCAGGGCTTCTCTCATGGTGCAGTGATAAACCCCAGACACACAAGGTGTCTGGCATGCTTGTGTTCAGAGGCCTGATTAGCTAAGATTTCCTGCCGTTACTACCACTATCCAAAATTAAGCATGAAAATTATGGAAACAGGTCCATACTTAGAGTCATCATCAAACTGCTGCACAAAACAAAAGACTTGTGTGAACTGGAACTGTCGTAGTGTTTGGTAGCAGATAGCCAGAACAAATCTGATAGGCTCAGAAACCTGTAATCTTTCAGTTGAATGACTGATTTATCATTAAAAGGGCTGATGTTGCAGGTAAAAAGTGAAGAATCTGAGTTGTTGCCATAGTCACTTTGAATATTGGGAATGTATTTCCAAAACAGGACATTTCTCACCTTCAACAGGCCAAACAGCCAAATTAAGACAAGGCCATGATGATCACAATCAGCTAACAGTTTTGGATAGCAAACAATTTTCATCTTATTAAAAGAGAACCTCTTACAGGTATTCTCAGTTCTTGAATTACAGACACAGCCATAGTGATCTGCGGGTGTTAAAGCTTGCTTTCCTGATGAGTATGCTAGAAGGTAATTTCAATTATTTCAGCAGATAGAGATCTGCCTCTCATAAGAGATAAATCTAAACCAGCACAACACAGATGTTGTGTACTCTGTTTAAAGTACCAAAGCAGTGCTGTGCTCTAGAGAGCGTGATGAACTTGCTGCTTTGCTTCCTATTTTAATCATTATGAATTACTGATGTTACAGGTCAAGGAGTCTAGGGAAATTGCTAGAAGCAATTACAGTTCCAATTTGCTGGAAATAATGAGAACTTCCAACGATTTGTTAACCTACAATAATAGTACTGGCACACATGGACAGCTGTCAGCAGAAATTCCAGGTGGAATGTGTTATCTACTCTCTCAAAAATGATAGGGCTGTCTTCACCACTCTGCACCCAACAACCTTGACTCATATCCCTGCTTCAGTTGTCTCACCTTCTGTGTTTTGCAGTCCTTTTATTTCTTAGCAGCATAACTAAAGCTGTTTATCACACACAGCCTGCCACTGTTCTTCAGTTGCCTCTTACATTAATATCTTACGATATTTATTCCTTATTTATGATAAGGAAGATATTTAGGCCTATTAAAAGAGCCAAGAAGTAATAAGTCTGTACAGCTACATGGGAGTTTTGATTTTGGTTGCTAACTGAATGTCAAGGTAGATGAAAGAGGTAAAAAAAGGAGGAGAGTGCAAAAAGAGGGCAGAAAGACACATAAAATAAGAAGTAATTACAAGTGAAGAAAAATCAGGAATTAAATGAGAAAACAGCAAAAAAAGAGGTCAAAGTTACTGTAAATGTTTAATTGCCTCTCATATGTAAGTTTCCTCAGATTCTGAAGAAAACATTAATACTTTCTGCAATTACATGGGAAAACTGAAGTCTTTGTGACAGGCAGCTTCTCGCAGTCCTGTGCCCTGGGGAGAGATTCTGGGTTTTTTCAGAAGCAGGAGAAAGTAATGTCTATCCCAAAGAAAGGGGTGACATAAAACACTGAATGGACCAAAATCAAGGAATATGCAGAAAAACCTTACGGCAGAAAAACCATGGCTGATGGCTCCTGCACTCATCAAAAGAGCTGAAGATTTTGGTGAGCATGAGGAGACATTCCCTCTTCAGCAGTCACTTGAAAATGTACATAATTGTTGCCATGTCCCATACACCACAAAACTCCTCATCTCTGAGCAAACAACAACTGGATGAACATGTTAAAAAAACGGAAGAAGACTGATGTGCAGGAGATTCCAGTGCCTATGGTCAGAAGGGGCATCCATATATTAATGTCCTGACGGACTCAGCATCAGCTATGTGTGCAGGAGAGAACTGGAATGTGGTGGGGCAAGCTAGTTTCTCCAGAGCAGCCTTTCCCTTAGGATAGACAGCAGAGGTACTTATTAATAGACAGGCAAATCCCATGACAAAACTGAAGATGAAGCTAAGTATTAAGCTTTTCAGGTAGAGAATTAACACAAATGAGTTAACAAAAGCCTGTTTTTTAACCGAGAAAGAGGAGAAATATATTTTTCTACCCTTTTATAACTGTGAGGACAATCAGAAAATGCTTCCAAAATTGATACCATACGTGCAGATTAAAACCAGGCTGCAAGCCAAATCCTCCTCTTCAGTTTCGCTGGTGGAGCCCAGCAGACTGCCACAGAGCTACACTGAAGCAGCAGGGAAAAGAATTTGACCCTTTGACTGCTGCATCAAAAGCAGCTAACTTCCCACTGTATGTGGCGGTCTCCATTTTAAAAGCTACAAATGGCTTTGTGCTCAGAAACGTATCGATCTTCTGCTGGAATAGCTATGAGGTGATGTCCTTCGGCCCTGCTCTCTCTGAAATGACATTCCCTCTCCCCTGAGGCAGCGTAACTGGCATTCCTACTGTTGTCCCTGTCTAGCTGTGGATGTGTTGGATTGTATTTGTTGCTGATGTAGGAAGTTCCCCCATTCCCTAATCATTCCTCCAACATAGATAATCTGTCAAAAGCAAATGATGATTTTTAGGCTGGGCTATCATTTAGCTTCTTCATTATTCCACTGGTCCATACCTGTAGACTCAAGTAAAAAATGTGCTCTCCCATCATTTTCAAAGTCAGGCAATTCAAATGTCAGGGTTTATCTCATGATCACAGCTGGTTACGATTTATTTTTATGGAACAGAGGCTACATATTGTATACATGAACAAGAAAGTAGACTCCAGAAAGAAGAATATACATTACTTTGCAGTAAAGCTAAACGTGGAAATGCGAACCTTAAGTTAGCAATACCTCTTTATACCATGAAATTCTGGATTCTCTTGGGAAGGGCTGAAGACTAGAATATCTCACTCAAATGATCGATATAAAATGTATCCTGACTAAAAAAAGAGGTACTCACAGCATGAAAATAGCTGTTTTGCTATTCTGTACTAAAATACCTTATAACTAAACCTGCTAAAGCAAAGGAAAGTTTTGTTGTTGTTGTTGTCGTCATTTATGAAGAAGCTCACACCAAGAGCAACCTTCATATACAAACTCGATTTGTCCCTTAATGCACTTGGATACAGACTTAGTTCAGGGCATTTGCCCAAGCATTTTAGGGAAAGGCAGGGATGTCTCTAGCTCACAACAGACCAGCTGATGCAGAATTCAGTTTTCACGTGATGAATTTAAGAAAATGGGAAAGGCAGAGAAAAGAGCAGGAAAGAGCACTTTGGTGCTCTAATGCTATGTCTCTGCTGCAGACATGAAACCTTCCTTCAGTTCCTTCTCCCTCCTCAGAGCTTCCCACCATCCAGCCCCTATCCCTTCTTTTAGCTGTAGCCCATGTTTTCACCAGACCCCTTCCAACTCCCCATCTGCTTGCTGAGTGTACTGGGTTTGTGTAGCCAGGCTTTGGTAGCGGAGGGCTACAGGAGTGCCTTCTGTGGGAAGCTGCCAGAAGCTTCCCCATGTCCGGCAGAGCCCATGACAGCTGACTCCAAGATGGATCTGTGGCTGGCCAAGGCCAAGCCCATGAGCTACCTTGGTAGCACCTCTGGGTTAATGTATTTAAGAGGGGATAAATAAACAAACACTGCACAACAGCAGCCAGAGAGAGGAGTGAGAATATGTGAGGGGAGCAGCCCTGCAGACATCCAGATCAGTGCAGAAGGAGTGGAGGAGGTGCTCCAGGCACTGGAACAGAGATTCCCTGCAGCCCGTGGTGCAGCCCATGGAGGTCCATCCAGGAGCAGTGATTGACCTGCAGCCCCTGATGGGCCCCATGCCAGAGTAAGCAGATGCCCAGGGGAGGGTGTGACCCTGTGGGAAGCCTATGCTGAAGAACACTCCTGGCAGGACATGTGGCCCCATGGAGTGAAGATGCTGAAGCAGTTTGCTGGCAGGACTTGTGACCCTGTGCAGCAGCCTGTTCCTGAAGGACTGCACCCTGGCAGAGACTCACATTGTTTGTGCTGTTTATGAAGAGCTGCAACCTGTGGGAAGGATCCACACCGGAGAAGCTCATGCAGGACTGCACCCCATGGGAGGGACCCCACACTGGAGCAGGGCAAGACTGTGATGAATCCTCCTTCTGAGCAGGAAGGAGTGGCCCAGACAACATGGGATGAACTGATCACAGCCCCCATTCCCTGTCCCCTTGTGCTGCTGGGGCAGAGGAGGTATTGAAAATCAGGAGTGAAGTTGAGCCCAGGAGAAAGGGAGGGGTGAGGGGAAGGTGTTTTATGATTTGGTTTTATTTTTCATTATCATACTCTAATTTGATTGGTAATAAATGAAACTAATTTCCCAAAGTCAAGCCTGTTTTGCCCATGACAATAATTGGATCATGATCTCTCCCTGCCCTTATCTCAACCCATGAGCCTTTCCTTATATTTTCTCTCCCCTGTTGAGGAGAGGAGTAATAGAATGGCTTTGGTACGCACCTGCTGTTCACCCAGGGTCCACCACACTGAACCAGACCTGCTCCCTTCTCTGGCACCAGAAACTTCTTTGCAGTCCCTGTGTCTCCACACTGGCAGCATTCAAGGGAGTGCTGCTTGGATGCTCACTGAGAGCAGAGGAAACTTTGCTGTTTTCCACACAGCTTCCAAGATTCACACAGTCCAAAAAGTCCAGCCTCCATGAAGAGCATGCAGTCAATTTTCTCTAAGGCTGAAGCCTTTAATATGCTTTTCCAGAAATGGCTCACCTGAAAAAAAATAAACCACAAAACCAAACTCACCATAATTTTCTTGTACTACAATGTTTATTCTTCATAAGTTCTATTTTAAGATATGATTAAAGTTTTGGCTAGTCCTGAAACAATGCAACAGAAAGCCCCAAGACAGAAAGTTTCAGATATTTTTTTCTTTTTTTGGCAGGGGCAAAACTACACATAACGTCTCAAAGATGAAACTTAAGCAACCACCAATGACTGCAATGCCTGACCTACTTAATGTGGTACTGGGGAGAGACCAGTCTGGTAAAAGAGAGTCATCAATAACTTTTAGAATGGATGGTGATATTCATTGGGTTGAGGGAAAGAGCAGGCATGCTGTATCTTAAGCAGCCAAGCACTTCTACAGGCACTGCAGTTAATTAGCATTTTTGCTGGTATCTGCTCCCTTACATTTCCAGGAGCCTCCTGTCACATGGGAGGCCAGTACAAGATCAAGTAGTCCATCTCTGGATTATTTCTGCACAAGATAAGGTAATACGATCTCATTAGATCCTAATATAGCCAAAATAGTTTTATAAATTTAGTTTACCATGTGTTTCCAAAAAAAGTCATGTAGAGAACATCAATTAAGATGACAGCAAGGCAAAAGAAAGCTTATGGAGGGTGCTTGTAGCTACACAAATAAGGCTTGAATGAGGTGACAACAATGCTTACAATTGATGATTTAGCATTAGCATCTGGGGATCAAAACTTCCATAGAAGGTATTGAAAATAGTCAGGTCTAAGAGAACCTTCCCAGTCTCTCTTTTTTTCCTAGATGGGGCACTTCAGCATCCTTAGCAAGTGCTCTTCCATCCTCAGAGGGAAAAGGCCTGAGCTGGGGTAACGTGCCCAGTTTACCCACCACAGTTACAGATTGTATGCATTGGTTGGAGGAGTCCAGAGAAAGGCAAAGAGGTTGATCAAGCAGTTAGAAAACAGGAGCTATGAGGAAAGATCAAAGGTATGAGATTGTTTAGACAGGGAAGAAAGAGACATAACCATTTTCAAAATGTAAAGGATAAGTTTGACCAAGATAGGCAGCAATATTGGATGCTTACATATGATTAAAATGCAAAGGAGGAATTGAAACAGTGAGGAGGTGACTTGTCCAAAGCAACTCAGAAAAGCCAAGAACAAAGGTCAAACCCTTTCATGATCCATCCCATGCTCTTGCCTGTAGCCATTATTTTCCAGATACTGTTTAGGTGACAAGCTCTTTCTGAATGGAAGATACCAAATGACTGTGACTTTATACCAAAGTGAAGTTTCTACTGTGGAAGTCTTACCTGAGACTGTTTTATCTTTACTCTTATTAGTTGTTCTTATCCTCATTTGTATTATGTGCATCCAGCTGTCTTTATAATCTCATTTCTTTCCCAACCAAACAACAGTATGAAGAATAGCCAGAAAACCTATTTGTAAAAGGTGAGGTGGGTAAGGGATAAATAAAATGATCTAGCAGTCAGGTTTACTGTAGTCTGTTGACAATCATCCTTCCAGCTTTCAATTCCTTGGACAGCATGAACAATGCTCAAAAATGACAGTGGTGTATCTAATGCAAATGGTACTTTTCTCACTGTATTTTTGCTGCCAGGTCTGAGTTGAGACTATTGCAGTGTAAAACTACAAAATAAGTTTTTAAGATGGGGATCTTCACTATATTGATGGCTGCTCTATATTTTTTGAAAGCAAGCTGTCCATAGCCCTTTTACCTGCTCCCCAGGTACAAATTTGTACCTGCAAGTTTGGGACTGGGCAGGGATGATGCCTGCAAGCCTGTTCAATTTTCTACTGGCTTGGAATTTGCTACAACTTAAGTGAGTCCCAGTAACAGTACGTTTGAAGAACAATCTCAAATTCTATAGCCACGGGATGATAGAAGCCCACCCTGTCAAAGCACAGTCCCACTCTCAGGCACATCACAGATGCAGCACTTCCTGACTTCCCTCACTACTCACTACTCTGCACTGTTTGCAGTAATGGTCCTTGGAACAGTTCAGCCATCAGAGCCATACCATGAGCAAAGCTCTGCTATTCAGCTACATCTGGCTTCTACAATGGGTAGTGAGTTTTTAAATTAAATCAGCATGCTGAGGGTGTGCCAGCTGGACACAGTAAAACAGATAGCATTCTGTTGAACAAAGAAAGAAAAGAAAGATAGATATTCAATAAAGTACATTTGACCCTCAGTTTGAAAACCCAAAAATGAAAGTAGTTGTTTGCAAGAACATCTCAGAAAGAGACACTCCAAAGACCTAAACGCCTGAATTTTCTGGTTGCCCGTGTGGCCAGATACCAATCTCAACATGTGGCAGATAATCTGAGCGTAGGTAATGCATTCTAAATTAAGTTGGCTATCCAGGAAGCAAGTCGCTTTTAGTTAGGTGTCAAACAACATCAAATCCATTGGGAGTTGGAATGCTCAAGCATTTTGAGAACATACTCAGAAAGGAGAACAGTGTTACAAACCAGTCAGGACTTCCATTATTGTATTTTTTTCATTTCAGGAACCAAGCTCTTTTATGAGTTGAAGCAAAAGACTCTGATTTACTAATGGCATTATTTAGAACATAATTTCTCCAAATGATCCCTTGTTAGGCACTATGTGCAAGACGCCACAATGAAGTCAATGCAGTAAGTCATGAATCATCATAACCACAGTTTTTGTTGTCTTTCTGAAAATTTTCTCAGACTACACATGATTAGTGTAAATTAATGATACATGTAATTGCTTTTTTTAGTATAACTACCACTGTAGATGGAACATCTCTTAACAGATAAGAGACTGCTGATTGGCAGGTTGGGTTTTTTGGGTTTTTTTGGGGGGTTTCTTTTTGGCAGCGAATAACCTTCCCTTTGACACTGGGAACAGTAAGAGAAAATCATAATTTTATGTCTTAAAACTTTACCCCTGTCTCTGACAATAACTATATTCCCTTGCTTTGCATGCAAAACCACTAGAAGTTTGATATTTAGTGTCTCTAAACAAATATTTCAGGTTGTAGGCAAAGGTGAGAGTTAGAATGCTCTTTGGTCTCATAGCTAGCTGCATTCTTAATTTTTCAATGCTTTCAAGGAATTCACAAAATAGAGAGGTCATCCTTGCTCCAGTACAAAGACTACTGACAAAAGACTTGAATTTTCAAGATTTACACACTCGAGTGAGGGCTCGCTCCTTATGTAGGACACTTACGGGATCCGACTGCGATATATGAGCCTACTTCAGGCACAGAGGCTTTAACAGAAGGCATCTTTAAGATCAAACCTAATAATCAGAAAGGATTTGCATATAGCAGCAAGTGACTGTGAGACAGGCATGGAACTCAAGTGGAAAAAAAAATGGATCACAGGAATATCTGAGACTTTTCTCAAAGATGTTGTACCCTCTGGCAAATCTGCCAGACAGCTCACCTAAGTGTGCACGCAGAATGCCACATCCTATTGAGATTAATACTCTGCCAAAAGTATAACAGAAGAATGAATAGAAAAAAAACACCAGAACAATTTGCAATACTTTTTCTTAATAAGAATCACATATAAGACAATGTAAATATATCAAAGTTCAAGTTCTGTAGAAACAAAACAAAATAACTCCTCCCTCCCTATAACTTCACATTTTGTTTCTTTCCAAAAATCCTGATATAAACACTTTTTTCAGCAAGCAAGGAACAAGCCAACCAAGCACTGGAAAAGTTTTGAACCATGACACTGTACTGATGTCAGCCAGAAAACAGAATTCATCATGAATTAATAAAGAAGGAGGGAGAGGAGGTATTGTCAGTTGGTTTTAATCACTTACAATGAAGCAAAAGAAAAAAAAACAGCAAGAGAATAGGAACTCTAGATTTTTTCATCTGATACTGCCAGCAGTGTAGATGTACTCTGTACATCTGATGTTCAGGAAGATTCAGCATCCAAAATTTAAGTGTACCAGGAATTGTCTGGGAAACTGAGCACTTCTAAAACCAGGCCATTCTTCCCCTTCCACTGTCCAAACACATTCATCTCCTGTAATATCCTAAAAATGAATAGCTGAGATTGACATATCCCATACTCTGGCTGCTTCATTGTTTTTTTCTTCTGTGTTGTGGAAGCCACTGTTGAGTGATTGAAAGTTAAATCTGTGTCCAGGTTAAATTTAATCAATCTTAGCATTAATCTCAAATTTAACACAATCACTTTCTAGGAAAAAAAAAAATTATCTCTAATACTAGGTCCCAATTAAAATAACCTCTCTGGCTTGAACACCAACATTAGAGATGAGAGACCAAACTACTGTGCTTTGCTTGGCTGATTATCTAAGTCTTTCCACTGGCACCTTCTCAAACTGACAGCAGTGGAGGAAGGCATGGGCAGCAACAGTATTGTGGGGGTTGCTGTCAAGATGGGAGACAAGGGAACAGCATGCAGGGCTATGGAAAAGGTTGAGTGTGGTTGGGAATCACTGGTGTATAACTGGTCCTGACTGAAATGTTTCACAAACATACTTAACTCAAGAAATATTTTGCCATTTCCTCAAATACGCCCCCCACTCTGCACACACACGTCTCTCATTATGGACTTAACGCGCAGTACAAGCATCTCCCTTTCACTTGTGCAGCAAGAGGGCTTCAACATGAAAAATCTTTGGGCACTATTGCAAAGTTACATGTGTGTGTGGCCCTCCTGCCACACACAAACCAGGATACTGTTTACATTTAATGAAGTTTTTAAAAGAATATTGGCTTGACCCTGCTCTTGGGAAAGAGGAAGTCCCTGAAGTATAACAGTAATGACAATTTCTGTTGTTGTTTGGGGGTTTTTTACGCTGAAGAGAAATGCTAAAGCCTCCTAGTCATCATTTTGGACAAATAGCAAGGTCCAGTGTCACCTCAGAGGATCTGTAGTCATGCCATTTTTCTATAGGGGTCCCTGCTACCTGCCATGAACTGTTCCTCCCTCAGCCAGCCAGGTATCAATCCACCCCCCTTTCTAAGAACAGTGATAACTTCCCTGCCACTCTGCTCAGTTTACTATTTCAGCTTTTTAGAAAGTGTGGATAACACAGAGAGCTAAATACATTCCACCAGGAATCTCCCTTAAATGTGATTCTTCAGCAGCTGCTTTTGTTTTTCAGCTCCCAGGAAACCCATAAGCAGTTTTTTCTGTGCCAGAGCTTGCCAAACACTTGCAGAAAACCATCTCTCTCTTCTCTTTTCCCCTGTCCACCTTAATCTTTCCACTCCAGCCCTGGAAGCAACTCCTGCACACAAGCGGATGAGTTTATCCCAGGCATAGTTAGGGTTAATTGGCCTGAAACTCTGCTCCCTTTTCAGCAGAAAGTCCTCTCAAACTTATTAATGCAGTAAAACCAATTTATATTTTAGGTTTGCCCACTGGCCCTCCCTGTCTCCCATGCACCCCTGAGATGGAAACAAAACACTCTTCATTTTTCAGATTTCTCTGCCCTCTGCTATTTGGACAAAGTGGGGAAGTGAAATGCAAGGGGTTAATTTTCACTTTAGGCCTCAGCCAACATGCTTATACATACGTTTTACAACTTGCAGGTTTCCCAGTGAGAATAAGCTGATGTAAATAACATTTTCTGCAGTCATCTGGGTCCTCTACAGTGGTGTTCAGCCCAAGAACCTGAGAAAAGATGGAAAATGCTTCCAGAGAAGAGAGAGTGACGATATGAACAGATCTGGGTCTATGACCACAGCTACAAGAGAATATAGGAGAGAAAGTGGGAAGGGGAGATACATAAAGTACCTGATTTCAGGCAGCATGATGCTGGGCAGTAGAAGCAGTGAGAAGAGAATGTGTACAGTTTCTGTTGCTGGGAAAAGGAAGGAGTTCCATTCAAGCAAAGAGCTGAGAAAGCCCATTCACAATGCACTAGCAAGGAGGATTGAACAAACTTGGATAATGGCGTGGGAGGAATCAAAGTTAGACTCCTCAACATTTTCTGCAGTGCTTCACTTTGAAACTTTCTAAAAAAGTGGAGGTTTAGTATCCCTTCAGAGAAACTATTCCCAGCTTGGTAACAGTAGATACCAAAATAATTTTCTTCTGCCATTTCTTCTGCTTCCCTACATCACTTTCATCCCTTCAAATAGAATGTCAGACCTTGCCTAATTTCTAAAAGGGTATCGTGTATCCTCTCCATGTACTAGGAACTGACACTTTGAAATCCAGGATAAAGACCTGGCAAATGTATCACATATTGCCAGATAAATGAGCTGAATCAGTCACCTCAGAAAGTCTACTCAGCTCATGGCACCTCTAACTCACTACAGTGAAGTTTCCAAACAAGAAACCTGAATCCACATCTCTCACCCACTGAGAAAAAACATTTAGAAGTTGATACACATCTGGATTATTTCTTCCAAGTCTGATTAAACAAATATAAAACAAACCAAGTCTGCTTCCAGGTCCAGCGGACACCCAAGTGAAGATGTTGGCAGAAGAATATGTCATGAGATCCTGGTAACCCCAGCTCCAACTCCCAATGCTGCCCAGGCTAGTTTTCTGGGATGCATTTTATTTCTAAAAAAGTTATCTTCTTGTGACTCCTACTTTAGAGGCCTGGGTGATTCCTCTCCCTGCAGCCTTTCCCAGGACTGGAGAGGAAGCAATGACATGACAATGTAGGAAATAAATGCAGCCATGTTCTCAAATCCATGCAGCTCAGAAACGGGACAGGTAAGCATTGCCTGCTGCCTCTGCCTCTCTCAGAAATCAAAGGAAGGAGAAGGAGGGAAGCTCAAAGGAGGAAGGCTCTAGGGCTGCAGCAGAGAGTGGGAGCATGGACAGAAGTCTCTTGGGATTGATACACGCTTGCTTGGCACATGGCAGTCAGTGGCTGTGCTGCCTGGACTCCAGGATGGCAGTTCTCACCCTATGCCACGGCAAAGTAAAATTACTGTCTGACTCCACTTCTACCTGATCTATACACGTGTAACCTTACAGCTGTCAGACTCCATTGCAGATAATGAGATCCTGACAGATGAGAACATTTCCCCACGTCCCTTTCCAAGGGTGCAGCTACCAATCAGTGGAACTCCAAACCTCCCAGCCTCATCATGAGCAATAGTGGAGGCACTACCAAAATCTTAGGCAATATGTTTTGGATGAATTTCAATCCTCTCTGCTTCTGATTCAATCACTTCCCCGTGGTCCCTCTCCCACTTGCTTCTACACACACAGCCCTGACATATGGCCTGAATTATACCTTTCCTTCAATTCAGGATTGAAATCATCTCACCTGCCCATCAGCTTGTCATGGACCAGCTACCATAATGAATCACCTACTCTAAGATGACACCTGAGCATGCCAGCCTGTGCTGTATGGATGGCACGGCCAAGCAGACCCAACAGCTGCCTCCCTGTGGTAACTGCAAAAGGAAGTCAGGAGGTAAATGATGCCTTTATCCACTGCCCAGACAGATTCAAACTGCTTGAGAGAGACACCTAGCTTTGTTCGCCCCACCTTTTATGGTTATTTTTTAGTTTGGAAGATTTGCAACCAAAATAAAGTACTAAAAAACCAAAAACTACTAGAAAATTACTTTTTTCAAGTTATTTTATTTGTCCTACTCCCGTTTCTGTGGTTGAGAGGAGCAAACAGAGCAATCACAAGCATAGGCATGAGCTAGAAGAGCATGCAAGAACTCAAGGAGCAAAGCATCCCTCTAGTAAGCCAGTATTGGGCACAGAGAATGACTGCTTAAGGGTGGAACAGTATGGTTCCCTGTCTGAGGTGATCAGTCATAGACATTTTGGAGATGCATTGACTTTTAAGGAATGCAATATATTGACCTGAAAAATGAGGGTTGCTGGCTTTACCAATGACTCTAGTTCCTTGTGAACTTGGTTTACTTGCAAACTGTGTCTTATGTCACCAGACTTTCTACAAGACTTGTGGAGGTAATAAAGCCCAAAATCTACTTTAAGGATTTGAGATTTGCTACACCAGACTCAGATTCAGTGATCTATTTATAAATTCTGAAATGTTTGTGGCTAGTCTCATTTCAACAGCCTAATTAAGCATGTTCAGTCTTCTATAGAGCTTAGAGCTGTGATCCAGGCTCCTAAGACCCATTTTGAGAAGACTGGAATAGTCTTGTGCATGCAAAGATAAGAAGATGGCAGTCCAACAAAGTGACTCAAGTATTATGTAAACAGTTGACTGTTTGGACTCATTTTCAAGAGTCTCTGTCCCTTATCCTTAGAAATATTAAAATTAAGGCAAAACAGTGCTGTTGCATTTGTCTCAGACTAAATAGATTTCAATCACTGCTCTACTGGGAATGAAACTAAACATTAAACAAGTTAATCTTCATCTAAATGGGTTGTAAAGCAGCTTTTCTCCATAAAAATGTAAGCTACTTAGAAATAAAGTGTTCAGGTTAATACCATGTCTGCATGTCCACATATGTCTCCCATCAAAATCTATACAATTTTTTGTGGCTTTATAAGACTTGTCACTGATACATTAAATACATAATAAGAGCAAAATATCACATCATCCTTTCTCTAATGTAAATTCTTATGCATCACAAGAGGAAATTCATATGAGGGTATGAGCTAGGTGTACCGTTTCCAGTGAAGTGTTCTCTCTGAGTCATAGCCATCTTCTCCGGCCTTAAAAATTGATTAAGAGATCAAGTGTACTTAATAGCATGTAACAAAGAGAGGATTTCATGACAGGGAGTTGCAAACAGACAGATGTGACATATAAATAAATGGTTTTTGCTCTTGAGGAATTAAGCAAAACAGCTTGGCTCAGCCAGACTTTATCAGCTCCTCAGAATGGAAAAGATGTGTCCAGGAGGTACTCAACAAATGGGATGCTTTTGTGTTTGTGATCTCCACTCGTCCTGTATTAAGTCACCATAGTAACTCGACTTCTTTTGCTCCCGGGATTGCCTACAAGAAAACAGACGGAAACCTTGGCCTAGAGATCGTACTGCCATCTGGGAGCATGCTGTGGGGCAGCATTCTGCTACTTTAATTATATCTATTAAAAAAAAATAGATGCTGCTGCTCATTAAATAGATCAAATCCCTCCAGTTTATCCATCATGTAAGGCTACTTACATGGCTAAGACTGGCCCAGACCTGGACTGTAAGTTCATGCTGCCCTAATTTTCTGCTGACTTAAGTCTGCCTTGCCTCCCACTATCCTGAGAGTGCCAATATTTCTTACTGTCCTCAGTCTCTCAGCAGCACAGCTCCCAACTGTAAACAGGCTGTAAGAGCCCAGCTGGCTCAGCAGAACTGGGATCCAGGAATTGCTATCTACTGTGCAAAAGCCAAAAAAAGCTTTGGGGAACGTAACAGAAATGACCAGAGTGGCTCTCAGACTGTGTCACTAGTCTGTTGCACTACTGAAATCCCGAGACCCAGTGAGGAAATGCTTCTAAGAAAAACTAAGGGGCGGGGGGCGGGGCAGGGAATACTCTCATGTTTGCAGGCACACATGCCTTCAGGCTTTATTTTCCAAGCCTGGAAGAAAATCTGCTGTTTTGATTTCTGCATGTCAGGTACTGAAGTAACAACAGAGCACTCCAGTGCAGCACAGTGCTCTTTTCATGCACTTACTAGCAGCACCCTTCTGTGCAACTTTCTTTTTATGGAACCTGTGCCAGAGCTGTCATTCAAACAGTCTGAGGAAAAGCATGATTAGGTAAGGTGTGGTCGTATCCTTTTACAGGCAACTAACGTCCATAAGCACTACTAATTCAGTAGGCACCTAAAGCTTGCTTTCCTGACTGAGTAGTGCAGGTCATTCATCCCACACAGGGTTTGTTTTGCCTTACTCTAACCGTATGGCCTACTTCAAAGGTTAGGCTTTTTTTTGTACAGGTTTTACAGACACAAAAACTCCCACCAAATCAATCCGGCCCGTTCTTAATTTAAAAACAAACAAACAAACAAAATCTCAAAAAAACCGTAACTTATTTAAGCCTACCTGTAATCGCCCTAGAGGCAGAACATTTACTGTGCCTCTACTGCCTCGGGCAATGTTTCCATCGCGTCCTAGGAAGTAGTTCAAGACACAACAGCACCATCTACCGAGGGGAGCCTCCGTAAGTCCTAGGATGCCTTGCCAAGTGTGTTAGATAAACGGTATAATTAATGACCTTGTTACAACTAGGAAACTTATTTCATCCTGCCATGAAAACTGTTTAACTTCACCTATGATTGTTTCTTTTTGGCCTGTTTAGTCTGGAGAAGAGAAGACAGAGAGGGGATCTCATCAATACATATAAATACCTCAAAGGCGGGTGTCAAGAGGATGGTGCCAGACTCTCTTCAGTGGTACCCAGCAACGAGAAGCTATGGTCATAAACTGAAACACAAGAAGTTTCACCTACAACATGAAGAAGAACTTCTGTGCATTGAGGGTGATAGAACAAGCTCCCCGGGTAAGTAATGGATTTTCCCTCATTGAAGACATTCAAAATCCAGCTGGACACATTCCTGTGTAAGCTGCTCTAGGTGACCCTGCCTTGGCACTGGGGTTGGATGAGATGATCTCCAGAGGTGCCTTCCAACCCTAACGATTCTGTGATCCTCAAAGCTGAGGAAAACTCTTCCCCCATTTCAGCACCGAGGGTTGAACAAAACTGGTTATTCATCATACAAATGATATTTTGTGGGTGAGATGCTTAATTGGTACTGCTGAATATATAAAAACAAAAGAGGAAATCAACATAGCTGTTTCAACCTGGTAATATAAAAAAAAAAAAACTCCTACTGAGATACACAATCATTTAAGCAAGTTTTCCACACAAGTAAACAATTAAGACATCTCACCTTTTTTTTCTGTTTGAAACAGCTTCTTTGTTGACTCTATTCAGGTGATTCATAGTAAAGTGTCTGAGAAGTAGCAATCAAGTGGCATTCAGCCTTAGATACTGTATTAGCATAATATTTCAAAGCATTTTTCATCACTCTTTTATGACTTAAAATGCAATTTCTCTTCAACCTGTATCAAATAATTATCCATAACTGTAGCAAGATGATCTTCCAGTATTCTTTTTTTTTTTTTTAATCTCACATATATTATTTCTAGGCACCCAGCTTAATATGACTTGACATTGCCTTTGAGCCAGTGCCTAAAAATGCATTCTGCCTGGCTGGCTGCCTGGCTGATTTGCTTAAATCTGCTTTTAAGAAACACTGAAAGCATTGAGATTCTGTCTCACTTAAACAAATAAATACAATCTGCTTTGTAGAAAGCAGATACTGTGTGCTTCCTCTTCCTCTTTTTGTTCCTGTTTAATAGGGTCTGGAGACTGATTAAAGTAGGAAAAAAATCCCACAAAAAAGAAAAGAAAAAAAAAAAGAAAAACGTCCTGTAAGGGGTTTTCAAGGAGTAAAAGCTAGATTCATGTCCACTGCAGGTTTTATGGAATTTCACCATCTCTCTCCATCTCCATCCTCTTCTGTGGTTTGACACACCTTAGGCTACAGTATTAAACTCATACATACTGCTAGACGATATTCAGAGGCATCCTCTTCAATCAAACAGCTGAAAATGCACGAACAACAAGAGAACCTGGGCCAAGAATGCAATCTCACCTGCTCTAGCATTTCCAGATACGTTCCTTGCATTTGTCTGGACCTTGGGTACATCAGCTGCAAATATGATTATCCATTTCAACATTCAATCTCACCTTACTATCTCACTTTCCCACCTCCTACTTGGGTTTTTTATTAGCTTTGGATCTGATTTTTTTAGCTTTTAAGGACTGATCAATGTTACTTACATAGCACAACATAGTGCTACTTAAGTACTGTGACTACTTAAGTAAGTAGTATCACCACTTAAGTACTATGGCTACTTAAGTACTATGACACTGTAACATCTCTGTAGTTTCCTATCTAGCAGGGACAGCCAACAGTGCCCTGGGTTCTGTCAACAGGGTCACAGCCAGCACATGGAGGGGAGGAATTCTATCCCTCTGCTCAGCACTTGTGAGGTTTCATTTTCCATCACCTGTGTCTAATTTTGGGCCCCTGATACAGGATGGACATCAATAAAGTGAGTTTAGTGTCTGGGGGTTGGAACACTGTCCTCTGAGGAGGCCTGAGGGACGGGGGCTTTTTCAAGACTGGGGAACCGAAGGCACTGGAGAGACCTCACAGCACTTTTCCAATACATCCAAGGAGACCATTGAGAAGAAGGAGACAAGGGCTTCACAGTGGTGCACAGTGGGAGGATGGAAAGCAGCGAGCGTCAACTGAAACATGAGAGCTGCGATTTGCATATGGCAACAGTGGAGGAGTGGAACAAATTACCTACAGAGGCTGTGGAGACACCAACCTCACCAATTTAGAGCAGTAAGTTCCTGTCCCTGTATGCACCTTCTTTCCTTACCTCCAGTACTTCACAGATTGTCATAGTGCCTCTTCACTCCTCATTTTTACTTAAATACAAACAGTGACAACTTTTAGCTATCCATATGCTCACCTGTAACAAATTTAAGCTTCATGAACCCACCAAACTTAAGCTCTAACAATCTAACCACAATGGGAAAACAAAATTCACTCCATACTTCATTCAACACTATTGCACATATTAACACAAATGACAGCAACACCATTTAACCATTTCATACAGCTGGAATTTTCCTGAGTGTTTTCTTCATGATGGCGATTAAAATATTATGAAAGACTTTTATTACTAAGATCAAGGTTTGGGGTTACAATATGAAGAAGCCCTCTTAAACACTGTATTGTCATCAATGTAAAATGACAGCATTAAATTTTGCTGATGTTTGAGAAAAAAAACCCCAAATCTGAGGTGCAGCTGAGAAAAAAATCCAATCAGGCATTCAAATAGGTTGTGGAGGGTTGCCCTTGGGAGCAGGGAACACCTATTTGTCCTCCATTTGTGCAGAGCCGGACACAATAAACTCCTCATCCATGACAAGGGCTCTCAAGCACTGCAGCAACATAAATCCAAGGGTGAGCATAGTAGACTTATCCTGGTGCATATTACAAATAATGGAATGTGTCCCTTGGCAATAAAACGTGGTTCAGATAACCATCAGGCCCTGTATATATATAATTATGCACACAAAACTGGATCCAAGCTGAATAGCTGCTTTAAAAATATCCTTCAAGACACATTTTTTAAAGTTCTTCAGTTTAACATGGTAAAAGCACATAAGAAAGAATAAGCTTTGCAACTGTGTGGTTATCCAAGTCATTCCTATGTACAACTATGTCTTCTCATAGCAGCATCTTGTCTGCACTAGGGGCTCATTAAAATGCTAAAAGGTAACCATCAGGAAGGTGCATGTGAACGTCATATGCTGCAGAGACTTTAAGGCCCTTTCAAATTTTGGCACAAAGATTACTAAGAGCAGATATTTTGAGAAATTTCTGGATGCTTGTTAATCTTAAGGTATGTTTTCCATTCCTGAAGGATCCTGCCAAATCTAAGGGAAGGGAGAAGGAGGGAAGATATAAAGTACTCATTGTTCCTGCTGAGTTTCCTTCTTGGGTTTTTTTTCATTTTATCATTTAAAAAGAGTATTGTTTTACTTCAAATCTATTATAGAATAGGGAAGAGAACTTGGACCCTTAATTCAGCAAGTGAACTCTACCAAGTTTTGTGCATATGAACAGTTCCTGTAACTTTCATGTAACTTATTACAGGTGTAAATTGAGACATGATAAGACATTTTGTTAACTCAGATGTGTGTACATAATTTTCTTTGAATTTTCTTTGATCACTTCTGCAAAGCATTCGTCCCACTCACTTGAGCACACTTAAAGAGAGGTGCCAGCGTTACTCAGAGACTTACTCTGTTTGGATCATAGTTATTAATATTACAATTTCTTCTTCTCCTTCCTTCCTGTATGCTTGGCATCCTGCACAGGAAAGGGAAAGGGGGAGCAGGGGGAACCCATAAAAACAGCAGTATATTTGTAGTGGGTGAGCAGTGGAACTAATGGAACAGTAACAGAAAGAAGTAATCTGGTCTGAGAACAGGCACTTTTTCTGCCTTTTTTGTTGTTGTTGTTATTTTAATAAAAAAGAAATATGCCTTTATTTCTAATAAAAAGGATGAGACCTTTACATACATGAGGCTCACGTTTAGGAGCTGAAAGAGAACTGGAGGAAGGTCTGACACTGGAGTTAGGGCTGCAGAGAAGAACAGTACCTGAGGAGTCTGAACAATGGGACAATAGGGCCAAAATTAACTGGCAGGAGGAAAGAGGCAAGAAAGTGGAAGCACAGACAAAAGCATCAATGTTGTAATGGAGTGAAGGAAATGCCAAAAAACCTCCCCAACAGAAAGGATTCAGCAGAGCCTCAGTGTCAGGTTATGTACTCATACAATACTGCTGCCAGAGCGGCAGGATCAGTGCCGTGTCCCCACAACATCAGAAAGAGGACACATGAATGAAGGTCACCAGATTCCATGAGACATAAAACAGGAACTGCAAAGACATTTTCTTGTTTATTACATTTGAATAAACACAACTATCAGCAAAACTTAGTGATAGTGAGACAAGCATAAAATTGCATCTCTCATACAGCCAAGGTCGCAAAACAAAATATGGGGAAAAGCAATCTACAAAGATATTTTCTTGGGGAAAATAAAAAATGGATCTTTCACTAGTAGACAAAGAAAAGGCCAAAACAATTGGAGGGAGTAATTTCTCATTTAATCTTCTTTGACTTTCACCATGAAATACATTTACCTCTACTTTACCCAGATACTGATATTTTTTGACTGTAGCAGCTTGATTGGACGTGAACCAACTGGAAAACTATAAAGGTTCCTTGCCTTGTGCAACAAGCAATGCAGGATGTGAATTTTAGCTCATGAATGAGATGCAGTTTTTCTCAGGCCTCAAATCAGGGGCATAAATCATGTGGAGTGAAATCAACCTCTACTATTAGATTACACCTACCTTACTGCTTGAGTGAGGCTATCAAGTTGTGTGAGACATGACACATAAAAATACCAAGCCTGGGCCAAGGACTTCACACATCCACTTCACCCCAAGCAAAGGAGGTTGGAAAAACACTGTTTTGAAAGTTTTAATTGTCTTCAGTATTGTATACAGATTTAGATTTTTGAAACTAAGCGGTTTCGATCAGTTCACTGAGTCTGCATGGGTGGAGAGCAGGTGTGGGTATTACAGCTCCAAATGCAGGGCAGAAGTCTTGTGATGTTTTAGATAGACTTCTGGTCATGAATCCTGCACTGATGCACAGAAAGAGCTGGCCGTGATGCCTTAGGTTTTAACTTCCATATTTTTCAAATCCTGTACTGCTTAGTGTGTAACTCTGGGGTTTCTTGTAGCCTGTTAAATTCTGCTCTCTCATGCCAGGTAGACATAACAAAGCCTCTCCAGGCCAGCTCTCCAAGGACACCCAGACTGTGCTAGGCCCAAAAAGTATAAAGCAAAGAGCCTCTAAGGAGGAGCAAGCTGAGGGCAAATTGCATCATTAAACTGAAGCTTTAATTGGAGAATTAACCCCGATATGCAAATGAACCAAACCTATAAAACTGTGAAGAACTCGTGACCTGTCGTCCATCTTGGGGTCCATCTTGGCAACAGCCTCTGGCTCCCAGGGGGTACCTTTGAAGGCCTTTCAAATAAATACCTACCTTTATTCTCTTACTCCTGTCTGGTCTCTGTTTCTAGGAGGCCTCTTAAGGCATCAGCTGGACCTGCAAGAACCACACTAAGTAGGTCTCAAGCAAAGAAGGGTTTGTTTGTTTGTTCAGAGATGTCTGTGCTGTGCCAGCACTGAGGTGACTAGAACCCCAACCACTTGATGCAGAAGTCATACATACAAGTATTCCCAAAACCACAAAAAAATAAAACATTTTTGTAATAAATATTCTTTACATGGTACATTTCATGCCAAAAATATGTTGCATCTCTTCAGCTCCTCAATGACAGAGGCTGAATGCAGCTCATCAGGCCACCAGCCAACTTTGTCTTTGAGCCTTGCAGCAGGAGAAGAATGGCACATTGCTCAGGAGCCAACCAGGGCATGCTTCTCCTGACTGCAGCTCCATGCCACAGCCAGCTGGAGACAGGGAGCTGCTCCCACATCACAGTCATGCAGGGCAGCCTCAGCTCAGTTCACATGCTCAAAGTTCAGAAGATAAGGTGCTAAGGCAAACACAGCTGTCACAATCGCTTAAGTGCAAAATGCCCAATTAAACCATGGAAATACAGCTCTCTGAAACCAGTGATTTTCTTCACAGAGCTTTGGCAGTAATCAGCTATCTTCTTTGTTTAACCTGTAATAGTTAAAGGTGACATGGGAGTGATGATACATACTAAAAAAATAAACAAATTCATGGGTTTGCCTCTTTTCCCCTTGCAGAACACAAGCTATATTGATGATTTCCTCACAACTGTACCTGCTCCAGAGTTTGTCCAAAATGTTTTCTAAAATTAATGCTGTTATTAAAAAAATAAAATGTCTGAAACATTTCCATGTTTATTAGGCTTCTTCCAGATATTGTTTGACAGTATGAAGGATAGGATTAAGATGCCTAGGTACTCTTACTAATGAAAAACAAAACAGCATTTGGGCTAACCTACTCTCCCAGAAACATATCTTGGGATCAAAATTAGCATTCACATTCTCTATTTTTAAACAAAAATCCCTTTGTCCTGCACAGGTTACCTGTTACCATTGTTCTCAATTTTCAGCTGACTTCTCAGGAAAGGCAAAGAATCAAACAGCATGATATAAATGTGAACAGCCATCACTTAAAACAACGGTGAGAAATGGTGTGGTTGGCCTGATCAGCCATCACGGAACCAAAATCACTGACACTCCTATGCATTTCTGCATAGGAACATAGGCCACAGGGTGAGACTGGGAATCACTGTGCGTCGCTATTCAAGTGGCATAGCTTACTCCTGAGCTGTTATATTTAGGCTGAATATTCAATTTTCTAGACAGAATAGCCACTGGAGAGAGAAATAAGGATCTGTGGAGTTGATGCCTAAGGAGATCCTAGACTTTATACAGACCTGAAAAAAAAGTTAATTATTTATTATATTTCACCAAATACAGACAGGAACATGGTGGGGAGCAGAAATTTCTCTTGGGGTTGCAGGGCTATCCCTGCCGGGTCTCTCCCGCCTCCGTCCCCGCTCCCGCTGTCCCCTCAGGCTCGCAGGGCTGTTTCCCGCACGGTTCCCCCGCTCAGCCCTGGCTGCCGGGCAGCGTTTTGCCCTCCCTTGGCCAGGCTTTTTCCGGGGCTCTCGGCCGCCCGCCCGTGGCTGAGGGGCTCAGCCGTGCCCTGTGGCAAATGCTGGCTGTCTTTAAAATTAGTGCTCCTCCATCACTGCTGCTAAAAGTTGCAATAAAACTGTAACAAGACAAAGCTGTATCTCCTGAATCCAGGCTGAAATACCAAACTGGAAGCTTTGTCTTTACCATCCAAGCACCACCACTGCACCATTTAAATCTGAAAGCTCTGTGCCTAATCTGGATGCCTGTGGATACACTGATGCCTTTCCCAGCTGACCAACAATTTAGGGCATTTTGAATGGGGGAAGGAGGGAGAAAGGAGAGGAAGTGGGCACCAGATACTTACTAGAAAGCAATGTATGAACCCTGCAAAGCTATTTACGCACACAAGTCGTCCCAATTAAGCAAAAAATACCTCACCTAGAAAAAATGAGCAACAGGAAAGATTATCATATTTGTCTTTTAGTTATGATGTTAATTTAACTTGACTCCCAAGTTCAAAATATACTATTATTTTCGGTTGGTAGCTCAGATTTCATGAACAGTTTTCCCTCCAAAGGATACCAGTAGGGGTTTAAACTTCTCATTACAAGTTTGAAAGATGTCAAAAGCTTGGCAACAGCAGTACAGCCCTCATTCAGCATTTGGGATAACCTGGAAAAGGCAGACCTTTTCCACTGTTTGTCTTCAGAGCTTTTGCTCTGACCAACCCTACCTCACTAGTTTAACAGATTTTCTTCCTTTCTCTAAATGATTTTACAAAACTATTTGTACAAGCAAACATCCCATATGTGAAGCAACTCACCTGAGAAGAAGGAAAACTTGATCATGCTCTAGAAATCTAACATCCTAAGTTACTTGTCCCCAGTTTGCCAGAAGCACCTGGGGACAGTAGGGACTGCTGCAAGGGAAAGAAAGCAGAAGGGAGGTGAGTGAGAGTACAGCAGCTCACAGCACACATCAGCTTTTTGTATATAGATTAACCCTCATCTTAGCACATGAAATCTTCTGAAAACACTCTAAGGAAATTGTCTTAAGTGATTTCTAATTCAAGTGGAATGAACAGAAGCAATTAAATATTTTGAAATCTCCATCTTGCTGGTCTTAAATTACAGCAGATTGTGGGAAAACTTGAAAAGTTTCAAAGCTAAGGGAGCAAATCTTTCACATTGAACAGCATCGTATGACTTTTAAATGTGAAAAAAAATTGCTTAAGGCAGACATCAGAAAAAAAAATTAGATTTTTAAAAGCCTCAAAATAAATGGAGACCTGAAAGTTAGCTTTCCTCCAGTCCAAAATTCAGTAGGGAAGGAGACCAGAGATCACTGTGTTCATTTTGAGCCTAAGAGAGTTCCATTTTAAAGAACTCATAATAATCATAGCTGAAGAAAATCCTCTCTGCATCTGCATGCTAATTTCTCCCTTAACTTTCAGCCTACTGCCTTGGGTTAGTTTCCCAAAATTCATATTGTAACTCTGCATATATATATTTTGCAATGTCAAATCCTCTGTCAGTCTGAAAAACTATTATTTAGTGTCCAAATGTAAATACACATGCCACTAGTAAAAGGATCTATAAAAGAGGCTATGGCCCATTTACTTTTTAAATGTTCATTTAAAGACATACCTATATCATGAATGTAATCATAAAAATTATGTATAATTTTTAAATAGACATCACCTGGAAAAATAACTTACAAATTGCAGGACATTAGTGGAAATAGATGGTACTATATGGAGACAATTAGTGGACTATATTCACAGGAATACTAATGCAGGAGAGGAACAATCACCGTGAAATATTTTCTCTTTCACAGGTATAGATAATAAAGTAATGAAGCTTGATTTCATTACAGACTGACAGGTGTTAACCTTTACAAGAAACTGTTGCTTCCACTGTTAAAGGAAACTGAAAGTTAACTTTGAAAAGAAATGTTTTTAAAATGAAGTGGCACAGAGCAAGAAATTTCAGTACCTTATTTGCGAGATGAAAGTTGGCTTGCCTAGATGATGGAAAAGACTTTACGAGGAAAAATAAATTACACATTGGTGATATGACTAACTGTGGTTCAGCTTTGAGAAGTAATGAACTAAGTTTACATGAATCTCATTGCTAGAGTTACCTAGTGAGTGTTTTCTTCTCAAACACCAGCAGTGCAAACTCCTCTCAGGACCAGAGGACTATATTTGGTTCCCTTCAGACCTCATAACTGCATCATCAAAACCAGAATTGTTTCCCAAATTCTGAACTAATGTATAAAATGTGCTTAAATTCCTTACCTATGAGCGTACCTATGCACCAAGAGTTTACAACAAAACTACTAAGTGTCCCATTAAGGCAGTCCATATATCCTGTCATTTTGCTCAGTATCCAATTCCCAGAGGTTTTAGAGATTGAAGGGAAGAAGAAAAAGGGTATATTGCAAACATACACAGAAAAAGCATTTCCCCAGCATCCTGTTATTCACAAGGAAACCTTGTTCTAATTCTCAGCAGTATGTATATTTATACCATGGTACCACTGAACATCTTCTAAGAGTAAAATCCTCTTTTCAAAACAATCTCAAGAGGCAGTCTGCCATCTAAACTAGAAATTTCCTGGGCTGAATGGTGCCCATCCTATCCAAGCCCAGATGGCAGGACCAATGCCAAAGAACAAAAGGTGAAGAGACTAAGTAATCACAGGTGGTGAGATTAAAGAAAGGCATTTGAAGAAAGATGGAGATGATTTGGAAGAAGTAAAGGCAAGTAGTGAAAATTATCAAGAATAGCCCCAACTCCTTTACCTAGAGGCTGAGTGCATACAGCAGCAAACACCAATTGATGGCAATATAGGCACTGTAAGGGACATAGGGAGAAAATATTTCAGAGATAGGTGACACTTCTCAAAATGAGTTAAATCTTCCTAGTGATTAGAAGTGAAATTAAAATTCTTTCCAACCTGTTAGGGTCTAAGATTTCTCTCAGAAAATACCTTCATCAGCAGATGTAACAGAAAAGGCCTGAGAAACAGTGGCGGGAGATGGCTCTGAATTGCCTGTGTCAAGTGTTGGCTGTTTGGGCCTCAAAGGCAGTCAAAAGCCACCTGCTGATGGGATTTGACAAGACACAGGTTGATGGTAGGTGAGCAAAGAAACAGATTTGAACTGACTCAGGGTGTGAGGAAGTGCACAGATGCCATGCAGCCTTATACTCAGACCCTGAATCAATTAAAATCTTAGGGTACGTCATAGTGTCTACTTAGAGAATAAATGAGGTCAGGATGAACATGTATGTGCTCCTGCAGGAGATCTCATGGTCAGTGGTATCCAAGCAAACCAGGCTGGCAGCTCCTAGGGGTAAATCAAAAACCTGTAATCATCTTTGGGAATAAAAGTAGTAAGCACTCCACAGTGCAAAATGGTCATGACTTTCCCACAGTAAGAAACCCCTCATATTTATTGCAAGTACTAGCAAAACAAAACAAGGGCTCACAGCCAGCACAAGTTATATTTTCCTCAGGTTCTCCTTTAAAAGTAGTATCTAAATACTAACTTTTTGTATTACAAATGCACCAACAGTGAAGCAACACAGCAGGATAGCAGAGTCAGCTTTCTGCAGTCGATTTATGAGGTATAGTTTGTATCTTCTATTACACCAAAATGCTTATGCCAAAAAATCCACAAGAATCCAGAGGAAGTACAGAAAGACAAGTAACAGCTTTTTAACACTTTCTACCATGTTTCTATACACATCTTGCTCTATTTCTATTACCTCATGCTACCTATTCTGGCCATACAATTCAGTTAGCAAATCACAATCCAAGAAAGCTATTTGCTTTGTGACAATTTAAATAGTTAAAGCAACCAGCCTCCATAGACATAAACACCAAAAGCCGTGTAAATAGATGGGGAATGTCAAGCATGTGAAAAGTTGCAGACAAAGCAATAGACTATTTATTAGAGCAAAGACATTCTCAAGTATTCTCAAGCTGTAACCCCACCAAAAGTGTATCTTGGAGGCTGTTCTCATAACTTCACTCCATACCTCCTTCCTCCCTTCCCCAAAAACAACAGGGACGATGGGAAAAATGACATCATACATTTTGCTTGTTGAAGAGTCCCATAGGCAGCTAAAATATTACACGGTAGTTTTTCTTAACTATTGCTAAAGCCACAACAACACGTTCCAAAGTAGTCCCAACCACTTTTCCAACTGGAACAGATTTTCCTTGCTCTGAGCTCATTTAAAAAGGATTTTTGTCTTCACTTAGCACTATGTGCAATCAAGCCAACATAAGAAGTCCAAACAGTAAGTTTTCATCTACCAGCACAGGGACATGAGAGAAAATGGACATTTAACACTAATACCAGATAACAGGGCTGTTACATAAAATTCCATAAGCTCAGTGGGGAGTTTTTCATGCACAGTTCCTTCAAACCACTAATTAGCAGAAGAAACACACAGAATGTGCACGCCCCCTATGTTCTTCCTTTTATTGGAAGGAAGCAGCAGGGTTGATTTCTTTTTTAATATACTGAGGTCAGCATCATTTAAGACAAGTACCAAAACTTATTTGTTGAAAACCTACTGAACTCTTGTGTTGACTCTTGTGCCTATCTTTGATGTTTGTGGAGAACTGCAGAACACAAAATAAAGAAAATTATAACCACCTTGCCATTATTTGAGTACCTCTGAATAATTTTCATGGGACAGGTGTGTGTTAATACATATAATATTGACTCTGTGTTTTGGTGCACATAAGAAATTAATACTTGATCTAAATATAGTCGGCTTAGTTCAATCAAAACTCAGAAAAATCTCAGAAAAAAAAAAACCTCAAAAAAAAACCCCAAAAAACCCTAACCAAATATTCAACAAAAGCATGAAACCTGTCATTGAAGTCAAGTATTTATGTTCTCAGCTCATAGCTTTTTTTTTCTTCAGTGTATCTTATGGTCAGTCTAACTTTTGACTTTTTAATATCAAATTATCTATAAAAGAGCAGTGGCAGAAGACTGTACTCAAGGCAGATAATAGTCTTTTGATTGAAACTTTTCTTAATCCTCCCTTTTTCATTCAGAATGTGACCACATTCCCAGAAGATACCAAATAATATTAATCTCTCATCACTGTTTATAAGGTTTGCAAGAAGTTTTGAAAGAGACCTGTCAAAGTGTATTAAAACTGCAGCATTTCCAAAACAGTCCGAGCTGATTAACAGGAAGCTATACATTAGCAACCTAGTGAACTTTAAACTCTTAAAATGTCATTTTTCCCAGACTGATAGAATAAAAAAAAAAAATCAGAAGCAAAAGGTAAGGATGGGATTACACAAAACTCTAACTCTAGTGCAGACTCAGATCTGTGATGTGCAGTTTTTTAACTTGACTTACTCTGTTGTGAACTTGCAGTGCAGTGAAGGTCTGTGGACATCCCGAACCAGAAACTACTGCTTCGCAGAATTTCATTACGAGGTGATAGCACAGCGTAAGAATCTCAGATCCTCAGCACTAAAATGGAGGAGAAAAAATGCTCCTAATAGCTAAGAAACACAGACACATCAATTCCAGGCAGCTGCTGTGCAGAATAAAACAGCCCTTTTGCGATTACACGGTTTATGACTATATGGCTACAGGTGCTTAGCTGTCATGGTACTAGTCCGAACAGACATTAGTGACAACAATAGAAAAGTAGAAAATATCATAGATAAGAAACACTCCAACACACTAGGGGAACATGAAGGGACAGCAGTCTAACAGGAGAAAAACCTACAGGCATAATATCAGGAACACTGCAATGAGGGCACTGGCCTCCACTGGTGACACTGGAGGCATTGGGACAAAGCCCTAAGAATGGTCCTGAGGGAGCAGAGAGTAATGCTAAGACAAGAGCAAGATCAGCCTCTTCTCTTGATGTTTTGCTCTAATCACTCTCTACTCTTTGCACCTTTGCCATCTGTATGTTCACACACCCAACCCCCATATTCTTCACTGCCAATTTGATTTTTAACTGAGCATCTCCACCTAAGGGAAGGCTCTACACACTTCCATTTACCAACTCCATGTGGCTTCTGCCAGAATCTTGGAGATGCATCTCCCCAGATCTCCCTTTTCCAGCCAACCCCAGGAAGTCCGAGCAAGTGTTAACCTAATGAACAATTCCATGTTCTTATCCAGTTAGTTGGCAGTGTTCTGTTACCTTTGAAATTCCCCACAATTCACACTGATCCATAACACCTGTCTTGCAAGGTATCTGCACTACTGCTGCTGATGGCAGACTTTCATTAGTTTTGGACACACCACATCCTGGTACTTTTAAAGATAAATCCATTTAATATCAAAAGCTCCTCCTAAAACTGGATTGAGGAACCAGGAAATTCCAACAGAAACCAAATTCTGAGCAGGAGCAGCAGAATAGACAAAGCTATCATTCATTTTGTTCGTATTGATGGGATGGGATTAAACAATTTTTGCCATGACTATACAAAAAAAAACCCACTGGCTGTTCAAATGATGCACCACAAAGCACACTTTGTATCCTTCCATTTTATCATACAAAACAAAGCAGACCAGGCACTTACTGACAAGAATTCCAAATTTAAGTAAGCAATAAAATTCATGCTTCCTTACTCATCACAGGCCCTTGAAAGGACTACTGCATTTTGTTTCATACAACCATATTTTCTTAAGCCAAGAGAAGCACCAGAACAGTATCTTACTGTGCATATCAGGAGTCGTCTGAACAAGGGTTGTAAGGATAACCTGGCTGGAAAACTGGTGGTCTCATCAAGATATCCACAGTTGCTTAACAGCAGATATTCATACCAATCACAGATTTATTTGAGTAACTCCTTCACTTGTTAACAAATAAATAGATCCTATAGATCACAATACCTAAAAATTCACTTTTAATTTCTCTTTGAAGAGACTATGTGAAGTACATTCTGCGTTAGAGAAAGACAGATGATGAAAAGTTAGGCAAGGGGCTGTGACCACTGGAGGTGAAGCAAGAGAACAAAAGAAGTGAAAAAAGAGTAAGGAGGTAAAGATAAACAGAAAACAGGAATTGGAAGAGCAGTTTGTAGAAAAAACCCCAAACATATGTATGCAATTGGAACTGCTTAAAAAAAAAGTAAAATAAATACTTTGAACCTAAATAATGCAAAACCAGTCTAATATGTTATTTGGGGTTTCATCCTCCTTTCATGGGTTACTCAAGAGCTGTGAGTAGGTAAAGGAACTCGTAGTTGCAGCCACAATAGGAAATTTTCTTCTGACATTTTTGGTATCTCTATTTCTTCTTATTCTCTAATACAAGCAGGCTCAGTTGACTTGCCTGAAGTACAATTGTCCTGTAAAATATTTTGATAAGGACAAAAACCTATAAAAGAAGAATTTTGCTACCTGCTTAGTTTCCAAGTTACAGAATAGGCTCTTCTTATGCTCTTCAACTCTTCTTTATGTAGAAGTTGTAAAACCTTGATAAATTATCTGAAACCTTATCAGACATGCAGATGTTTCAAATATGCCCAGCTGGGAGACAAGGTACACAAAACTTAATATGCTGCCTAATTTTGCTTGAAAAGTCTGATTCAGAAAGTGGAGAAGCCTTTAAACATTTTGAAGATGTTGACAGCTAGGACCTACATCATCAGGTGTTTCAGCTACAGCAAAGTTTGATACAGTGAGACATACAGCTACTCCCTGTCCTAGATTTAGATCCCCACTGGTACATTCCATGCTTTGTCCTCTGTTTACCATGACTGTTGGGCTGCCTATTGAGAATTCCAATTTTCAAGTCTGTATGAAATCATAAGTAAAAGTTCTGCTATATTTAGTATGCATACTTAAGAAGGTAAACACTAAAATCAGTACATTAGAGCTTGTATCAGTTTCTGTTCCCACTGTGCCCTCTGTTATACTGTTTCACTAAAACACTGAATGTTGAGCAATGTTACAGGATAAACAAAATACTTAAGAAAATAAATATTCATTAAGAGAACATGCACTGTTGTATCTGAGATTGTAATAATGTTTTATAATTTCTTCTACTTACTAAAAATAGCTACCTTGAAAGATCAAAGCAACATTAACAAATGCTTATTAATTTAAATTGAAAATACAAGATAAAACTAAAAATTCTAGATGAGTTATTAGCAGTGTAAATAAAGACAATCCTTTTTGATCTAAAAATGTTTCTTTCTCAAAAATAGAAAGCACTCAGGTGTTCCCAAGCCTTACCGTATCATGAACTTTATGTTCCAGCCACAAGACAAAAACAAAGATCAGTAATGCAAAGAGTAACAGAAGCTTTCTTCAGGACAAACATTGTCAAAACTGCAGCTCTAAAATCAGACATGTTCTTGGTTAGTGTTATCAGTTTAAATCTTACACTAAAATGAGATTTTTTAAAAAAGCTAAATTTAGGCTTGGAATGACTATTGAGCAGAAGAGAAATTACAAGAATAGCAGTTCAGACCTCTTACAGCCAAAGCAGAGCCCTACTTCTAATACCAATTGCTAATGAACGTTGACAGCCAGCATGCAGGCATGCCAAGGTAAAGCTGTGGAAATGTTTTGAACACTGCTTGTCTGCTAAAACACAAGTGTGTGTTTTAATTAATGTAGCATTCAGTTCACTATTATCAGAAACATCTGTCCTAGGATCGGTTGGCAATTAATGGAAATTCAGACCCTGCCAGAAGTCACACAATTTGTTCATGCTTTATTTTCACAACAAAATAAAACTTCAGTTGAATTTTGTTCCAAGTTTAACACAGTAGTTCTAGAGACAAATGTAAACAACATTAACATCACTTGAAAAACTATATTCTACTTTCTCTTTGAAACAACATGTGCCTACATTTCTGCAGTAAATAGGCATATGGAAAAATACTTTTATTTGGCAAAACATTTGAAAAGTTGATCTTAATTTGCTTTTTCTTATGTCTTTCTACACACACACACACACATATATATGTATATGTATATGTATAGATGATACTGCATTGCATTACATCCACTGACTGTTTTCCACAGGATGGTCACCAGACCAGCCACGGGTGAACAGAATTCCTCTACAGAGCAGTTATTCAACATTTTGCCTTTTTGTTGCTACTCAGTGTACTGCCTTGGGCATATTTACTGCAGGGTATGATTATTTAATTTGTTTTCAATAACAGGATAGAATACTATTACTAGAACAACAAAAATAGAACTAAAACTAATACAATTACTAGAACATAAGTGGCTCATGAAAACTAATTTGTATCCATACCCTACACAGTGGAATTATCCCCACCTTCCAAAGGTAAAGGCAAGGTACAACCATATCAGCACTGTAAACACCAGTCAACCCTCAGGGCTCATATTCTCACCATTGTACTTCACACAGTGTAGTAATTCAAAGTCTAGTGAACTACGTTGTGGATATGTGAAACATTATCACTTAAGTTTCTACTCTTGAGTCAGATGCCATGTTCATAGTACTCTTAAAGGTTTTATATCTAGCCAAGTTGGGATTTTTTTACCCTCCCTAGATGACCAGCAAAATACTCAACGTGAAGGTAGCCTGCTCTTAAATATCAAATAATTTCTTCAAAGTAAGAAGCTGCCAAACTTTAAGAAAAGAGAGGATATAATCTTCTCTGTTCTTTGACATTGTTTAGTCTTCATCGAAGAAGTTTTAGCTCATTTCCCCACCCCCAGGTCTGCTTGAGACAGATATTCAAAATGGAAAATTGCAGTTCAAACTGTTAAAGCTTAGCAAAAATAGCACATAAAACTCAGAGAAAAAACTTACAATGGGAAATACTGAGCATTATGGATTATGTTATCACCTAGGCTAATGACATGTCTATAACATTACCTTTCAAACACTCAGAGTTACACATGTAAATGATTTAAACCCTTGCCAATGGATTACAAGTCTTTTTCATGGTTTTGACGAGAAGAGTACACAGCTGCCAGAAGGCTGGAAAGTAACCTGAAAAAAAGGAGTTTGCTGCCAAATTGTTTCAGCACTACTGATGAGATCCAGTTTTGGGGATGGGTTGGGGATTCTCACCATCTCTGTCTTAGGCCTTTTGAGTGCAACACCTCAATCTTTTCAGAACACTGCAGATTTGTGGCATCTTTGTCCCTCACCATACAACAAATTTCTGGCTAAATGCAGTAACTGCAAATTCCAAATGTACCAGCTTATAGAAGAGCCAATTCTGATGGGAATGATACGCACTCATATGAAACAGAAAACTACGTAATTTAAACCACATTTTTAACTGTTAAGCCTTTCTTCACCAAAATATTCCTCATTCTCCATGTGTGTGTATGTGCATATAAAAAACCCCAGTCGTTGGCCCAGTTCTTGCAGCTGAGCTCCCCAAATGCATCTCTGAATGTGTGGGTGGGCATTGCAGACCAGGAGGAAACTTTGCAGTGAAAGGTAAAAGAACCAATTCCAGGACAATTTACAATTACTGTAGGTATTGCCCAGTGTTAACCTGTAACCAAGGGCTGATGCTACACATCCACGTGAAAGAGAGTAAGTTTTCAACATTTTATAGCAGCAGTAAATTAACGATTAGTAAAACCATCTTTATGAGATATGCATAAAATAGCAGGTGCTTTTCAGACAAAGAGAAATTGTCCCAGTTTACTGAGTTTCCAACTGAGAGATCTTTGCTTTAGTCTTTCATGGTATGATTGGGAATGTACAGAGAACATCTCCAAAAGAATAATACATATTTCTGTGACAGATTTTCTGGATATGAGGCAAGGTATATGCTAGAATAGTGTGCCAGTACAGTCAGTTCTAGGATCTAATAAAATAGAGGAAGGGACTCGTGCCTCTGAAGCAACTGATTCCCAGAGCAGAAAAACACTCATGCCTCACATGCCTTGGAAAGAAATTCACAGGAAAAAAGCACGTGGCAAGGGAAGTCAAGGGATTGCTCAGCCTGCTTCACGTTTTTGACTGCTTTACATGCAAAATCTCTTGGAACCCCAAGTCATGTGCTCACATATGCCACACGATCACACATCCAAAACCATCTCCGTTCCAAAGACCTGCAACAACAGGTTAAATCCCTTCCTTGCAATATGATCCCAAAGGCAGACACCTCCTACAAAAATGAAGAGGGGAATAAGGCACCTGTTGGAACAGCGATGCCAGGTGGCAGGTGCTGCAAACTTCCAAAAGTGTCCCCCAAGGGAAGCCGCTCGGAGAGGCCACTCCATACACACACACAAAGTCCACATACACCAAAAAGCTATCACGAACAAGCTGATGGCAAAGAGAGCAGGAAGGGTCCTCGTATGGGGCTCCACAAGAGGTGTTTATCCCACACATGCAAAACGGTCCAGGCACAAAGACCAGATATCAGGCAAGGGTCCAAGGTTACATATGGGGGCAGGGAGAGCATCCGGAACCAATGATCTGAGGGTGCAGGGGCGGTACAGAGGCGGGGCCAGGGCAAAGGAGCCAATAGAGAAGCTCTGAGGGAGCGGCAAAGGGACAGGGGCCAATGGGGGAATGGGACAGGGAGAACTTTCTAGATCGGGGACATAAAGGGTAGAAAAGGGGCAGGAAGGCCAACGGGCCAATCACGGAAATAGAACTGCGGTATATCAACGTAATCAAGCAAAGTATCCTGGGGGAGGCTATTTTGGTCTCCATGAGTAAGAGGTAATAGGCTCAGAGCCTTTCCTCCAGGGGACCTTCAAGGTCACTGAATTGGCTGGCCTGTTGGCCTCCACAGGCACCCACCATCAGATGGAAGACTTGAGCTCCATGCACTCAAAATAGGCAACTTCAACACCTGTTTTCACAAAAAAAGAGGTTCAGACCACTGGGTCATAGATGAAACTTCATATATCCTCTTGTGACTGTGCCACCATACATTAGAAAATCCAGGACACAGAACTGGTGTGCCTGGAAGAGAGACAGAGCCTGAACATGAAAGCACAATGCTGGAATTAGGTTGAGGACACAGTCAGGAGGAGGCATTATTCCGTCATCTCTGTAGAGAGTGAACAGCCCCACTGTCTTATGCTTACCCAAGAGAGTCTGCACCCTGTCCACAACCGATCTTACTTTGGGATGTAAGTGTTTTTAAAGGTTGACACAAAACCCTGGGATACGAGTTTTGGTGCAGGCATCCCATTGTGTTAAGTAAGGAATTCAACACCGTCTATCTGCCAAGAAGTGCAGGCTCATCACGATGGCCTTTTGCCAAGGTTGGGTAGTCACAGAATCACAAAAGAGCTTTAACAGGAATGAAATAATCACAGTAAAAAGAAGACAGACGGAAACTTATCAATCTGATCTTTAAAGTATTGGGATAATATCCTCTCAAAACACAGATGCAACTGGGCATGCAGCTCCCAGTCTGTTTTCTTTTGGAGGTAGCTGGGTTTACTGAGACCTGCTGCAGCCTTGAAAGACTCTTCTCACCCTGTTTGTGAAGCTGCTTTATGCAGCTACTGAAATAATCAGGGTACAGTTCATCAAGCAAGTTTAGACTGTTTTTGAAAGCATACTAGTATTTCAGGGATGGAGCACAAAGCAATGAAATGGAACTTTATGATGAAGAAAACCAATTTGCAACTTTACACTGACTACTGATGTTCATAATGTACTCCATACCCATAATATACTAATATCTGACTATGTGCTCTAAAATCATTTAAAAACATTGCAATGCATTAAATGTTATATTTGAGGGGTGGCAAGCCACTACATAAAGATGCCATGTGCCAAATTCTGTCAAAGGACATAAAGTCCATTATTTCACATTTTTGCTAGAGAAAAGAGTGTTTTGTGTCTAGTAGAAGGCAACAGAACCCCCTTCTGAGGCAAGCAGAAGTATGAAACCCTAACTTTAGACTTCACTGCCAATGAGTTATCTTTCCAGTTATCTTCAGCAGAATGGTGGTGGATATAGATATGTCACCAGTACCAGACTTGAGTGGACCCGTCTTAGCTTGTTGGCATACATTAAGTAGCTATTAGCAAACTTCTAAAAGTACTAATAATGCCTCTGCTAACAGTCATTAAATCAAAGCTAGGGCCTTCCTCATGAGCACCCTGATCCCCAGTAAATGCCAAGTAGGGAGCTTTTCATTATGTGTCACACTGAGGGTATCTAATGCAAAAACGGGGAGTTGTGGACCTGAATCCCTTATAATGGTTCAACTGAGCTTTTTTATGGACTAGGGGATGATCGAAATCCATATGCTTAAACAAAAAAGTCCCTTCCATTCTTTTTTACAATCAGGTTGAATTTTACAGCCTTATTTAGATTTATGAATAGTCATTTCTATATTTATAACTATTGTAAAAACTGAACAGCTTATTGTTTTTGCAAACCTAACCTCTAATTTAAGCCAGGAAAATAAAACTAAAAGCTTTCTAAAAAAGGAACATTGTTCTTACACTGAGAGAAAAGAGAGAAAAATAAAAATGAAATGGGCTTTCCTGGTCAAGGGGAAGTAGTGTCATGAAAAGAGAAAGTATGGTTCATAGTCAAGTTTGCCGCCTGACCTTTTGTGAGGCTTCTAAGCCCTCAGGTGCTTCCTTCTACTTAGCTCACTCTAAGGGTCATAACCACAGGACAGAAGTAAATGTGCTGACCTCCTTCCCTATGTGCCTTTGTGGGAAAGATAATTTATCACTAGTAACTGTGACAAATTCAAGAACTTACAGCCCTGGTAAACAGTCTATTTGTAGTTAACTTGCAAGACTTGGGAAAAGGGAAAGTGGATACTCTTGGTAACGCAAGTGGTAGACTGAACAGAAGGCTTGGTTGAAAGATAACAAACTGCTTAGTACACGTAGTTTATTTAGTACAGCACATACCCCATGTCCAAGACAAAAATAATTCTCTTCCTTTCCCACCAGCTACTACAGCAAGACCATTGCAATAAACACTTCCTATATTTAATTGACAAAACTACATCTACTACGCTGTCTAGTATTCCAAAAGTTACGAAGAAAATAGGAGTCTTAAAGGTATGTCAGTCCTACAATTAAAATAGGAGTCTGTAATGCTGAAAACAGCACTAATAGCTTCGCCTATAGATCATAAATTTACTGCACTGAAGCCTACTCAGAATCCTTTGACAGTCATGAGAAAACCCAGTGGAGGAGTCTGGTACAGACAGCAATTATTTGCAGTAGGGTAGGGATAGAAAAGTTCCCTGAAAAGGCACTGCAGCAGTTTTCTCAGTAAAACTCAGCTACTAAAACATAATATATACTATGCAAACTGAAACTACAATGTTAAATCTCCAAATTTTAGGGAAGGCGTTTATAAACTTCTCTAAACCCCTGAAATTCAAAACTTAACTTGAAAGGCTTCCAAGACCTCTGTCCTTTCAGGCTCTCTCTACTGAAACCATACATTGTATATTCTAAACACTGCTGTTGCATTGCAATGAAGCTACTGCACACTAGTGGCCCGAAGGGACATTGCCACATTTCAGTCATTCCACTTCTCTCAGGAGAGATGGGGCTTACCTCCATTATGGTCATACCACTCCCTAGATCCAGAGCTAAAAGTAACTGGACTCTTCTGACAGTATCTGGAAGTCTTATGGTGAGGATACTGCCAGGACAAAGCAGAAGAGGCTGAAATTCAAAACTGAAAGCTAAATGTTCAGGCAGGGCATGGGACTAAGCAAGAAGCAAATATTTAGGAAACAAAAGCAAACAGAAAAAACAAATCCCAGTCAAAGCGGTGAGTACATGCAATAGAGAAGGGAAGAAAAGGGAAAAGCAAGGAAGAAATTGAAATGCTGGAGTATTTGAGCCACTGGTGACAGTTTCAGTGGGAGACAGCAAATAGGCATCATCCCTTTCTCCTAAAATTCAGATTCTACTTACAGCCCTCCATGTGTGTGCTGAAGAAAATGGTTAGGAAATGCAAAGAAGGTTGCAGTGCACGTGCCACTCCCAAGAACGTTCTAAAAACTGAACCTAACCAAATTTGAAACTGCAGGTCGTCAGTCTACACCTTTCAAAGAGTCAGAAGTCACTCAAGCTTTTTGTTTAAAATGGTACTGGTTTTCTTAACAGCAACAGAGAAGTATTTACAAGATGAAGTAACTGCAGAGGCCTTGTAACAACACTATGCAGACAACTCACCAGGGTGTTTCCATCTCCCCTACAGTTCATGTCAGAACCCTGCAATATCCCCAGCTGCACACTGTAATAGTGATGAATGAGTTATGCAGCTGATACAGAAAATCAGAGCGCAGTTTGCCCTTCTTCATCATTCCTCAGATATTTAGCATAGCTTTCACCTCCTTCCCTTACAATTCACAGAAAGGCAGATGGATATGTTTTTCCATGCTTTGCTGGCAGAAAAGGACTGCTAGCTGTTTGCCTTTTATTTAATAGTTGTTTCAAGAGCTTTTCAACAAAGAGAGAAAAAAAAACTACAAAAAGGAAAAGGAAACAGTCTCCTCAAAAGGCAAACCACTGCAATATTTCCAAGCCAGAAGGCACAATCTGATCAGGCCACTTAAATGATGGCATGGATTTCACTCTTACCTATGGATTCTTTAACATATAGGTCAGTCTTCTAGTAATGAGGTGACTGGTAATAGTATTTATGTATCAAAAGTTTGGACACTAACCTCCCCACACTAGTAGGTTTTCTTGTGCTTTTGCTGTGTTAGGAAGATCACTTCATTGCTTCTTTTGGCATTACTAAATGTGGTTTTGGAATGAGGAATGCAAAATGGACATTTTTTTAATCAGAAACATGCTGCAATAACTACATTTGTTTTTGGTATTTTTAAGCAGTCTGCTTAGTGACAAAGCAATGCCCATCAGGTGTCCATCTGCCTTGGAGCTCAGTGGAGCTCTGGTGTGAGTGTTGTCCCATGCTGCAGAAAGCAATGTCCAGCAGGAGCAGAAAGGCCAGAGGCTTCACATCCTTAGTAAACCAAGTCCTCAGGGGATTGAGACCTATTCTTTTCCTTAAAGGATGAATGTACATATAAATCCCAGTGTTTCTATAAAACATTTATAGTTTGAGAACAACAGAGCAAACACAGGGCAATTGCAGGGATTTGGTTGCATTTGCCTTCTGTAGAAATGTGAAATCACAGTAATTTTTCTTTTACAAGAGCTTTTGTAACATGCACATGTGCTTTACTGAATTAGCAGTGGTCCTGTCTGGAAAACATATGTAATTAAACCGATGTAGGAAAAGAAGAAAGACAGTCCATTGTCTATTGTTCTTAAAAAAATAAATATTCATGTATCCAAAAAATAAAAGCCAATTGATGCAGCTCTTATTAAACCATAGGGACAGGATAAAAGGGAGCATCCTCCCATGTTGTGCTGCCAGAGCAGGCCAGGGGGCACTGTGAAAACATCAGAGAGGAAGTCCTTGAGGAGCTAGTGGAATTACTTGTTGGGGGCTGAGGGAGGAAGACTGGAGGGGGCTGCTGGAGGTTCTCCACTGCAAAGTCAGCTCCTGGAGGGGCCATTTCAAAGCCCATCTGATGGATGGAAATCCTGCTTCAGCCTTAAGGAATGGATGCAAACCCCTCAGGAGATGAGAACCACCACCCACCCCTGCAATGTGCCTGGGGTTAATGAGGCCTTTTCAGGTGGTTAGCAATGGCAAGACCAAGGGCATGCCGTCTTAAGTGTCCCTTCTTGAATACTCCTTCTTGAGCAGCACTACAGAGCTTGTTGTCCTCATCCCCCATGGAGCTACAGGCAGCAGCCATAAGAAATGGGGTCTAGAAATGTTGTCCAGGGGTCTCAGCACTTTGTAGCACCCACTGGTTTCCCACTATGGTTGGAAAGGATTCTTGCCCCCAAGGTTGATCAGGTGCCACATGGTGGACCAGAAAATGTCTCCAGGGTGGTTTTGCCTTCCTCTGCTGCATTGAGTACAGCCCCTTGCCAGGGCTCCTTTGGACCATTCTGTAATAAGTTCACATTATCTAGGAATTAATCAAAAAATAATTTATTGGCATACCTCTTCATCTGCTTTCTCCCAAATATACAGCCCACCTTATTTCCTTAAGTTTAAAAGACCAAAACATTTAGCATTTAAATGTAAGCAAATCTAAGTGTTCCTACTGAAATGCAATACACCACCGAGAGCCCTGTCCTTACCACACGTTGTCTGTCCCTCCCTTCCACATGGTCCATCTCACTGGGCAGCTGTAGGCACCAGCTGTTTGAGTGCTGCAAACACAGCTCCCAGCTGGGTGAGATGCACATCCCACGGCCAGACCTTCACCCTGAGCTGCCAGAGAAAGAAGCAGGATGAGGACATTGGTGCTGTTTGTGTTTTTGTGTGTGCTGGGTGTGTGTCTGTGCTGACCTGTGTAGCCAGCCATGCGCACGTGTGTGCCATATGGGTGTTTGTGTGTGCACATGTTGGGAACACACGCTCGGCCTCACTACTCACAGGACCTGGGGGCTTGGAGCTGCAGCAGCCTCCGCTCTATCGAGCTGCCACAAAAGGAAACAAAAGACTTCCCTGGGTTTCTTCCATTTGGGAAGGTGTAAACAACCGATTGCAACAGTGCTCTGGAGAGTAGCTCTTGCTGACTTTTCTTGGTGCATTTCACAGCGAGGCACTGGGGCCAACACTCTCCTGGGACAGCCCTAGGAGGGGCCTTGATAGGGTGTCACCTTCTCTGGAGAGAAGGCCCCCATTGCCATTGTCCCTCTGTGCTGCTGTGTGTGTGAGGATGAGTGTTGTATCACAAAACCTAACATTCATATGTGTGAATTCTAGTCCTTCAAGATGTTTTGTCCACCAGCCCACCACCTCCAAGTCCTTTAAGTACAAAATTTCCTGGTCTCTCTGATGCTTAGGGGATCATATATGGCAGTCTTCGCATCCTGCATTTCAAAATAATAAATATGACCCTTTACTATCCAAGCAAAATTTTCATTGCTTGTTTAGTTACTGTCTGGGTTTTGACTGATGCCAGAACAAGTTTTTAGCTAAAGTGGTGGTCAACCCCGCCAAAAAATCCTGATGCTGAACAGCAATGTCTGCTCAGAGCCTCAGTTCTCTGGGGAAATGCTTGCAAAGAAAAAGAAGTCTGGTACGCAGAGCCTTTAGTTTCTGTGAGCTAACTGTAGGGACCTGGGACATATTTGAAGGGTTTCTTGTTTTGGGGAGTTTTAGCAGAGATGGATGGATGGATGGATTAGCTCTTGATTGCTCTTTCACAAGAGTATATTTTTGTCTATTGCCAGACAAGAACAAAATTATTTGAACAGAAATTGTTTGAAAAAGAAACACACCAAGAAATAAAAGACTGCATTTTGTTTAAAGTAATATTTCTTTCAGTCGTTCAGCTTTGTCTGTCTTAAATGACGGTAAGAAAAAATTAAACAAGAATGTCTGTATTCTCCATGCATTTTATTCTACTTCATAGATTTTAACTGCTCTGTTCTCTAAAAATAAAAAATAAATCACACACAGCAAGGAAAACTTCTAAAACTTTAAAACTTATTTTGAAAGCAAATGTGTAAAAATGCCACAAATTTCTGAAACACTCATTGGTTAGAGTATTCTCCTTGGCCCAAATTCATGCAGGTTAGGAACCAATCTCAATTTTATATGGTCTCAGAAAATCATTACACTGCTTTTACAGATTTATGTTTCCAGACACCAGCACTTTATTATATATCTTGTACACATCAGGCCCATGTTCTGTATTCCACAAGGGAAAGCAACCCTCATTTTTTTAGTTCAGTCCTAGCATGAGGATGGGTTATACACAGTACACAGGACAGGTCATCCAGGGTTCCCAAACCAAAAGTTAGTGCGCGCTGGAATCCGTTCAGCCACACCCCTTCATTTCAGGTACACAGTTGAACTAGGCAAGGCCTTTTAGGCTTGTCCCATCTGGGTCACCAGAAAACTATTCTTCCAAAATCAGGATTCATCACCCAGCATGCAGTAAGACACTAGGTTATGATTTATTTCATACTTGTGCATGGATGGGTACCAGGTGGTAAATCCACAAAGCTGGCACCCTGAGCAGAGAAGACAATCATTATTTATACACTGTTAATCTAATAAATATTCAATGTTTATTGCTCTATTATTGGTTACTCATAAAAAGGTTGATTGTGCAAGATATTATTTAATTCATTATTAGCTACTGTGCATGATCGGGGTCTTTCATTTGAGTCAGAGGTCATTTGGTGGTCATGATCTCCTGCCGTGAGAATTACCCTTTACCCGGTTGGAACAGAGTTAGACACCATTGCTGAATTAGTTTAGTCAGTATCTTCTTATCTTGGGTGTTCTTGCCAAGTTCTAAGTTCTGCATTCTTTGTGCTCACTATCAGTAGCTCTCTTCTTCCTAAGCTTTGTTAACCTCCCCTTGGGTCTGGGATCTTTGAAGCATGCCAAGCCCTAAACTTTAAACAATTCTACTGACAAGTAATTTGTCTTAGGATAATCAATACTGTTCCTCAAATCCTGTCTCCAGAGCTCTCCTACTGCTTTGCCCCACGCAGGACTCTGTCCGCACCACTCCCACTTCCTGCAGACTCTGGGTTCAGCCTCTTGTGAGCAGGAGTCAGTCACCACAGCCCAGCTGGTGGGAACTTGTGGCTCCTGTTGCCAGGGCTGCAGTTAAAGAACAAGGTGGGATCACGTCCAGGGAGCCGTCTCTGAGCTGGCCATGAACCTCAGCCACCACACGTCCCAGAGGGGAACATCCTTGAAACCCATCTGAGTGAGTGAGTTACAATGAGCACTGCACATTTAAGACTTAACAGGAACAGAAGTCAGAGTATGTGGCTGATGAACAGGACAATCTTTGAGATATCCAGCTTCTTCAGCCTCCGAATCCCTGTCAGCTATCTGCGATACACAGACAGGCAGCTAAGCAGCACAGTAACCCTAATTAAAGTCAGACTAGTGCCTCACAACCTTCTTTTTATAACCCTTCCTTTAAAATACAACAAATGAACCCTACTATTAAACAGCTTCTCAATTCTCTTACAGAAGAATCTTAGAGAAACTTTTTTACATTTTTCCATATCAGCTAATAAAACTTTGAAGAAGTCATTTTCTTCTCTCATAATACTAAAGCCAGCTCTTTCCAGGTTATTATTATCTCTAAGCCATATTTAAAGGGAAAGGCTAAGGTTGAATAATGAAGTCAGCACTGTTACCATTTCATCCATTGATTACTTTTACCCAGAGGCTGCATCTCTGGGATGTAATGATTTTTCATGCTAGCTCCAGCTCATGAGATGGCATGTTGGACTGACATGAAACAGAGAAAGTATATTTTCCCACTCAAGTGTTTCAATATGGCAGTTAGGTTTGCCAAATCCAATGTTTCCCTGTTGAACGAATCATGAGGTTGAGCAGCAGTGTGCTTGAGTAGTCTGCACACTAATTTTTGTGGCAATAGTGACCAAGTTGGCAACTTTATGATTTCTAAGCTTTCAAAAGAACAAGATATGTCTTAGAAAAACCCAACCAAACAAACAAAACAACGAAGAATGCAAACCCTCAATTAGCCTCTGACAGCCATTTGAATATTAGAAGCGTCTCGTTGACAAATATTTTAACAGCAAATAAAGTTCTCTCTCCACTCTCTCATCAAGTATGAACTCCTAGACATAAGGACAGAGGACATAAGCCACTGTCTTCAAATTCAGAAATCCTACACTTGCTGGAATTCTGCCCACAGCTATAGGATTTTTTAAATTGCCACAGATGTCATGGATTTGTTCAGTCAGTATCAGGATTTTCAGTTCTGATTTGGAATATATTGAGTTAGGAAAGAAAATTCCCTTCTGCAAGATATTTCAAAGTAACAAAAACCAGCAGAACAGATTAATGCAATTTTAAAAGGGCAAACTGGAAAGATGATGTTATTTCCATTACAAAGTATGCTGCTGTGGGTGATTCTAAAAATCTCATGTACTTGAATACGGGTCAAATATAAATCAACAACCCTTCTGTATTCAGTTTCTCAAGTAAGTAAAATGAGGTGTATGTTTTGTCCTAGTACTTTACCCACACTTTATCCCAGTTTAGAAAACAACAAATAAAATGCTTCTGGTATTGGAGCAGCCATTGCAATACTAATAATAAAAAAAGCCAAACAACTCTCCACTACTGGTTTCTGCAGAGCAATATTGGCATCCAGTGGCCAATTCAGTAAATCTCTAGCAGCTGCATTCTGCAGAGATGGCTTGTCTTATACATGACTTGAGAAGATGCATCTACATCTCAAATCAAATACTGAAGCACCATTCACTTTTTCATAACTGCCTATTGACTCCATTCTTTGATGATCAAAGCAAGCTCTCAACAAGTTTAAAAAAACCATTATAGTGAGCCATACACTTTTTGCGCATTGTACAATCACAAGAGAAAATTTCCAGACTTTTGAACACCAAAGGGGTTACTTTGTGCTTTGGGGTCTTTCTGGTTTTACATCTTCACCTTTGTCACTCCATCTAACAGTGACTCTTTCAACAGTTGTGATGGCTAGCATTACACTTTCAACACTTTTTGCACCCTCTAACTGAAAAAAAATTAAGATGTATCCCAACAGCATTGTATGGTGTGATACCTACACCACCTCAGCTTTCATTAGCAGTCACTAGACTGAAAGACGCAACAGAACGTTCTAGTTGTGTGATTTAAGTACTCTAAATTTAGAAACCACAAGTTGGCCAAGCATCAGCTGTTTTGTGAGGCAACACCACGGACACACAGAGGCTCAATGACCAGACATTCCTTGTCAACTCTTCCTGGAAGCTGCCCAGGTGCTCTGCAAAAAGCCAATTTGAGTTCCTACAGACTCATCAGCTGAGAAACAGCTCACGTGTGAGCAACTACCCAAATCCAAAGGTCAGCTCATAACTAATCTTTATAGCTGAAACAATCCAAATGATTTTAGTAGCTGAGGTCCCACTAGACCTGAGATGGCTTTCTTGGGAGATAGCTTTGTCTTCCCCGCCATAGGAGCATAAAGGAGTGCAACACAAGGATAATCCAAGTGAAGCTTGTGCCTTAGCTAAAGCTGATGATCCCAGATGGCCCAGCCCCTCCAAAACCAGGCAGATGACATTATTCTAGTGCTCTGTAAGGAGGAGACTGAGTGGAGACCTCATCGCAGTCTACAACTTCCTCATGAGGGGAAGAGGAGGGGCAGGCATTGATCTCTTCTCTGTGGTGACCAGTGACAGAACCCAAGGGAATGGCCTGAAATTGTGTCAGGGGAGGTTTAGGTTGGATATCAGAAAAAGGTTTTTCACCAAGAGTGGTTGGGCCCTGGAACAGGCTTCCCAGGGAAACAGTCACAGCACCAGCCAGTCAGAGCTCAAGAAGTGTTTGGACAATGCTCTCAGGCACATGGTGACTCTTTTGTGCAGGCCCAGGAGTTGGACTCAATGATCCTTGTGGGTCCCTTCCAGCTCAGCATATTCTGTGATTCTGTGGTCATACTGGGTGCTGTTCAATATCAGTACCCTCACTGGTCCTCTGGCTAATTTTGCATTCAGCCTGTGAGACAGCCCAGCGTCCCCTGGACTGAGAGGCTGTTGCCTTTGACTTGTTCTGCAGATCTCAGAATAGACACAGCCAGGCCCACCAGCCCCTGACAACACATGCACTTCTGTACTGCAACACCTGGCCTTTTCCTCACTGGGGGATTTTTCAGCATCACACAATCAGAGTAAACGATAATTTTAGAAAAACCCTTGTCCATATGAAAGCAGTACCAAATTAAGAAGTAAACACAGGAGGGGCCACATGTTATGGGGCTGTATCAGGAGCCAAACACAAGAAACAATTCTTGACAAACCTAGGCTGGGGCATGCCTAGTGAGCATAAACTTCTGGATTTAACCAAGGTGACAGTAATGCCACAAAACACAGGGATTGGCAAGCCACATCTCCGTCACAGGGACAGGCTCCCTTGGCAGGTCCCACCTGTCAGCTCTATAGAATTTTTTTGAAACCAAAACCTATGAAAACTGAATAATCTTAATTTTTCTGGATTTTAACACTTGCAGAATTTCACTTTTCCCCCATGCCCCACCAAAATTTAAAGACAGCCACCCAAAACAGAAGGAGTTTCAAAACGTATTAAGGAAAATTGATACAAGAAGGTTTGAAATGTCTTTTCACATATAACTGCTAAATACAGCACAGTGGATTTAAGGATTTATCCACTTTTCTGACCCAGAACCAGTCAGAGTTATGTATATCTCTACAGAAGATGCAAGCACAACAACACTGGTAACAGCAAAATTAAGTATTCTTAGTGAATTCAATAGAATTTAGAATCAGAGCATTCCAAGTTGGAAGGATTATGATAGTCCAACTCCCTGCTCCTCCCATGACTGCCCAAAACTAAACCATATGCATAACAGCATTGTTCATCTTCTTTGGTGACATCAATGCAAGTCAAGAAGACTTCACAACAGAAGTTAGGCCATCTCAAACACAAGAGAGAGCTCAGCCAACAAGGCTGAGCAGTTTCTCAAAGAGCATGGTACATGCATGTTGAAGGACAGCAACTGAAGTATTCCTGACATATCTGAAAGCAAAATACCTTAAGCCTTCCCTAGGAAGGCAAATAAAAACATTGAAAATGTATGCTATACCTAATGATTAGACTAATGGCTTCTGTCTCTTAAGAGTCTTATGCCAGCTCCTCTTGTCCTTGAATAGCAAGCTAGTATAGCTCTGTGTTACTTGTCTGGCCCACAGCCTCTGCTGATACTTAAGCCAAGGAAACAACACCAAAAGAACAATAAACACAAGCAGGAGATTGTATTTGCTGCTGCGGCCTGCATTAGAGAGGAACAGAGGCACAGGCTCCATTAATTATTCTATGGCAGTGACAAGGGCCACACCAGATCCCACTACAAATGTGCAGCCATTGGCTCTATTCAAGATAAGTACATCTCCTACCTTTTTGCCCGACTTGAAGAGAATAAGCACCTCATTACATACCTAATTCTTACAGAGAGCCTTCCCAGAAAGTGCTTTGGAAGCAGCAGTTTTGTAGCTTTTCTTCCCTATAAATTTTGCTTTTGGCACAAGGTACCCAGATCCCATGCTGTAACATGATAAACACCTTGGCTAAATGATCTTATTATTTGTCAACAAACCATGCACAGCTCCTGCTGGCCTGAATTTACAAGCAGACTGACATCAGGCTTTCAAGTTATTATAATGTCATGGTATGCTCATTTTATCTGCTCCATACCACATTTTTAGCTTATCTTTTCTCACAGAAGTTAAAAGTTGAAGAGGTGGACTGGATCACTTGTAGCAATTCAGGACAGAATCATTCCCCACATTCGCATATTCAAGGACAGGTTATTTTGGTCGTTCCTTAAAGAAAACAAACAAACCAAACAGAATACTTGAAGCTGATCAGTAAAGCACCTATGAATTTGTTATTTGTTCTAACTCAATGAAGCTTCTTCACAAATGCCAGCACAATGGCCAACTGGTATAATTTAGACCCTTCCTTTCTGAGGAAGGATTTTAGTAAGCCACAGTGACATAGCCTGCAATAAAAACTTGCTTGTGTTTTTCCTTGAAGTGTTAGATCCCCCACCTTTTTCTGGTATCTTGCAGAACCAAATCTATCTGCAAGTCTTTTCAGTTCTCAAACTTCAATGCAAACATGATATGGGAGCCTCTTGTAAAGTCAACTAGAGTAAAATAATACTTAGAAATTAACAATGACTAGTTCTGTCCTCACAGCCTCTCTATAGCATGGTTCAAGCATCATTTGCAAAATAACGCTTTAAAACTTAACATTACAACACATACAGAGTTAAGTCTCTTTGTACGTGTTCTGAATCCAAAGGCAGAGAAAAATAGAACTAGTATACGCTACTGAAACTTAATGGAATATCAAATTGCATCAGACACCCTTCTAAGCCAAACCAAGCTGAGCCACACTCACACACTGGGAATGTGCAGCTCCTACTGCAGTTAAAAACTCCATATGCTCTTTTTCCAGACAGGACAGTGCATGACATTTTCCCAAAACAAATTCTCCGAAAACCGCCCAGAACCCCTCCCCCTTGACAGTTGAGCCATACCATGCAGAGGAACACAGAGAAGTGTCTTACACATTTTTTGGCTCCTTTGCACTTGCAAATGCAACGAACCAAATCAGCTTTTAAGTGCTTGGTCAGTTATTAAAATGCTCGGTGCAACTACTGAGTGGCTTATAAACAAATAATAATTAAAAAAAAAAACCAAAACCAACAACAACAACAACAACAAAAAACCACACAAAAAAAAAAAAAACAACCCAAAAAAAACCAAAAAAACCCAACCAACCAAGAACCTCATCAGCATGCAATGTTTTCCTCATCTTTGTTTATAGGCATACACACACAGTGTTTTAACTACCCATGATGCCAGAGCTAGGCTGCTAGGCTTTTCTGCTCTGGTATTTCCACCCAGAAAGGCCTTCAGAATTCTCCTTTTCTACTTCTGCCAGACATCTCTTCCTGATAGAAATGGCAAGCCAGTAATAGTTGCTCCTTCTGTTGTTGCCTTTCAGCAGTGTAATAGTGGCAGAAGCTGATTTATATTTCTGCAGACAAGGAGGACCCTAAAACCTTTGTATTTATGCAGTTATTCCTTATAGAGACTCAAAGAAAGGTCATAGTGATCGGAGGGGATTCCCAATACTATGAAAAGACAAATTATGTATTCACCTTAAAGAAGAGTATCAAAAGACTCTTGAGAGCCATGGGCCAGTCAATCAAACTCCAGTCCCTGACGGGACTACTGAACAAAGTCTCACAGGCAGCCACAGAGCAGGGACATCCCTCAAAGAATGATGACATGGTCAGTAGTGCTTGATGTCGTTATTAATGACCAGGATGGAGGTAGAGTTCACTCTCAGCAAATAAGATACCAAATTGGAATCACTCAGTACACGGGAGCAAGTTGCTCCTCAGGAGCCTGTACAAGCTTGAAAAATGGGCTGGCAAGAAAGCTTGAGAAGTTCAACAGATGCAAGTATCAAGCCCTGCACACGAGATGAAATAACCCCACACTACAGTACAAGCCAAGGACTGATAAGCTAGAGAGTATCTATGCAGAGAAAATCTGGGTGTGTTGATAGACAGCAAGTTAAAAACTGCCAGCAATGTGCTCTTTCTTGCAGCAAAGAAAATCACCTACATGCCACAATGCATGCTAGCAGGCTAATGGAATTGTTTATTCCCTTCTATTTTCTATTTGTAAGACACATCTAGGATAATGTGTCCAGTTTTGTAGTAGGAAAACAAACAAACCAACTGCCTCCCAGACCAAAGAAAACCCAAAACAAACAAACAAACAAAAAATGCCCCACAAAAACTATGAACTTGAATATCCAGTTACAAAGAATTTATCCTGATGCTCATTTCTCCTTTTCAGATTTCATTTTCTTATTTTTTCATACTTAAAGAGATTTCTCAAAGGGAAAGGAAATGCTTTCTACTCCCTAAGTATACAAAATAAATGAGGATTGAAAAAAATCTTCATTTTCCCTGGAGTCTCATACCTGCCATGGTAGTTGAGGACCTTTCAAAAAATTGTGATGAATTAGGACCTTCCAGTCCCCAGATACATCAGCACAGAGCCATCACAAACGTAGATAACATAAAATATATATTTAAAATTTGATACATTTATGAAGTGATAAACAAATCTTTCCATTCCATCTGGATAACTGTCTGTATATATTACCCCCTGTTTTCCAGCTATGCTTCTACAGTTGCATTTTACAACCGGAAAGTCATCCTTTATACAGGAATATTCAAATAAGATAGTTTGAACTTTTATAAGGGTAGGTAGCTTCAACGCTCGTTTCTTCAAGTTCCTGCTTTTAATTAGCCTAATGTTATACTTTTATTAAAATGTATTTTTCAGCAATCATTAACAGCCCATTCAGTTCCATTTTGCAGAAAGAAGCCATTTGTTGAACTATTTATGGTGAAAGTGAATGGCAATAAGTGCTTTAAAAATAAAAATACGAAGGACTGAAGAACCCTTTTTTAACAAAACAGGAACATTTCAATTTCACCCCCTCACTTCCCACAGTAATTTTAAAGCACCTGCACTGTACAACAACCAGTAAACAACTTTTAAATTAGTTTCTCATATTACTGTCTATTACTCTATGCAAGAACTTTGTCCAATATTCACAATAAAGATATACAGTGAATACAGAGCTTTCTATATCTTTCTCCCCAGTCTCCCAGTAACAGATTGTGTGAAATAAACACTATGGAGTTACATTTGGGTTTTTTGTTCAGCCTCTTTACTCCAGTCACGTGAGCTGGTTCAGTGATACAGATGTTAAAACTCTGGGAATAGTTTAATCAGCTCTACACTGAAATGTCAAACTTCTTTAACAGAGAAGAGGAAGTCCAGAGAGGAAAAGAAATGTTCCTGTGCTGCCTTCTACCTTCTCCTCCTTTCCCCTCAACGAGGTCTATCCCAGCAGACGAATGGATTGAACCAAGTGCAGTGCAGTAAGTATTCTGTCCAGATGTTGTAAATAGCAATTTTGGCTTTATGTGCTTTTCCAAAAATCATAAATTAACATTTGAATTTCATGCAAGTCAGCCGATGGAACATGATCTCAGTCCTAAAAGGTTTGTACTGATAGACCAACCAATTTCTGTCATTACATCATCATAAAACACTGTGAGCAAATTGCTATCAAAACAAACACACCTTTGAGCTGATGAGAAGTCAGAATCTCTTCATATATTCTCCAAAATGACACAATAGATAAAAACTGAACTTTATTGCTGTGAGCAATTTCTCTATCTCAAAATTCACTTTGCAGGATAAGAGACGAGAAACTTAAAACCAAGCCTGAAATACATAGCAGTATCACATTCCCAAATACTTATTTAAGGTGTACTACTTAAGTGATAGCCTACTTTGCAGGATCCTTCTTTCCTTTGTCATCTTCAGTAAAGATTTTGTAATATCCACTGGCCCTATACAAAGCCACAAACATCTATTCTTGACTGTGAGCTCATTGCTGAAAGGAAGCTGTGACAGTGGACAGGATACTCCTGCCCTGTTCTTGTCTTTCCATGGGCTTTCCCTAAAGAGTCCTGACAGTTCTCTGGCTCCAGCAGTTGAGGTCACAGTAACAAACACGGTGTCTGTATTTACTATTTGCAGTCCAAATTTTATAATTTACAATCCTTACACATTGCAATTCCAGTACAAGTGGTGAGTTTGAAGTAGTCCCTTCCATCAAGACTTCTCACACCAGCACACCAAAAATCAATTTTCATTATATTCCAAAAACTTTGCACCAGTTTACTTAAACTGGTACTGCTGTCTAAGCATTATAATTGCAGAACATGGCAAGCAAAAATAAATGGTTTGCCTCAAACGAGCTGCTTCCTTTACCAAAGATCAATGTAACTATGGCTGGTTGCTTCATCTATGTTGCAATTCATCACAAGAATGAGAGACCTAAATAAGAAAAGACAGCAAGGATCATTAGCCCACACATAAAGGCAGGTTCACTCTCTGCTTGCTGTCATTATAAGAGGAATTTGCCAGTGTTGCACAAAAATACGAGCAGCTCAACATTCTGTCTGTACTGTTCCACAAGTTGAAGCACTTCTAGCAAACCACATTTTGTTCTGCCTTTCACATTATTAGACCAAAAGAGGAACTCATATGCAATACCCATACTATTGAACTGAAGGGCTTTCAAAATGCCACCAGGATGCACAGCAGCAAAAGAAATCAGACTACTTGCTTTCAGTGAAGAGTGCCACCACCTCCCACAAGAGAATTTTAATTTTACCTCTTTGGAGTATAGTCTCCTTTTAAGAACATTATAAATATCACATTACAAGTCCAGCTATGTAAAGCATACTCAGCCATATAAACTATGAAGTACCATAGCACAGTTTCCCTTTAAATAAATGACCTCAACTGGTGACTGGGACTGCAATTAATTTTTTTCCCTTCCAACAGTTTGAAAAATGTATGCAGTGTTGGGCCCCCTCTGTATAGCCCCAGATATAATTAGTGGAGCTCTTACTTTAATTAAACAATTTCCTAAGCTTATTTTTTTTTAATTTACCACACCCTGCCATCTGCTTGACAATGTGAAAAGCAGCTTTACAGACACTGGCAGGGTCTCCCCTCTTTCAGACCAGCAGAATTAGTGGCAGAGGCATGCCTTTCCAAACTCACAATAAGATCCCATACTCAAGAAGGAAAAAACAAAAGCTTTCCAACATAAGGCTTGCAATATTTTCCATATACTGGCTTCAGAAAGAGCTTGAAAATAGTTCATCACATCCAGTAGTGGCATAGTTTTTGTCCAAGAGAGCTCTGCCAGTTAGGTGCTGCCACACAGAGCTCTGCTTACACTGCGCTACTTGTACCTGTATGTTTGTGTCACCTCTGGGAAAGCACATGCTGCAGAACCAAAGCAAAGGTATTTTTCAGGGCTTTTATTTGATTATTTGATTTTTAAATATTAGCTGCAACTTTATAAAGCTAATAAAGTGGCTACTTGCCACTACTACTCAGTGACAAATTTAGCACGCTGTCACTTAAGCAGCTTGGAGCTGGCAACTCAACATTTCTGGTCACAGGGAGGTAGCTAAATAATACATTTTCATGATGTACTGGTAGCCTGATCTAGTTCAGCTGGTTAGGACAGGGTGCTAATAACAGCAAGATTGTGGATTTAATCCCTATACAGGCCATTCACTTCAGAGTTGAATGTGGTGATCCTTCTGGGTCCCTTCCAATTTAGAATATCATGTGATTCTGTGAGTTCACCCTGCTCTAGGCAGGACATTGAGCCAGATGACCTACAGGGATCTTTTTTTAAGGCAACTAATTCTGTTATTCTATGTGGGAAAGAGGAGCCAAACGGTATTGGTTATTTAGTTAAATATTAATTTTATAATAAATTTTGTAGCAAAAATAGAATCATGGGTACTAATCTGTGGGTGAGAAAGTGATTGTCTTCTTCTAAACTTTCTGGCATAGTGTCTGCTGTAGACTGAAGCTTTCGAGAACACAGTTTAAGTCTATACACAGCAGCAAGTGCAAGAGATACTTGAGAGGTTTTAAATAAGGTTACTTCCACTGTAGTTTATTAGAAAGCTGCAGTGATACTGAGTTCAGTGGGGACTACATCAGCTCTTGTTGGATGACAGACTACAGCAATGAACACAAGCAAAGAGATACCACTGTCCAAAATCTAGTGAACTCCTGCAGTGAGCAAGATTATATTTCTGTTTAAAGACAGTCAGGTTTTGATTTTCTAGTTTAACTTTTCACAGCATAGCATGTCCCATCAGTTTTTCCACACAAACATCTTTCTCTACACACAATTGTTGCCAGCTCTACTGCCTATGGGGTTGCAGAGTCCTGCTGGATGCATGTTTGTAGGTAAACCACTAAACTGGAAAAGAATTATAGCAAGAAGTTGTGGGAAGACAGAAAGCTTATAGTTTCAAGTGGTTTCAGTGGTTTTGCAATGCAAGTCAATATGTTTGCTCTCTCGCTACTTTTTTTTTCCTTCTATTTCCTGAACAGGGAAGACAAAAAAAAACCCTTATTTCTTACTGCTTATTTGATCAAAATAATATTCTAGCAATGAAAAGCTGTCAGGATCTCAAAAACTTGCTTTTTATTAATCAAACTATGATAGGCAAAATAAGCAGTTTCTTGTTCACTTGTTCTGATACCAACAGGAAGACTTTCTGTTCTGCTGCTCAGCAGTCTTGAAGTATCTTCCATAGCTCCCTCAGAAACCAAGAAATACCGCTTGCAAGCCTTCCCTGGGGGAGGCTGGCCTCTCAGGCATCCTATCAGCAGAGGCTCTTCCTGTAGCAGTTCAAGACCCCTAGAGGTAGGATCCATTTGAGGATAATTAAGAGCAGGAACCTCTCCATTGTTCTAGCAAGACTTCTTCTCTAGATGTGTTTTTAAGCCTGATTTAACCCTTGGTGGTAACCTCCATCCCACTGTCCTCTCACAGCTTACACTCATGTCATAGCACAAACACAGCTCCATTTGCAGAAATGTTGACTTTAACTCCTACTTAAAGGAAGATACATATTCTTCATGACAATAATAATAAAATGGACCAAAAGGGACCCACACAAATCTATTCCCCACCAGAGTTCCCACACTTGGAAACACACTGAAGCATATAGGGATTTACCTTCCACCTGGAAGGTTCACGTTTCAATGCAGGCTCCCTACATTGTCTTACCCTACCAGTTTTACTGCAATTACCTGAGACAGCACAACCATGCTAAAATACGAGGTCAAACATTGCACTGACAGCTTCAGCCTATTTAATCCCATTAGTTCTTGGTTCTCTACTGGTGCAAGTCCAGTGGAGAGTGCAAGCACGGAGAGAATGTTCCCAAAGTTGCAAGCAATCACTACCCTCAAGCTTTACAAATCATTACAGACCAAGATAATAATCTTTTTCCAACCACATCTTTGCAGCTGGCTAGCTGTTCCTCAGCTCATCTTTTACCTCTCAGGACAGGTGGAATGCCTGGCTGATGGAATTGTGGTAGCAGTATGGCTGGTCCTCGTGGTGTCATAAAGTCAGCAAATTAGGAATGTTTGTTTAATTCACACGCCATTTAGTTGCTAAACAAGAGACTCCTGTAATTCAACTTTATGCTAGCGACAAGAACAAGTCATTGACCCTCAGGGTGTCTTGCCAAGCACTCAAACCAACACCTTTGATACGACAAAAATTACTTCTGAGATTCAAGTTAGATGCAAACTTGTCCTGGCAGCAGAAGTTCAGTGTAGAGCATTTAACAAACTCTAATCTGGGAAGTTTATTTCTATGAAGATTTTTTTTCCCTTTAAATGCAAGATTTGAAGAAATAGCTAAGATGACAATCCTATGACTTATCAAATATAGCAGTGTTTCTAAAAATAGGAAACATCATCCTCCTAAGACCTAAGCCTATTATAGAATTTATTAAAAAACCAAAGCAAAGAGAGATTCCTAAATTACATGAGCACTTCAGATCTTCTTTTGATAAGGCTGACAGAGTATAAAGGAGTATAATAAATACAAAACATGTATGAGGAACATTTAGATATTATAAAAGTAGTGTATTACCAGGTGAAAAAGAAAGACAGGAAGGAAGGAAGGAGGAGATTCACATTTAAAAATGAGAGAAAGCTGAATTTCAGACACATTTAGGCACTGCCTGCTGAGACACCTCAGTACCCACAGAATGCTGCACTAAATAAATAGCACTAAAACATTTAATTTGCTCTCTTCAAATCATTATTGTTCTGAAAAAGTAGAGAAAATATAGAAATGACAATACTGAAAAAGACATCAGTTTCACATAGGTTTTTCAGCTCTGAGGTTTCCATTTGAAATTTCACTCAGCTCAGTCACTAAGCACTACAGAATATGATGACAGAATAAGATGTCCTGAGTCCATTCCTTAGATTTGTGTTTGTCCAAGGCGCTTATTACAGAATTAATCCCACTTAGGCTTGTGCTCATTAATCAGATGCCCTACTGATCAGATAACAGTGTTTGAACCACCCACACTGCACCTTCCACAGGAGGCTGTCACAAAAAAACGATATGAGCAGACCAAAAGCTTCTTTGGAAGAAAAGTAAGGAGCTGAACGAGACATCAGAGTCTTGCCACACCAATATCCAGCTTATGTTACATTAGCAAGACTACCATGAAGGCAATGCAGGGGGAAAAAATTAAACATTTCTACAGGATATGAAAACACTTGTCTGACATCAAATTCAGCAAAAGCAAGTTCATCAGCCAATTTCAGTTGTCAATACTATAAAACCATTCTGTGTGGTCTAACCCCACAAATAGAGAGTGAAAAAAAAATCCAGGGAGACCAGACCTATTTTTTTGGCAAGAAAAATTACCTTTTCCTAAAGGTCCTGTGTTAGAGTTGCACTTCTCAAACTACCTCTACAGTCAGAAATCAGACTATATATTTAGTTGCACATATATACTTGAATAGAGTATCCTGTCACTGTGGAAGAGATTTTACTAGTCTTATAGGACTGAGATTATTAGGGCAATTAATTACATGATGCTCCTGAGAGCAAAGAGATAAGACTCAACCTGCTAACGCCTATGTTTATTGTGTAAAGTCATTTTTCAGCATCAGAACACACTCCATCTGCAATATAACTCTACAGACTAAATTATTTTAGAAAAATTAAGTGACTGATATGTGAGATGGTGCTTTAACCTCAACAAGGATCTTAGCTCCTTTTTTGTCCTTAGCTCCTATTTTGTCTCAAAAATATTTTTTCAGAATCAAATTAACTCCTTCATAGCCAGGCTATTTTTTTTTTTCTTTTGAGTAGGGCTAGTTCTTTGGCCAGCAGTAGCCTTTAATCATTGTCAAGGCAAAAAAAAAAAATTGTTAACAAGATTCAGAACTATGCATCTGCAGCATAAAACAAACTAAGAATTGTGGCTAGGAACCCTTGGCAGCAAAACTGCTGAGACTATTAATTATAACTTATGTTTTCATTGGCAGAAGCTACTAAAAAGTTAAAATATATGGTGCACTTTGATATCACGGGGAGCACAGGGAATGATGCCAACTTCAACTCAGTCTAAAATTATGTTTCAGAAGAAAGAAAAGCACTTACCCACAGATAATGCCGGGACTCCATTTAGTTTAATAATGATCATTAAAAAATTCACTAGTATTACAAATTTAGGCTAGCAAAACTGGAAGGGTAATCTTGATTTCCATCAGTTCGGCTTTCAACTTTTAATATTTTTCAAGGCTAAACCACTTCTGGATTTTCAGCCAAAAGTATCACAACCCAGTAGTTTCAAGAAAACTGCTTCTACTTTTCTACTGCAAAATTTCTGAGAAATACTGGAGGCCAGAGAAGACAGTTATTGTCACTTGTACATAATAAATACCCATTTTAAAAATGTAATTTCTTAACTATTCCCATCCATCATTATCATAAACAGGGATGTCTGTTGTAGTAGAAGAAGACTGAAAACAGACTTCAATAATGTACAGGACAGCAGCCATACCCTCAGCTACCTTCTGCAAGTAAAGTGCTTGTGTGCAGTATTACACAAACTGGTTACTGGATAAATGCCAGTAAAACCAAGCAAAGGTGTGTGTGAGTTGGAAGAGTGGGAGGGAAATGGAAAAGAAGGTGAGATCTCCAACAGAGACAAAGAAACCGTCCTGTCAGCTGCAAAACCCTATGCTAACCCCTTGTGTAAGTTTTTTTTCCAGATATAGTTTGTTTTAAATTACTGGTCTTGCTAAAAAATCTCTTTCACCATCCAAGCTCACTCTTTTTAGACCATTTTTACCATTTTACTAATTAGTGGTCTTTAAAAAACATATGATATCCTGATCCCAACCCTTAAGACTGTCATCATTTTCCTCATCAAAAATACAACAAGAAAGCATTGGCTTCAGTAGTTTGCCTCCAATTATGTTTGAAGCCAACAAATATAGAATCTATGTTGTAGAAAAAAAGCACACCTTTCCAAATTTCACTTTTGGAATGTCAAATGTCAGTTCAAAATTCAACCAGTACCATAAATTTAGAAATGGTAGGCCAATTTTCTCCATCAACACCATGCTCAGGGGCCATGAACAACATTAACAGAATCAAAACCAGAACTGAAGCTGATCTACAGAGCAGAGACTTGAGACATTAGTGTTCATGCATTAAGCCCAGAGAAGGCCAGTCCAACAAAATGTCTAAGTATGGGTCATAAGGCTTATTCCTGAAAATCAGAAAAATCCTGTCTGAAAGATGAGCAGCCTTGAATGAGCAGCTCAGTTGGTACAGAAGTCACCAGTACTCTTTCATCACTTTTCCCAAAGGTCAATTTCTTCCACTGTGAAAGAGTCTTTTCAGTCTGCAGTAGTCTGGCTTTAGTTTCCAGTTGCTGCACCCTACCGTACCTTTTTCTGCTATGTACATGTACTTAATTTTGGCTAGTAAGTCACCTTTAATTGATCTTGGGAGCCTAAAAGCAACTGAAGCTCCCGAGTTCCTTCACTGAATCACAACGTGTGTTTCTACTGACTCCCATCACAGTAGGATGCAGCATGGCACCAGGCATGTACATGCCAACAAGAACATCTGTTCTCTGTTCTGTTCAGGGGCTTTAAGCAGATCCTCACCAGCTAATGATTATCAGGATCAGACTCATTCCCTCATCATTAAAGATCTAGCAAACTCTTGTTTAAGATCACTTGCGCCAGCCGCTTTGCTGCTTCAAACACAACTGGTAATTACTTGGGGTGCTCTACTTTAGAAGATTCAGGAGCTTCAGAGGCTTTTTCCTAAATCTAGAAGCTGTATATAAGAATTTCATGTCCAATTCTCTTGGACAAAGGACGTTTCCAGACTGCTAGGGAAGGGGGTATTTAGGAAAAGAGAAGCAGAAAGTGGGACTTCACTAAAGGAGCCTGCAGTACAGTCAAAAAGCTAAGAATACACAAGACACATCTGAGAGTCACCAAAAGGCTTCCACAGACCTGTGCCAGGTCCAAGTGAGATCAACTTCTCAGCTGAAGGCTTGCAGATGCCAATTTTTCTTCCAAGTCAGAAAGAAGGGAAAGTTAGAATCATGAAAAGAGGCTAACATGGCAACTCCAAGGTCAGTTATGAAGGAAGGGAAAGAGGGCATAGGCACTTCCAGCACAGGAGCTTAAATTCTCCTTGCGAGCCATGGTGAGGACTGTAATATTACAAACTGTTTCTCTATAATTCGTTAAAGTACATGGGGGGATCAAAAAATCCACTCACAGCTTGTGAAAAAGTGCTCAACGCCAGAGCCCATAGATGTTGTGGAAGCCTTTCAGAGACTGAAGAAGAGAGCCTTTGCTTTCAGGCTGAAGTAGCTCATCCTTAAAAGACTAAACCCCATGGCTATTATAGCCTGTGACTGGCAGTGTGGGAAGACTGCAAGATTCGTGGGAGGGATATTTTTTCACTGCAGCAGATTTTTGGGCAGACTGTTGTTTTGTGAAGAATCCCACAGCACAGCAGAAGAGACTCTTTTCCTTAAATATAATAAAAGACTCTTAAGAAATGAAACACTGACCAAAACCCATGTTTGTTTCCCTTGCACGGGTTGGTAGAAAGAAAGAGGGTACTGAAAGAAAAAGGTGTTTGAAAGTTACTTTAATTTCTTATTATTTTTATTTCTGATAGTAATAAATCTTCTTTATACTGTAACTGTTTAATTGTGGACCTGTTTTGCCTTGAAATTTTCCGTTTTCCTCAATAATCCTTATTTCACCTTATGAAAATGAAGTTTTAATTTCCCCTTCTCTGCTCAACTATAACAGAAGTAAGATTTTGTGTGCTTGGAGCATCACAAATAGTCCCTCCTGGCGGATCAGTCTGCGGCGGGCCACATCACCGCTGATCCCTCCGCGGGCAGGGCCGCATCACAAATAGTGCCTCCGGCGGATCACTCCGCGGCCAGGACGGCAGCACCGCGGCTCCCTTTGTTATCAATGGTATTGTGATGTTGGCTTTTCGCGTGTTCCAGAATTGTTATGAATGGATTGTGATGTTGGTTTTTTCATGTTCCTTAATGTTAGAAAAGCTTTGCCTGGGTTCTGTAACGTAATGCTGTAGAATGGCTGCAGTTTGGGTGCTCAGTTTGGGGAGGGTCTTCACATTCCTGGAAAATCTTATCAGAAGAAAAGAACCCTAAACCAGACGGAATGAGGCAAGGAACAAGATAAGACTCATAAGATGATACTCAGCAACTCCAAAGAATGAATGAATGATGCATGACGGTGATGAATACGAAATAAGCGCTGTACTTTTAAAGCCGATCTTTTGGATGTAAAGGTGTGCCTTTGGCTCTCTGCCGAAGCACCCGGCCGTAACGCCCTTTGTGCTGTTGTCTCCTAATTGTCTCTTTTCTTAAACTTTCCTTCAAATTTTACAAAGAGTGAAGCTCGTTTTTCACATATAACAACTCAAAAATATCCGTAGAATCATTTCACATTTCCATAAGGAATGCATGCATCACTGTAAGGACACAGAAATGGCAGGTTTTTGTTCTAAGAATGCCTGCTTTTACCTTCCTGCTGTCTTTCCTACTTTAGACTGCCCTCATGGAACCTATTCCAGAATTTTCCTAACCTTTTTTTGCTTAGTCCCTGTCTACTTTGTTCCTCTCAAAGAGCACGGATGACTTCTATTAATACCACAGTGCATTTGATGCCTGAAAGACAATTTTTATAGCAGAAAAAACAAATACATTACACTCAGTTGAGAACACAACAGTTTAACAGAATTCAAGACTTACCACTGCATGGGGTAGATCTCTATCAAATTACTGGTACTAAGTTGAAGTCAGATTTCACCAACTTAACCAGCCTTTCTCAGATAATAGTAAGACCTCAGATGTCTCAGAAAACTGAAGGTGCTCATAGACCTCTCCACAATAGCTAACAGGTGAAGAATAGTTCCATCCCATTTAATCAAAATTACCATATAGCTGCAACTGCTAGCTATGCCCCTTCCATAACAAAACTCCTTCCCAGTAAAGAAATACTACATTAAAGCTTTGTTTCTTGTACTTTCTCTCAACCTTTGTATAAAAGCATAAATAAAAGACTGAAGAATTGCTATGACAAATATTAACATGCTTTGCAAGGACTCTACACTAGGGAAATGACACAAGTTTCAGGGTGTCTCCAAAAATAGTAATAATCTTTAATCATGAGTACTTTTTAGAATGTGCTTATTTATTTTTAAAGCCAAATAAATATTCCACATTCCATTAGATAATTAAACTGTGACTAAAGGTATGCAAGCAGGACTCCACACCAATAAGTTACAGGAGACGACAGTATGTAGTAATTACTCAAAACTTCTAATAGTTTCAGACACCCACACCAACTGACAGTGGCCTACTGAGAACTTGGACAGCAGGCAAATAAAATACAAAACCTTACAAGGAAACAGCTCCCAAACAAGAAAGTCCCCATCTGCAAAGAAAAGTTCCAACATACACATTGCTCCATACTATCATTGCTCTACTAGCTACATACTATTAACACACCAGCAATGCTACAAAACAGACCTGGAGAACAGCAAGGAGCAGCAGCTCTGTAACAGACAAAAAACAGCAACCAGAGTCGATAAGAACAATGGCAAAGCACAGCCTAAGCCCGAGCAATATAGGCCTAGGAACAACGCCCAAGCCCAGACCATCAGACAAACCTGTGCGAACAAGACCAGGTCCATAAACAAATCAGGAACTCCAGAGATGGCTCTGAAGGCACAAACCCACACCTCAAGCCATCCTCAAAAACCCAGGCCTGAGCTTAAATAGAGCTTGGGCTCGTGGGCAGAGGTGTGGGTGGGGAACCCAGGTAAATGTAGTCAGGGTAATAAAGGCCAATCGGTGCACTCTGAGTCCTGAAAGGGCTTGGGTACAAAAACAATGAAACAAAAGGAAGCAAAAACAAGAGCACCAAAGACTTTCTAACATAATTAAACACTGAGCTCCCTCCTAAAAGCTGATTGTTTTCCATGATAACACAAATGGATTAATTGCTAATCCATTTACCTAATTTTACAGTCTCCAAAGAGAAGAGATTTCAAATTTCACAAAAATACTTTGAATAAGGGCATTGAACCTAACTATAAAAAACAATTATTAGGAGCCAAAGCCAAGTGGAGTGAGCAAAACAAGTACCTGAAAAAAATAACAGTTGGAGTGCAGGTGATGCTAGCCAGGGTAACACAGGTGCTTTGCGTACATCTTATTCTTAATTAGTCTAATTATCTGCTGATTTAGTATTTAGTCTTTGTGCTACCTCTATATGAAAAATATTTGTTTGTAAATTAAAGGCTTTTATTGACTCCTATCAATAAAAATTGTAAATTACCTGCTCTTGATGGAGTTTTTAAGTTAAGATTCAATGACATATACATTCCTGCTCTAAAAATCAGTCTAACTTATAGTCCAACATGAATACTCTGTGACTGTGTGAAGAAATGATAATAGTTGTTCTGAAGAAAGCAAACTACAAGAACAGTACACACAAAATACCTCAGAATGATATACTGAGAAAACTACACTTGCTAAGGGCAGAGACATGAGTAGGGAAAAAATCAGTTAAAATGCTATTTTATTTAGAAGAATACATTCAAATATGTATCCTATACCTTCTAGAGCATGACACCAGGGAATGCTCTAGGAAGGTGCAAGGTTGACTACAAATACACTTGAGCTTCCCCAGTCTGGTCAAAGAAACTGGTGCTTGGAAAGGTCATAGGTGTCACATTAAGAGATGAGGCAAAACTACCAAAAGCCAGTCTGAAATTGGGCTGGGGAGGAGACTTGAGAGTACTTCTTGGTACTCTCAAGGACAAGCTAGTAAGCATCTGCTGGCCACTGTAAGGTACCCACTCATCATCTTTAAGTCAATTCCTTGGAAGGAATGCTTTGTTTACATTGTAGATACATGCAGAGTTTCAGAGGTTCTGATCCTTGTAGCACATATAAAACAAAATACTTCATCAATCATTTAATCTTCTTCCTACTTTCATGCAACAATGACATTTTAGTGCCAGGAGCTACTGACGAACAACACGCGTGCTAATACACCATTGAATAATTGGGAGTAAACCACCTATTCTTAAATGAGAAAATAATGAAGTTATTTATAAAGTGTTCATCCATTTGAACAAGGAGGTAATGCACTTGCAGAGTTGAAAAACCACTTGCCCAAGGCAATCTTTCATACATTTTTGTTCTGACTTCAGATGTTTGACACTGCGGCTTTGAAGAGAGGCCTTAACAAAGAGACCATGCTGCAAAATTGACTTACATGGGGATTTATGTGGTGATGAGACCACACTTGCTGGATTTCTTTGAGTATTTGACAATAATTTTCCTCCCCCTCTAGGTCTGGCACTCATGGGGTCCCTGTGGTGGGTCCGAAGAAATGGTCTCACACTGAGACCTCTAGTAGTTTACAATGAAAAAACATCTTCATCCTGGAGACTGTCCAAAGATAACTGCATAGCCAGTAATATTTTAGTTCCTTTATTCACTCTTGGAACTTCTGCATTAGTCTTTGGCAAGGTGACATCACAGTTAATTTTGCAACATGCAGACAAAAACTGCACTATTAAAAAAATTATGAACAGTTCACAGGTTATGACTCTTGCACCCTGCAGACATAAAAATTCTTAGAAGTCACACTCTAGTGTCGAGTGCCAACCCCGACAACCTGACAAACTTAGGGTAGAAAAAATGGATATTTAATTCAAAACTGAAGTTACATTTGTGAAATATGGACTGAACTGTGGAGAGCAGTTTGGTTTTTCATTTATTGGGCACGTGCCTCGTATTATGCTATTATAAAGGTAAAATATTACTATAGAAAGCATGCCAAATGAACCCAAACTTGTCATGGTATCCCCTGACACCATATATTTGATTTCAGTGTCAAAATCTGTTAAAACAAATTCCAGGGTTTTTTTCTTTAATTTAAATTTAGTTGCTCTAATAAGATACATGAGCCAAACACATACCAGCCCGTACCAAGAAGGAAGTCAATTTCATCAGCCTTTCCTTTAATACAAGGCTGATACTTTGCTAAAGATCAATTCCTGCCTCATTAAGCACAGAAACAACAGTGCTATCTGGTGGTAGTCTCTGGGCAATACACAATTTGGCAGCTTTCCACCACTTAAAAGTTCAAAAGCAGAATTTCAGTGAGGACCAAATAAACCAAAAACAACAAACCCAAAAACCTCACCAATAACCACAACGATACACCACAAACCAAACCCAAAAGATTGCACAGCAGTCTTATTTCAGGGAGACATTGAGACAGACTTCAGTTATTCTCAGACACCAGAAAGTTCAGATTTATTGAACATAGCAGAAGATACTTGGAAGGTATCTCAATTCTCCACCCATGAGGTTTCTCTCTCTCTCATCCCCCTGAGACAGGGGAGACTTCACCTTAATCATTGCTGTTTTCCACCTTCATGGTTTAGTATTTAAGTCTGCATCCTTAAAAGCACCATCTTGAATTTCTGCTAAGTGTTCCTTCCTGGGATAATAATTGGCTGCACCGGTCAGTCTTCTCAGAGGAGGTGCTTCAACAGCCTCGTTTCAGAGTCCACAGGACAAAAATAAATCAGCTTCCCCACACTGACTCTTCACCACCCCCAGGAAGAATCCGTTGGTCCTATCAGATTTCATAATTACAAAGAGACAAAATTAAACAGTGGATGTTTGGCTTCCTAAGCCACTCAGTGCCTTGGTAAACAAGTTTCCTACAAGTCCACCTCTTAACAAGCATTCAGGAAATTATGCTAAACAGTAAATCACATAACTGAGTGGTCTGGATTATCAGCTACAGTCATGTACAAAATAATATCTATGCCTAAAATTACGATTATACATATAAAGTCAACTGTGCATATTTACCACCAATATTCATGCCCTCTAAAATAAAATGAAAGCTCCAGCTGTGGTGATTATGGAAGTTACAGACATATGCAATATTTGATGTAAATTACAGAGTTGCCAAGTATGCATACAATCAATGGTACAGATTTGTTTATAGTTTGCTAAAGTTCTGTTTAAGGCAAGTAATGAATGGCAGTCATATGGCAGCAATTGTGGTCTGCAATTTTTAAATTACTTTATCATTACTGTAAGGAAACAGAATTCAGTTTTACAATGCCTTTAGCTCTTTACTGTTAGACCAGTAAAACTTTGGCATCATTTTTTAGCAGTCTTTTCTCACTTCTTTTGTGGGGGAGTTGTCTTAGGATATACTTGGAAGCATATTTATGCCTTTTAAGAAGTAGAGTTACAAGGCTTGTGACTTACAGAGGAAGTAAACTTCTTGAGTTTTGCTTCATACCAAAATGTTTCAGAAAAAAAGGAAAGTTATTGAAAAAGTTTCCTTGCAAGTCTCCCACTGGTAAAGAAAATTTCTGTGAAAGTCATGAATTAAAAAAAAAAAAAAAAAGACAAGAAGTAGTTTGCTTGTTTTCTAAAATCAGCTGTAAGTCTTGTCCAAATACCCTCTACTCTTTCTTTGTGGAATAAAGTAGACCCTCCATTGATAACCTTTTTAACATAGTAACACAAGTATTAATTCAACAGTTTTGATTCCAGCACAAATTTGGAAACTAAATCATCCTTCCACCTTTCAGATTTCAGAAGACTGCAGTTATTCTCCTTAAGAAGCAATATTAAAGACACTGAAGAAAAATTACTGGTTTGAATGCTATGAAAAATATAGATTTAATTAGCAGGGCATGATCTTACTAATCAACTAGACTTTCAAGCCCTCATTCAGTTGTAAAATTCCTGCCAATTCTACTCATTTAGAAAGCAGTTCAGATTTTTTTTTTTTACAATATATTTTCATAATAGAGTATGAAATTTGAGTGCAATTCCAAAGTTAAATAAGCATAAACATGTTGGAATTATATATCAGCAAGTCAGGAAGCAAAGAGCTCTTTAGGACTCTTAGCCACAGTGGCTGTAGAAGCCAATTTATGTTATACAATATTAAAGCTTTTTTGTAATTCAAGATTAATTTTCTTTGAATACAAAATACTCCAAAGGCAAGACCAACATTCAGAGCCACCTATAAAAACAGAAAAGCATGCTAGCAAATAACATAGTAAAAGCTGATGCTTTTCTCATGTTTTTACTGTTTATAAAACTTACTAATTTTCCAGTCTAGCAGACCATGCAAATAACTAAACTTATTCAGAGATATTTTCACCTTGACTTTGGTGGCAGGACTGTAGCAAATTGGGTTTTTAAAAAATAATTCCTTGGAAAAGCCTTCAGCATCCTGTACCAGAATCATCTGTTACTAGTTTTTCCTAGAAGAATATATCCCAGGACTTGATTTCTCCTACCTACAGTAGTAAGCTGTGGTCCTTTAAAAGCAAGTGAGATTGAAGAAAGACTGAATAGTTGGTCCCATTTCTACAGCAAACCTCAGCTGAGAAAGACATGAAAATTACATCTTGTCCTAATAGGCATTCTGATTTCAGCTGTCAGAGATTTGAGCAGGTGTTAAGTAAACTGAAATACATATTTACTAGTTACTAGAGATTTTCTTTACATTTTTACTTTTTGATTTAATGTCTGCACCTGCTAGACACATTTGTTATAATATTCCAGAAAGGAAGGTATAGCATAAACTACAAAACATTCTGCAAATATCCCCTCTGCTTGGAAATTTCCTCCTTTTTCCAGAAGGAGTGGGGGAAAAAACCTAATGTGAAGCAGGATGGCTTTTTGGCACTATGACCTCTATTCATTAAGAGCCAGCTGTACTTTACCAGCACCAGCTCACGAAGCAGATTCACCTATACTAACTCTGTAGGAAGGAAAAGAGGGGAAGTAACCGAGAGACTTCTGATCCCATTTCAATTCCTCCACTGACTTGGCAATGGGACTCTGCTGGATTAACATGTTTCTGCTTCACAAAGAGACATAACCAAGAAGGTGTGAAATCAGAATGCAACTATTTTAGATAACCCACAAGAAGTGTTGCTGACAACAGCGCTTCAATCCCAACCCTACAGCTGGACTGTCCTCACAACACATCAGAGACCCAGACATGGGCAAGATGTAAATGGAAAGTACAACACAGTTAAGAACCTGAATATGGCACCTGAGGCACATGAGGTTCTATGTTTTCATAAGCAACTATGTTATTGCTGTGGTCTACAAGCCTTACTGCCATTATTACATTTGGCAGTTAAAGCATCTGGTTACTAGCAAAAGGATAAAAACTTGTCTGGTTTTCATCCTGAAGGGTCAGTACCCAGTGGTAGTCAGGTGCAAGTCTGTGTCCCAGACTGCCACATTTTTCACTCCAAAATCCCACATATGGTTTTAGGAGCACTCCTTCATTGAAAGCAACTGCCACTCCTTCCCTTCCAAGCCATCGTGCGCAGACAGCCTGTACGCAGTCACGCGGTCTGTTCCCCAGCGTCTCAGTTATTCCGGAGTCAGCACGGCCCTGCACCAGCACACCAAGCTCCTGCGTCTCATTTGTTCCTGCACTTTGCATGCACTCATGGGAGCATTTTTGCTTTTCCTGGGAGCTCTCTTCAACCACCTTGCTCCATGTATTTGCCACCCCTAACTTCTGTTCTTTCTGTTGTTAAACTGCTGTCACCCCATGTCTGGTTTACAGCCCTTTACACTGCGTTGTCAATTCCATAGCTAAGGGCAGTTTCATCTCATTTTGTCACAGGAACCCCTTCTGCTATTCCTTGAAAAGGGAAATATAGTCACAAAAGCCAAAGGACCTTGTGCAACTCCAGCCACACCACCACTTGTTAGTTTACAAGAGGCATCCATTCCTACACAAGTTTTCCCTTTCACCCTTGAGGCTGAGGACAAGATAACCTGAGCTCTCACATCCTTCACCTTTGCCTTCAGAGCTTCACAGTCCCTCTTAATTTGTTCTAGGTATCACTTGGTGGCATCATAGATGCCCTGCAAGCAATCAGTGAAGAGTAGCACTCTGAAGGACAAATGAATTTTAGCAGTCATATAAAACACACTAGATCTGGGCCAGCAAGCTACAAACCTTTTGTAACAGCAGGTCTGGCTGGCAGCTCAGTGCTTCTATCCAATGTAAATATGAATCTCCAACCACTAATGCCCATCACTTCCTACCAGTGCTCTGTTGAGGCCCAGCTGGCTCTGATGCCTGACTCAATGCAGTTCATTCTCATGCATGGCACAGTACCCATTTTTTAAATGTGGATCAGAGAGAAGAAAGAGCCTTCTCCTGCTGCTGAGCCAGAAGCTTCCAGCCTCTCCCTTCTTGGGAGTCACTACCCACCACTCCTTCAAGCCTGGTGTCTACCTGGGTCACCTTCTTTGTATTGTGTGGTTTGGGCCTCATCTCTGCAAACACTCTGTGGAGACCCTGTCACTGTGCCCCCCTTGCTCATCTCCTCCCTCAGCTAGCAACTTAGTGCTTCAAACACAGCACATGCCCCACAGGTCAACCACTATCACAAGCAGATGTGGCCCCAGAACTCCCTCCAGCCCCAGGCCTGGAAACTGGCATCCTGTTTCTGAAATCCAACATGGTCAGGGATGAGTAACTACAGGAAGAAATAAGATGATCCTATAGAGGAGAAACTGCCCAAGTGAAACCCCACAAATACTGGGTTTTTTACTGGTGTAGAAGAACTGAGAGCTAATATAGGTCTCCTCCTACTGCTCTTCAAAGAAGAAGTTTTAGCTAATCTACCTTTGTAAACAATGGCCCTGGGCTGAATTTGACCTCATCTGCAGTACAGAACTACTAACAGAGGCTTAAGTATTTCAGACAGGATCGAAGGGTAGGTGTTGAAACACTTGAAAGGAGACCTCAAAAGAACATGCCGATTGTGATAAAAGAGCAGAGGTGAAAATATGGTTTATGAAATGGAGTCACTCCTTACTGGTGTTTGGGGTTGGGTTATAATTTAAATACCACAGGGTATTGGAATAACTTGTCTCTGTGTTGTTGACCTTGTTGAACCTCATACAACTGGCCTCAGCACATCAATCCAGCCTGCCCAGATCTCTGTGCAGTATTGAAGCCTTTGCTGCCAGATAGGCAACATCCACAGCCTTTTCCTCATCCACTGGGTGAGTTACTGGTCATAAAAGGAGATCATCTGGTCTAGCAGGACCTGCCTTTCCTAAACCTGTGCTGGCTGGATCTGATCCCCTGGTAATAGGTACTATACTATGGACCGAGTTACTTTATCCAAATCGAGTGATATTATCACTCTTCTTTGCATAAATGCAGAAACCTACAAGAGGCTATAGATACTTTTTTCTTCCAAATACATTCTCTAGGAAAACATACCTTATATCTCAGTAGGATCTTAGAGTGTACAGGAAAGCAATTTTACACAATTCGTATTTGATTCTTTTGCCAGGGGCATCGTAGTCGTAGAATCACAGAATCATGGAATATACTGAATTGAAAGGGACCCATCAGAATGATCAAGTCCAACTCTCCAACTCCTGGCCATGCACAAGACACTCCAAAAGTCACACCACATGCCTGAGAGTGTTGTCCAAACACTTCTTGAACTCAAGCTGTCTTGGTGATATGACCACATCTCCTCTATTCAGTATCTAATTCAAAAAGAAGATACAGTTCCTGTAGGGATAGGAGAAGGTAAGTTCTTCTGCAGACCACATCTTCAAGAAGATGTCAAGAAGACACTCAAGTCAAGTATTTCTGTCTAGAAACATAGAGATTCCCTCCATTTAATTGAATTTCAACTTGGGAGCTTGATTTTACTTACTGGCCTAGTTGCACATTCTGTAATTTTCCCACCAAATACCACAGCAAAATGCACAACTTCCCACAGCATTCAGGATGCAGGTTTTTATCTAGATGGTTTATGTCGGGTATTGTAGCTTTGAAAGAAATACTAAGAAAGAGAGTATTCAGGAAACTAAAGCAACTTGTACTCATGAGAAAATCGAACACGTTAGAGAAGCTGGAAGTACCAGCCAGATAATGAGTTGTAAGAGTTACCTTCTTCATCCATAACTGCTAAAGGTAGGACAGGAAATAAAACTTTAAGTTTTCTTAGCAAATTAATTTGTTCAAGAAAATGTATTTCTCTCATAGCCCATGGGGGACCATACGCTGCAGCAGGTGGATGCCCAAATGAGTCCGTGACCCTGTGAGAAGCCCTTGCTGGACACAAGCAGGATTTGTGACCCCATGGAGGACCAACATTGGAGAAACCTGTTCCATAAGGATTGCACCACACAGAAGGTACCATACACTGGAGCAGGGGAAGAATGTGAGGAGTGCTCCTCCTTCCCTGAGGAGAAAGGAGCAGCAGAGATGTGTGATGATCTGACTGCAGCCCCCATTCCCTGTTCCCCTGCACCACTGTGGGGCAGAGATAGAGAAACTGGGAGCAAAGTTAAGCCCAGAAAGAATGGAGGGGTGGGGGGAAGGTATTCTAAGATTTGGTTTTATTTCTCATTATCTTGACTTGATTGGTAATAAATAAATTAAGTTCATTTCTTCAAGTCGGTTTTGCCCATGATGGTAACTGGTGAGTGATCTCTCCTTGTCCTTATCTCAACCCATGAGCCTTTCATTATATTTTTTTCTCCCCTCACCAGCTGAGGAGGGGAAAGATAGAGTGGCTTGCTGAGCACCTGGCAACTGGTTGGGGCAGCCCACCATATCAGTGTGTATAAACACCTGAAGAGAAGGGAAAAAGAAAATAAAGCTGGACTCTCTTCAGTGGTATGCAGTAAGTGGAGAAGACACAATGGGATCAAAATGAAATACCAGAAGATCCACTTAAACATAAAATAAACAAGAACTTCTTTGGTGGTGGTAAAGCACTGGAGTAGGTTGCCCAGAGAGGTTGTAGAGCCTCCATTCTTGGTTAAATTTAAATTTCAGTTGGACAGTGTCTAGATCAAGCTGATTTTATTGACTTGCTTTAAGCAAGAAGCTTGGACTAGATGATCTCCAGAGGCTCCTTCTAACCTCAACTATTCCTTGATTCTGTGAAACTATGTGGGGACATTAGTGTCTAAGATAGTAATTAACTTACAGTAGCTTTGTTTTTAAAATATTTTTACACCACCTAGGCAGACAAAATAAGGCTATAATTATAGTAAGAATGCAAGTACACGCCTCCTTCATAAACCATTCTTTTAATTAAACAGCTGACAACTAAAACTGGGATTCAGGCCTGTAAACCCTGTTTTGCACAATATTGTCTGTGGTATAAGCAGTCTTTCTCAAAAGTTTTATATTTTTCTCTCTTTTAATGACAGAGGCTTCTTTTATTCCAAAATACCCTGAAGATAATTTTGTCCTCTTCAGGCATAGAAATTTCCAGGCAAAAACCCCTTTCAATACTGCAAACATATATAGTTATGAATATATGGAAAAAATTTTCATCACACCTTTAAATTCTTAAGCCTACAGGGATTACTTGTGTCCAAAAAAATCATCAGTTTATCATATAAACCAGAAGGACATCAAATTCAGTTGCAATTAGTTTTTAACTCTACCTCTCTAAGATTAGCCATTCAGAGGGTTGGCAAGCCCCAGGCAACTTAAACACCTAATCATAGCACACAGCAACAATTTGTGCACTTTGCTTCTCCAAACATCTGCATTGTGCCTGGCAGATGAGGGATCCACACACATGGAAAGTTTCACACATGGGGTCACCAGGTAGGCTAAGATCATGAACTTTTGCCCTTAATTTCATATAAATGAATTATTGTATGACTCTACTTGCCCCATTCTATCAAATCTTAGCCAAGAGATATTCCTAAGTAAAGTACTTCATAGCCTCATAGTTGCCAGTTCTAGTAAACAACAGGCATGTCCATAATAATAGAAAAAAAAAAATCCCTGCTGTTTATCTAATCATTCCTGTATCCTTAACTGCTGCTTAGCCTGGCATTAGAATTTTATTGTCAGTAGTTTATCTAGCACTACAGGTTACCTTAGGCATTATTTTATACCATCTGCAACATTTGGGATGTCTGCAAAGGGTGGGCTCTGTTCCTAGAAGGGGTTTCCTTGTGATCTCTTTTTCTTCATTGAAAATTAAAGTAATCTTTACCACATCAAAATATCAACAATATTTAATTCATTATGTCATGGAGTTTGTAATACAAAAGTTTTGATGAAGGACCAAGGAGAGACCCATTACTTTTGCCAAAAGAAAGTCAAATGACCACTAAAATGTTGTAGGGTAACATGAGGATTGGAGACAGATTGTGTTCTTTGAACATTCCTGTGTCTATAAGCACAAGGAAAAAAAGAGGATGACATTTACTGCTCCATTCCACATACCACTGAATTCCTCTTCCCCCCCCCCACCCCGTTTGAAAGTACAGATGAAATTCAACCAAGACCACAACAAATGGTCCAAAGAACAATAATCAGCAAGATTTTTTTTTGTAACATTTGGATAAGTTCAAGAAACATTTTGGAAAGTGATTAGTGAGCATCTGCCAAGGCTGTGCAGTAACATACACTATATCAGATTGTGCTTGAAGTGTTTTCTATCCATCATATGGAGAAAGCCATGGGCTAAGTGCTATGGCACTGACTTTGAAAAGCAAACCAAAAGAACAGACCATTTACCACAGCAGGAGAAAGAAAACTAATGATTTGCCACATGCTACCATGGTGATTAGCCAAGAGGCTAGACACTTGACAACCTAGTTATTTGAAACAATTGAAGGTTCCCACAGAAAATAAATTCATGGGAATCATCTAGACTTAAGGTGTCAAGTCCCAGCCACCTCTTGTGAGTGAATGTAGGAAATTTCTTTTAGCATAATACACCACTGAGGCTTTCTGCAATTGGTATCACCATGTCGTTATTGCATTAACACCCTTTTACCTTTGAATTATGTATCCAGATGAAAAATATGCAACCAGCCTTCATATTTAAATCTAGCAAGTTTTATCTTGCTTCAGCCTCTTTGCAATCTACCTCTGTACTTTAACTATGAACTGATGCCTCATGTCCTGAAGCAGGGTTGTGAAATACTTACAGGACTCCACAGCAGCAGCAGGCTGCTGTCTCAAACCAGCCCCGTTTCTCACCACCACCGAGAACACCACATGCTCCCAAATTTGCATTTGTTGTGTTTGTATTTGGGTTAATGTTTTTAACCTATGTAATAGCTTCTTCTACAAGCTGAGATGAGCACACAGTCAGCCAGTGAACTGTTTCCTTACTGGACTACTTTTTACACAACAGCATCTTGCAGAATCTAAGGTCTTTAAAATGGCATCAGGGCACATGAGATTCTAAAAAACCCACCAATACAGAAGAGGCAGCCTGGCCAGCCATTCATTTCTCTCCAGAATTTCCTTCCCCCTCCTCCTGCTGCAACATTACCTTTTATTCCAGCCACAAGCAGAAGAGGAAGCCTGCATCTCCCCTTCTAAACATCACTATAATATAGAATCATACAACAGTCTGAGTTGAAAGGGACCTTTAAAAGGTCATCTAGTTCAACCTCTGCTGCAATGAACAGGGACATCTTCTACTAGGTCAGGATTCTCGGAGCCCTGTCCATCCTGACCTTGAGTGTCAGGCAGAGGGTGGGGCACCCACCACCTCCCTGGGCAACCTGTTCAGTGCCTCACCACTCATAGTATAAAACTTATTTCTCACATCTAATCTAAATTGACCCTCCTTCATTTTAAAGCCATTATCCCTTCTCTTGTCAGAACAGGCCCTGCTGAAACATGCTTTCCCATCTTTCTTTTAGGACCCTTCCAAGCATGGAAAAATCACAATAAGCTCTCCCTTAGACAGAGCCTTCTCTTCTCCAGGCTGAGCAATCCCGGTTCTCTCAGCCTTTCCACACAGGAGAGGTGCTCCATCCCTCTAATCATCTTCATGGTCTTTCTCTGGACTCACTCAAACAGGTCCATGTTCTTCCTGTGCTGGTGATATTAAGGAAGCTTCCCAGTCTGGCCATTCACCAGACACTCTGGCAGTCACCCCCAAGGCCAGGGGCTCTCACTGCTGGGGCCAAAACCCCTTCACAGCAGGTGGCTCCAGTGAGCTGAAGGGTGCCCGCATGACTCCTTACACACCCCACCCGCATAATCAGACCAAGCTTCCTTATCAGTTTGACCCCAGATTTCCCATAGCAGGGCCTGAGATGTTTCATTCCATAAAGCCATTTAATCACAGCACAATAACACAGAAGTCCAACCTGGTGCCTCCAAGGAGGGATCCTGAACAAAGGACCCCTGATCTTTTGTATCCTTACCGTCTAAGGGTGCAAAAGTCTCAGCTCTTCCTCCTGAGTCTTCTGGCTGCTGTCCTGTCTCTGAGTGTCACCTGGATGGGCCACTGGTCCCTGGACCCTTTGTTATGCAAAGGGTCAGCTCCTCACGGCTTCTTGCCTGGGGCTCCCACCCAGAGCTCATCCTGCAGCTCCAACTATAGCTGCACCCCAGCTACCTGCACTGAAGGTATTCCTCAACAGGGAACTCCAGAGCTGGACACAGGACTCTGGGTGGGGTCTCACCAGGGCAGAGTAGAGGAGCAGAATCACCTTCCTCAACCTGCTGTCCACGACTGCTTTTGATGCAGCCCAGGCCAAGGCTGGCTTTCTGGGCTGCTAATGCAACCACAGCTTAAATGGGTCTCCAGCAACTTAAAGGAATTGCCTCCTTAAAGTCAGCTTCCCTTTCTGTTCAGGTGCTGAGGGAAGGCTTCCTCTTCTCCATGGGGCAACTCTGCTCAGCAGAGTCCTCCAGGGCAGCTCTAACCATATCTGAGGGAATCACTATCCTCAGGGTTTCCAGCCCCCAGAGACTCACAGAGGGTAGGAACAAGCACCACACCAAGTCAGAAAGCTCTACTCAAAACAACTGCAGGGTAAATCAAGATGTCATTCACAGTCCCATAACAACACAGCATTTAGGACAGCTTTACCTTCGTGGGGGAACCCACATTGTCCTGTGGCCAATGTATGGGAGGGGAAGTTACAGCCTTCTTTGTTTGTGTTTTCCCATGGAAATCAGTTTCACCTTCCCTCCTGCCAAAATTGTCAGCATTTCCCCTGTAAGCAGAGCTGTAGGCAATCAGCTTTCCCAGAGCACCCTCTGCAATTTCTGTACTTTAGACAACATTGGTAATCATTGTTCATGAAATCTACATAGCTCACAGGACACTCCCACTCTGTGCTGAGCACAAGCTGTGTTCTCTCTCTTGTAGCAGGAGAGGGGGTTTCTTTGCCCTATCAAAACATGTTTCATACATGGTTATTGACAGACTGTTTGTTTCTTTTGGAGAGGAAAGAGAAGATAAGTAGCATCTTTAGCACATCAGAAAAACTCAGTTTGGGGAGAAAATTGTCAATAACATTGATATTTCTGCATCCAGTCATTTCTCTAGAACTGTCTCTAGAAGAATGCAGCACTGCAAAAGCATCAGTACAAAATTTAACTAATTAGCCATTAAAAAAGAAAAAGAAATCCTTACATTAAAAAAGACCAGCTGCAGACTGATCCCTGGACACATCCTCCACTCATAAAAACTGAACACATAAATTCTCCCTCATTCTTCTGGGGTTCCCACATCAGTACCTTCACTGAAGAGCCATGAGGCAGAATTCAGCTGCCTGAGCAGGACTGCTGCAGGAAACACCAAATATGAGGAATGTGGATAGCTGTTTTATGAACATTCAAGTGACACCTAGCACAGGCAAAAAACCTCCATATTTCTGCAACAGATTATAGTCCAAGTAATATCCTACAGCATGGCTATTCCTGAATTCAGGAAAACAGGGCCTGCTCTGGTGAAGTATGTGAACCACAGTCCTTGTGAGTCTCATTCATGTCCCTTCAGCCTCAGTTCAACAACTGCTCCAGCCCACAGCTGTGTGCATGACAGGCCAGCCTTTTTTCTTGCATTCTCTCAAATGTAAGAGGCCCAGTTTCATAAATCAGGCAATAATGTGAGCACTCCAGCTAAACCTTTTCGTTACATTACTTGCCCTGTGTCACCTCTGTATGACAAAACCAGTTGCCAGGAACTAGACCTTTGCTACATCAGTGCTTTTAAAATGGTGAAACAGGGAAATGGTTGCTTTGTTCCTTGGAAAGCGCAAGACACTAGCACTTCAATAAACATCTGTGATTTTTCTCATCATTTTATCATAAAAACCTTCAGCCATTTGCTTTCTGTTGTTATTACACTTTAATAGCCCAGACATAAATATAGAAGCAGTCAGCTGTGTGACATCAGCACAGCTGTGCAGCTACTTTAATTGCTCAGCATGATGTCAGTCATCAATTCCAAACCTCTCCTACCAGATACCATTTTCCCTTATAAGATAACTTGTCCAGTACTGAATTTATATCCCAACTGTAATGTGTTCCAGTGAAAATTATTCCACTGAAACCACGTCAGGTTTTTGTTAAAGACTGGGCATCTAATAGGATACTTTAACTTACTCACACCCATAATAGCTCTTATTTGTGCGAGTCACAAGACAAATTTGACAAGAGCCAGGCAAACTCCCTCATTTACATGGGAACATCATCTTTACCTCCTACCTGTAACTCTGTCCCATGCTTCATTCCTACTTCCTCTCAAGTCCTTTCACACATGTCCCAGTTTGAGACAAATTCGGAGGAATGTCCAAATTTGAATGTCCTCTGACAGAAGCCAGGTTACAGCCCTCCCTCCCCCACCAGGTTCAGGGAAAAAAAAATTTCCTCGGGGGAAAGTGAAAGGAAAAACACCTATTTATTTAACAAACACAATGCACAATGGGAAAAGAATAATGCTAGAGAATAAAACCTCTTGCTGTGGAGAGAATCTGGTAAATCCCCAGAGTCCTTTCTTTGGGTATGGTCTCTCTCTCTCTTCTTTTTGGAGCTGGGTTGGCCTGGGACCCCTCTGGGCCTCAGTGGAAAGTTCTGAACAGTTCCAGAAGAGAAGAAGTCAAAGTCCCAGGGAAAAAAAAAATTAGCTCTGCGTCTCTCTCCGGAGAAACGGAGCCCAAATCTGGCTGAAAGGCAGCAAAGGGCGCTTCCTCCGTGCTTGCTGCTGCAGAAGCATGCAGAGAGATAGAGTGACCTTGGAGCACAAACTGCTTTGAAAAATTTGTCTGTATCTTTAACACCCAGTTTTAAAGACACAGAAAGGCACAGGAATCATGTCTGGATATGCAGCAGCAATAAGGGACACACATCATAAAGTCACCTCAAGACAACACAGCTCCTGTCTACTTGTACAGCTGTCTAGGGAGAAAACTTACACATCTTTATAAACATTCCTTATGCTTGTGACACCTCAGTACTCTGAATGGGCCTACTGAAGTACATTTCAGATTTTTTCTTTAAAAAAGGATGCTACAGCTATACTGTCTTGAAGAACTCATTATTGCCTCTTAAAAACCACACACACCATTTTTCTTTGCTTTACACTTGCTAAAGTGCCCCAAACAAAACTGTCAATTCATGTTTAAAAAAAAATAAGGCCCTAGTCTAAAGCAATTATATCCATGCATTTAAAAGCAAAAACTGAAATAATGAGATCAGAACAAAGGATTTACTTCAGTTGAATTTATTTGGCAGCATCATTTATGTTACTGGAGCTGGCATCAAAGTGTTACCTAAAATAAATCCTCATTATTTCCGAACAATGCACTACTGAGCAACAACATCAGTACATTAAGTAGCATTGCAATTACTGATATTGTCTCACTAAATAAATTCTATAGATTTTACAAGTGGTTCCAAAGCAACTAAAGGCAAAATTACAGAATAAATGAAGATAAATATGTCAGCCAGCACAATGATCCTGTGATTTTTATGTTTAAACCAACAATATTTTTGTTATAACTACACCACTGCAGAAGGAAATGTAACCACAGGATTCAAAGTTCCTATTAAAGAAAAACGATTTTTTTTCATTAACACAAAACAGTTACTTTAAGAAATCCTACTAATCCAGTATCACATTCTTGCAAGACTCTGCAGCTCTACCATTTCTGAAAAAAAAAAACTCCAATGACAAAATTGTCAACATAAAAAAAAAATTGTAACCGTTTATAGCTAGACAGCCTTTTTCTTTAAAATGTGTTCTACAAATCACTCTTGAATTTTAACATATGAATGGCTGTACATAAACTGTTTCTGTTATCAGCACTGCTTTCCCACCCAAGCAAAGCTGGTTCTATGGGCACTTTGAGAACAGCAGACTGACTGGACAGCTCTAGCTCTTCTGTGAACTGGCAAGCAGTCAGCATGTCTCAAAGAAGTCTAAAATAACTTTCCTAACCTCCCTTAGAAAAGATAACACCTTTGAGAAAAGGAACAATGATTTAATACAGTTCACACAAGAATTCAGAGGTCTGTAAGTCTCCACACTGCCAAATGGGAGCAGAACGCAAGGTAAAGAAGCACAACAAAGAGATGAGTTTTGTAATTGTTAGTACATGGTTAATTTCCCCTCCGTGCAATATTTTGCTCAGTCACCATGTCCGGGCCAAGAATAAAATGCCACCTAACAGGGGAAGGGTAGCATGCAGTCAGCAGACCATTGTATCACAGTGTTCCTCTTGAGAAGATGAACTGCCTTGAAAATATCCCTTCCTCCCCGCCAAAACATCATCTTGGTCCAACAGGCAGTTGTCAGATATTTTTCATTAACATGAAACATATGCTGGTGTTCACGCATGCAGTGCAATCCTTACTCCTGCAATGGAGAGAGCTCCTTTTTATGTTTGACTATAAGCCAAAAGCGTTTTCGTGCCCACACCTGTCTTCAAGAAGAGGATTTTGAAATGCTAGAATTAGAACTGAACCACATGTCATAACAGGAAAAGTTAAAGCATAAGTAGCCTCTCAGTGTTTGCTCATAAATGACCTTTATCAATGAGAGCAGCCCTACTGAACTGTGATGGACCAGTTATTGCAAACACACATGGCATGGACAAAGTATTTGGTATCTCTATTTATTGATCAGTATATTTTTCTGGCCAAAAATTTTCTGCTGTACCCAAAGAATTTTCTTGTTGCTTGACTCTACTTCTACTGATGGCAGGACAGGACAAAAAAAAAACAACAAAAAACCACAAAACACCATAAAAGAAATTCAAGCTTTGCAAAATGCCTGTGTTGGCTTTCACTCTTAGTCTTTCTTCACCTAGAAGAAAATTCCATCCTCAGTGCAATGCAAGAATTTATAATCCTTTTTCCTTATTTATTTAATTTATGCTCTAAGTACTTGTAGAATTACACATTAAAGATGTATTAAACTACACTGTCATTCTAAGACAAAGAAAAGTTAGTCAGACTTGGAACTTGAGCCTCAAGACAAATGTAACATTTTATTTAACGTAACTGGATATGAGAGGTGTAGTGGTTTGGTCCAAAATACTCATTACTGTTTACCTTCTGTGAGATAAGAATTAGGAGAAACGCAAAGCAGGCACCAAACTTGAAAGAAATATAAAGAGGTTTATTAACAGACCTAAAAGAAGGGAAAAAAAATTATACCACACCTTCAGAACACTTCTCTTCCCCCCACCTTTCTCCCTTCTCCTACTGACAATGTAAAAAGACAACCCTTGAGATGTTCAGTCTGTTTACCACTTCTGTAATAACCTTGTTCAGTCCATTTAGGAGGAGGAGTCTCTCTTGTCCATGCTATGAAAACATTATCACAACGAGACAGCCGCCCGGGCTGGTTCTCTGCTCGCATGTGAGTCCCCTCCCACGACTTGCAGCTTTTCCCACAACTGCTTTTGAGGGTCCACTCTTGAAGGTTTTTGGGGTACAATTTTAAGGTTGAGCTATTCAGAAACAAAAGTTCTCTTCACCCATCTCTGGGAGCATTTAATCACTAAGAATAGAGGCCCTTCTCCTTCCCTTGGAGCAAAGGGTCTTCCTCATCTTCATCTTTAGGACTATCTCTGGGAGCATCTCTAGGAACTGAGGTTTTCTCCTTTCCCATTTGGAGCAAAAGTCCTCATCGCTTCCATCTCTCCCTGTTCAGACTTCTCATGAAATTACAGCTGCGTCAGCATCTGCCTATCTCAGCGCAGGTGCTTTTGCTCACAAGCACGAGTTGAACACTCCACCCCCCATATCTTCATGAAATTACAACGGGTACTCTGATACATCATAGCTTTACAACAGAATTTCAGCTTTAAGCATCTCCTCTTTCTCTTCCCTCAGGTTTTCAGCTCTTCACAGCACTAAAAGGGGTAATCTCACCTAGGCCTTGCAGCTGGAATGTCACTTATCGCAGTGGAGGGGGGGGGAAGCCGAGCCGCTCTGGCTGCCCACAGCCCTGCTGTGGGGTGGTTCCGCGGGTGGAACAGGGCCCATCGGCTCCAGGATGGCCGTGGTCTGGCCCAGCCTGGCCCGAGCAGGGCCTGGCTGGGCCCACTGGCCCCCGCACGGGGCCCTCAGCCACCTGTCCCAGCGCTGGAAACAAGAGAGAGCTTGGTGGGGGGTTTCTATTCTTAAGTGTGGATCACAGAGGCAGTCACAATTTTAAGTGGCTTAAAGAATTGTCCATATTCAAACTGGCCAGCTGATAGGTTCTGTTAGGTCACAGAGGAAGCTGTAAGCACTCCTTTGCAAGAACATCACTTCCGGGACTGTGCTTGCTAACCCATGACAAGAGGCTACTACAGTCCTGGATTAATTACGAAGAGAAATTTCTAAAGAAGTACGAATGAAGTATTTATCCATTGCTTATGCAGAAAGAGAACCCATCTGTGACAAAAATTTATTTACAACTCTGGAAAAATGAGATTTTTGAACACAACCTAAAACCTTAGCAGAAAAGTCTTAATAAGATTAATTGAAGTCCATATGACAAAATCTCTCACCTTGAAGTTATTTGCCTTTTGCAGATTGCTGCCTAAGGAATATGTGGAGGCAGGATTTGCCATTCCCTCAGTTGCCTGCACTTTTATCACCTACTTTCATCACAGCCCTCTCTCTTTCACTACTGTAAGAGGATCAGTTGGGAATTTCATCAGTGTCCAGATAGGTAGGCAGATAGCAATTATCTTTCAATGAAAGCAGGTATTTTCAAACAAAAACAAAAGCAAACCAAACAAAAACAAACAAACAAAAAAACCAAAAAAAACACAAAACCCCCAAACCATACAAAACCCAAAAGAAACCTAAAAAAGCCATAAAACACACAACACAAAGAGGACTTAGATCTTGCTATTTCATTATTTTATTAAGAGTCTGTTTTGCACACACTCTGAACATCTGAACATTAATCTCCTGCAGTCAATGAATAATTTCATTCCTGTTTTGCCATTAGACTTAAGGACACAGTGTTTACACCTCTCTCAAAAGGTGACAAAACACTGCCTCTAGGACAAAAATCCACTTCTTTCAAGGATTTTTCTCACAAAAAAATACACTAAAAATAAATAATAATTGTATGTTTCTGGCACTAATATCTTCCCCAGCATTTCATCCAAACTTTTCTGTATTAACAGCTTGATTGACAACTACAAAAGCAAATTAATCTGGTATCCTTAGTCTACATGAAGCACTGGATGCAGACCAGATTCAGCTACTCATCTGATCCATATAGATAAAGTAATCAAAGTGCTTAAAAGAAAAAGGTCCTCCAACACAGCCTGAAGCATTCAGGAAGGAATGGTCATTATGTTTGAGGAAAGGTCCATTTCAGCTTCTAGATTTGATGTTCTGCTCACTTTAGGATCTGCAAGTCTCACAGTTTACCTAATCTCTAATTTCTAGTTTACCAAAAGGGTTATGTGCCCATGGCCCTAAAATTATAAACCCACTTGGCATCCTGAATTCCAGGTCTGATAGCACATAAAACCCCTGCATCATCACTTTGGATCTGTCATATATGTAATGGAAACCAGACTTATAAGCAGCACTGGTAAAATCTGCTGAGCAGTCTCTGAGACAGAATAACCTGCATGGTCAGGTAATGCAGACCATCCTCACACCATTTTGTCCACTATTTCAAAAAGATCACGGTATACTTAGTAAAAATCTACCCAGCTGCCCAAGGCGTACCTCCCATCAGGAGCTACTGCTAAATGTCTTTGAGGTCACCACTGCATGTGACTGCTATGGTGCTGCTGCTTCCTCATCAGCACAGTCACTGTCACAGCAATAGCTCAGGGACTGTCTAGACTGACTGTCACAGATTCCCACCACATCTCTTTGATGAACACATTTTCTCTTAGGCACAAGAATCTTTGTCATCTGAATGTCTTTGAAGCCAGACTAACACCCATTTGGAGAAACCAAAATACTTACATTAAACACTATAAATAGTAACTCTGTCTCACAGGTAGAATTTTACATTTTTTAACTCCCCTCTTCAACAAAAAAAATAGCTCAGGAGGATGGTATATATCAATACCGTAATGTAAAAGTAAATGAGGGAAGTGATATGCAAGGGGCCAATTTTATTGTATTTTTCTAAGTGAAGTTTGATCAAAACCCAGTAAGTATCTGAATTTGATGCACTTTTTGGATTTTGAACCTCCAGCTTGTGTTAAACTGGCATTTTGGACATATCTTAGTAATCCCCACCCACTGTCCTTAACCACAAGACAAAAAAGAAGCCTTTTTTTGATCATATACAAAATTTGATCTGCAACACAGTGTTTAGAGTCAACACATATCATCAGATAAATACAGCTTAGCCAGCAGTATGCCCCCCAGGTCCCCTTGTAACTGGTTACCATTGCATGAATGGGGTAAAGAAGAAACAGGACATGTAGCTTCTTGTCTGAACAAGACATCTCCTAGTGCAGCACAGCATCTCAAGTGGTACATCACCAAAAAAACACCTAATACATACTCACATACGTACACCTGATGTTTTTCCAAGATTATGAATGAGCAACATTTGTTAAAGGAGTACTTGACTGTGGGTGGAAGAAAAACACATGATCTACACTACAATGCAGTTTCTGCTAGCACCCTAAAAACATTTTCGGTTCTCAGCACTGAGCTGGGCCTAGCCTCATCATCCATTTCAGTAGCTCAGATTTCTTCCAATTTCTGTGCATAGAGGACATCTCAGAGTTTGCATATTGGTGTGTCAGCCCCATAAGAAGTTTTTGTAAGTCTATTTGCATACTGTGTCCTCTCTTTGATGGGAGGACACAGAAGCCAAGGAAAATGCAGGAGACATCACTCACCTGGATACTGAAAAACTTCAAGTGTCTTGAACTAAATCAGCTCTGCAGAATGAAAGGCCTTGTAACACCCCACACTTTCCAGTCACATAGAATTTTCAGTGAAATCAACTCCTTGCCTGCTTTACCTTGGCTTTTGATGCCAGCTAGAAGCCAAATTAAATCAGGCATCTATTTAGTAAACTTCCCTACATGGTTTTGCTCTGCATTTCAGTACACACTCAGCTGTTGCTGTAAGAAGGATTGATTATGTTTAAGAGCTTGCACTCAGCTGCTATGAATTTACGTAAGCCCATTATGTAAGCCAGAATTTGGGCTCCTTCTTACAGCAAGCTTGACACACCTCACATTTGTCTTCATGCTCAGTTTCTGTTTACAGTCACATCCATGATAACTTGTGAAGAAGAGTAATGCAAACGAGTTACTTCCTCGGTCCCTTGCACCCCCGATGCCACCAAAGGCTCCGGCTACACCTCATGGGGATACACTCCCTCCTGTTCCTCTGCTGCAGCACGCCGCACTCGCAAGTGACAGTAGCTGTGCAGTGAGAAACACTAGAGGGCAATAAATGCCCTTCAATAAGCTTAAGGGAGCCCTAAGGTGTACTTAACGCTTGGCTCCTTCTTAGTTTGGGCACGGATATTATCCTTCCTCGGTTGCACGCTCTAGTTCAGATCTCAAAGGATGTGCACATCGAACCTCTCTGGCCAGGCTACAGCAGCACTTGTGTGCTCACTGAACTGCTTTCCTTTCCATCTATCCTTCTCCCACCACCATTCCTTCTTCCCTTTAGAGAGTTATCCAAGTCTTTCAATGATGTAATCTTTTCCACGTGGTACATTTGTTTATCAGCTTTGCCATACTAAAGTACCTACCCATAACTGGAAAAAATTGCTTCAATGGAAGACAGGATTAAGTCTTGACAGTGGAGAGGGAGGAAGAGGGGAGTTCCGCTGATTTCCTTACAGGATTCTGCTAAACACTAGTGAATAGTCTTACAGATTTATGATTTTTGATCAACAAATCCACTCTTAGCTCTAATATGTTCTTCCCATGAATCGTTTTCATTTCTTCCCAATAATAATCCTGAACAGAACAAATGTAATAGTCTTCTCACTTATATATGAAGATGCTGTTTTCCAAAAAGGGTGAAAAAAATCCCAACCACAGAGCACTTGAGCGTGTCACTCACCTATAAACTTGCATATGAAACTACATAAAGAAGAAAAATACAAAAAGAAGTTGTATGCAAGCATTCCTTTTTACTGTTTCCTAAATTTGTCCCAGGTTTTTAGGGAGAATAGTTTTGCCACTTGAAAATTTTCATACCAGTTGAACAGGATAAATCACATTCTACTGGGAAGACCATTCCTCAGGTGTTTCATAATTTAAATTTAACATGTTTTCTCAGTGCCTAAGAAGCGTAACAGTTCCCAGAGGGGGCAGAAGGAGTTGTAGAAGGATTTTTCAGGATTCATAATCCGAAGTATGGTAGAAACATTTAAGAAAAACAGTAAATAGTGAGGACCTGTTTTGCCTATTTTCTTGGCTTCTCTTCCCACCTCCATTTTCCACCCACCTTATCTAACTCAGAAGTACTACATAAAGAAACTATTTAAGAAACATGCAAAAATCTGCTAGCCTTCTAAAAAGCCATAGTACAATTAGCTTGGTCTAGACTGCTGTGAAGTTGTGTCTTTTCAATAAAATACAAAATATTAGTGGCTGTTCATTTAATATTTCCCATTTAATGAAGGGATGGAAGTGAGCATCCCAAAGAGGATGGGAAGCCATGCTGAAACATGCAGATCTTATCTGCAAAGACTTCATGTGTCAATGAGCAAAATTTTAAATCCAATTTGTCTGAAATGTCTTATTATTTTGCCTTACAAATTCATTAAAGGTTTTTAATTGAATAGTTGTGCAATATGTATTTGCTGCCAAACATTATAGGAATGTAGTGTTAAAGAGGATCTTGAAAATTCTAACATAAAATGTGCTCCATGATATAGGCAGGCTTACAAGCTATATTTCTCCATTTTGACATGCTCATACAACAGCAATAACAGTCTTATTCTTGATGGGAATCAGTCCCCACACAAAGAAAAAGAGAGGTATGAACTGTGAGGAGTGTGTAGGAACAGCTGCCTCGCATAAGAGCTCTGGGATGTGGACAGGCTTAGTCCTTGCACAGGTCTCCTGGAGCTGCAGACCAGCCCAGGTTGTGGTGCTTTGTGTTCTATCTCTTGTGTTCAGGCTGTAGCAGTATTTCCAAAAAAAGGGAATATAATTCATACACTCATGTGTTCATCCTTCCCCTTCCCCCACTTCAACCCCTTTTCCTCCTTTCTTTTTCCCTTCTCCTTTCAGGCTTCTCTAAGCCCTCTAAACCCTTGTGGATCTTGAATACAGAAATTGTTCTTAATTAACCTGATCAAGACAGAAGCAAAAAAAATGTACCTTCTCATACAAAGCCTTGCCCTGGCCCAACAGGCCAGGAATTGTGCATGTTCTACTCCCAGCCTTAGGCTTTTGGGAAAAGCTCATGCACACACACACACACACAGAGGAACAATGGCAATGGGGGACCCCAAATAATCCCCTGCCCAGCTACTCCCATGCTCATCCCAGGAGCCATCAGCCCATCAAAGGCCCATCTCTACAAGTCCCAGGAGAACCTCAGCCCCACTGCCCAGACATTGACGCATCAAGAAGGGACAACAGGAGCATCTCTCCAGAGTATGTTTCGGGCTCTGCCTAGGATTATTGGGCACATTATGGGATGCAAGGGAAGCGCATTTTGTGATTGCACAGGACTTACTGTAGGTTTTGTGAGCAATGGGGCAAGCATGAAAGAATGGGTAAGGGAATCAAAAGGGCTGATCACATATCAGCAGGTGTCTTCTCAGGATACTTGTCTGGCCCTGTGCTGCACCTTCTGTTCGGTCTTCTCAAACTATGTTTACCTGAGGGGAGGGAACCTCTCTATTCTCTGTGTGTGTGTACATGTGCATGTGTGCAGGGCTCCAGCTACAAGCATCTGGAGAGCAGGTTTGCAAGTCAGCATGCAATCTCCAGCAAATATCAAGGATGGCTTGCTGGTAGGTAGGTGAAGCACCCTGGGAGCCAACAGACTGCCTGTCTCCAAGAGTGAGGCCTCTGGAGGAGCTGGTTTTGGAAGGATCAGTGGGATCCTAGCCAGCTGCTAGGGCTTGGCGGTCAATAGAGACCCCCATCTTTTTGCTGTGTCTCTCCAATGAGAAGACCATGGGGACTTGGCTATCAGGAGGACCCATGGGGTCCTGGCAAGCTGCACATGGAGGTCTGGACCCACAGTCAGAGGGATGCTGTGGGTCCTGTGGGCCTCTGTGTCCAGGCAGCAGAAACTGGGGAAGCTGGGGGCCAGGGACAGCTACCTGGTAGTCTGCATGCCTAAGTCCTGCTGCTGGAGAGATCCATGGGGTACATATATGTGTGCATATATAATGATATATTTAATTATAATTAGTAATAATTGATGGCAATTATTAGCCATAATCCTATAATTGTTAGTAGTTAATATATAGTAATGACATAACATATAATTAATATATTGATAATATATAATACATGGGGTGTGGAGAGAGAGAGAGAGAGAAAGAGAGAGAGAGAGAGAATTATGTAATAATGTTTCACACTAAGAGACCTTCACCTTGTTCAGCAAAGAGGGGAACAAGATGAGGCCACTGGTGCCACTTGTGTGCCTGTCTGTGTTGATCTGCATGGTCAGGCAGGTACATGCCTGTTGCACATGGGCAGGGTGGTGCATGCAGTGTGTGCATGTGCATGCACATTCCCTTACTGCCAATGCACACAGCCTCAGCACTGGTTAGAACCAGGGGTAAAAGCTGTGGCAGCATCCCCTCTGTTGGGCTACTGGACCCCGCTGCCCTCTGCAATATACAGATTATATCTAGAATTCTCTATATATTCTAGATGTTCTTATAACCATCCACTCTAAAAATAGCTAGCTATGACATCACCTTCAAAAAGTGCTTCTATTCCCAAAGTCACTGACTGTTTAGATACATTTTGATCTCTTCAGTGGCTGTGCAGAACTAGACCCTCTTGTCTGCACCAACACCCACTGTAGCTCATGTGCCCCATGAGGCTTGCTGGAAGATAAGATCTACAGCATAAGTTACTGGTACCTGTTAAAAAAAATAAACATACCCTAAACTTTTGAAGTGACAGATTTCAAACTGGCAACTAACCATATCGTTTTCTGCAAAGCCTTTGGTGTCAACTACAAAGCACTGAAAATTGGAAAAAAATAAAGCACTCCATTTTGTTACATAGGAGGGGTAGAAGCAGAACAATACTATACCTAAAAATGTTTGGATTTTGATTAACTGTGTTTCAGGAAAACCAGTCAGCTGAGGCAGATTATTAGAGAAACACACCAACAGTTCCCAGAGAGCCTAATCCACCTGGATGGCCACTATCAACAGCCTTATCAAGAAAGCCAACTGTAAGCATTGATAAACATACTCTAAACCAAGTGACTTTCTGCCTCTCCTGGGAGCACTGTGCCTGGGTTTCCCGGGAAGGGATAAGGTTCTGTACAAGACAATAATTCTTCCTTACCTTTGCCAAGAGAGTGAAAAACTGTTCAACCAAAACCAGAACAAAGTCTCATAAGGTTTTCAGATAATTTTCATACACTATTTTAACTTTTCTTCAACTTCAGTATTTCCAACCTGTATGCCAGGAAGCTAATAAAACACTTCCGTTCCTTAACAATAATCTCACTAGTACAAAAAAACCCACCAGCTAACCTAAGGACAGAGTCAAATACTAGGATTCTCAGTCAGAATTAGGGAGAGGAAAGAAAATAATTCCTGCTGATAAATTCTGACTTCCTGGGTAGCATGTCATGATCATGGCAAATAAGAAAATCTAGCAGCAGGATATTAAGGAATCTCAAACCCAATTTTCTTTCTTTGCATAATGTGGAATAAACTAAACAGTGGCCACTCTGCTCATGCTTTTCTATTGTCACCTCCTCTCCAAGTGATGCAACTGGTACACATTTTCCAAGTCACATACCGCCATATTTGTATCATGGCCCTAAAAGATTAAAATACTTCCTATCTTCCCAGAAATCCTATAGCAAAATTAAGATATTCCATTGCCACTTGTCCACTCAGGGACATATGGTGAGAGTGTGGGCAGTATAGTCACCTGATACATACCAGTCAGTCATTTGCATTTAATGGTTTCTCTTTCAGGAAACCTTTTGGCCCAAACACAGTCTGTCACTGCCTGAGACAAACTCCTCACTTACAAACTCCAGACAGTAGACACTTGTTACGTCTCATTACTTGCCTTCTCTGGTAAGAAGTACTTTTTCTCCTGACTCTTTCATCCACTGATCAGATTTCCTCCTATCTTTCATCGGGCTCAAGAAACAGAGATTAGTGAAAGCTTTCCATTAGTATTGAAAGGCTTGAAGAGAAGCAACAGAATGGAAAATTTTGTCACAGAAAAAAAAAAAAGAAAAAACCAAACCCCACATTTAAGGTGACATTTTGTTTTTCTAGCCAAGAGATTTGGTTCCATTACAGACACTGCCAGCTTGAGCTAAAGTTAGATTCCCAAAAAGCATGCTGTTATACTGCCCCAGAACAACAGATTCTCCAGACCTGGAAGAAAACAGTGTTAAGGGGCTGGTCTTGGTCTGTGTATTTTAGCCAGTAGATGTAATCTTTTTGGACTTCAGCAGAGCTTTTGATACTGTCTCTCACAGTATCCTTCTGGACCAAGTGTCCAGCATTCAGCCAGAAAATCACTTCATGCAACAGGTAAGCAACTGGGCTCATGGATAGAGCACAAAGGCTAATAGTGAATGGGGTGGCATCAGATGGCATCTGGTCACTAGTGGGGTTCTGCAGGAATCCGTCCTCAGCCCTGTGCTTTTCAGCATCTTCATAATGGCTTGGATGCAGGACTGGAAGGCACACTAAGTAAGTTTGTTAATGACAGTAAATTGGGAGGAGCTGTCAACTTCCCTGAGGGCAGAGACATCAACAAATGGAGAGATGGGCAATCACCAACTGTATGAAGTTTAAAGAGAGCAAATGCTGGATTCTGCACCTGGTATGAGGCAACCCTGGTTGTGTATATACTGGGGAATGAGATGCTGGAGACCAGGGCTGTGGAAAGGGACCTGGGGGTCCTGGTTGATGGCAAGGGGAATCTGAGTCAGCAGTGCCCTGGCAGCCAGGAGGGCCAACCCTGTCCTGGGAGGCATCAGGCACAGCATCGCCAGCTGGGCAAGGGAGGGGATTGTCCTGCTCTGGTGAAGCCTGATCTTGAGCACTATGTGCAGTTTTGGGTGGCCCAATATTAAAAAGACACTGAGATGTTAGAGAGTGTCCAGAGGAGAGCCATGAGGATGATGAAGGGTCTTGGAGGGGAAGCCATATGAGGAGCAGCTGAGGTCACTGGGTCTGTTCAGCCTGGAGAAGAGGAGACTGAGGGGAAACTTCATTGCAGTCACAACTTCCTCATGAGGGGAAGCAAAGGGGCAGGTATTGATCTCTTCTCTGTGGTCACCCGTGACAGGACTCAAGAAAATGGCCTGAAGATGAGTCGGGGGATGCTCAGGTTAGGTCAGGAAAAGGTTTTTCACCCAGAGGATGGTTGAGCACTGGAACAGGCTCTCCAGGGATTTGGTCACAGCACCAAGCCCAGAAAAGTTCAAGAACATTCTGAGGCACATGGTGTGATATCTTGGGGCTGTCCTGTGCAGGCCTAAGAGCTAGACTCAATGATCCTTGTGGATCCCTTCCAAATCAGGTTATTCTATGATTTTATCTATTAAATACTAGAGTTTCACTGTATTCCTTTGCATCTCTGTTCTCCTGTTACCAGTTCCCCAAACATAAATTTAAAGCCTGTCTGGCTTCAAATCAGAAAAGTCTGGCTTTAAGTCAGAAAAAGCAGAAGACTGGTGAACCATGGAAGGCACTGATCAGCAGAGAGAGCGCTGCATCTCAGGCCAATGCAACCAAAGGAGAGGGAGGTAAGGGGGAGACAAGAGGAAAAACCTCACTTGGCTGATGAAACTGCATCTCAGTCCTGATCCAAGTTTCTCACAGTGAAGCTCACATAGACAAGCGACAGGCTTTGCCATCTCACACCACCAGTACTATCCAGAATAAAAACTATTAGGACAGTAGTAAGGGACTAAAGAACTCACTACAGAACTCACTTGCTACAGAACTCATGCCCTCAGTGCACAAGTTACACACTTACACTTCAAAACACTTATACTTGCATATATATACATGCACATATTCAAGTCATGAGTGTACATATATATACACATATAGATGCATGCTTCGAATTACAGGCAGACTCACTCACTGTTACTGTTTTGTCACCATCCCACTACAGTGAATTTAAGGAAAAAGCAGACAATAAGTGGCCTTGCCTTAAAATGGAAATTGCCTTAAAAATACTTTTAAGCCTGAGGGCTTGCAACAGAGACAACTAACAGCCAGCCTAGAGCACTGGCTACACTAAAGTTTTGACCCACTGGAAAAGCAGGCTGGAACAAGCCAGGAGAAGATACGGCGTCATACATGATTGAGCAGTTGCATTTCCAGATGTCACAGGATCTTTCCTGACTAGATGAGGCTTAGATCTCCCACTTTTGAAATTGGCAAATCCTAAAGGAGTTTCAGGTGTCATAGAAAGTAGTTCAGCTCTCGGTGTGCCTAGGACTGTCCACATTTCTCAGGATCTGATCTTTGGGTTTCATTCCCAGAATGATTGCTTCCTCCTCTTACCTCCTTTCTCTTGCTCAGCTGAAAAGCACAGTTACCTAGCCAGAAGAACATCTTTTGAGTCCAGAAAGACCCATTTCCTTAGATCCTATCCAGAATTTCAAACAGTGCCCCACTATAGAACAACACGCTCACACCTGCACAGAGATAATTTGAGTACAGAATACAGTGTATGCAGGCTGATTATTTTTATTACTTTTCCCTCCTCCCTCATTTCATGATCCTTCATAAGGGTATCACAGTGCCTCAGCAGGACCAGGGACACTATCACAGGCAGCTTTTGGTTAAAAGGAAGATCAATCCATGCTGATAGGGTGACTTTAAGGCTCAAAGGAATCAGACCAGCTGAATTTAGTCACCAGACTGCTACCAAAGTCACAACATTTTCATAGAAGTAGAAAAATAGTGCAAGGTACTTGTGAAGAGGAATAAGGAAGGACTAGCAGACACTTCTTACAGCGACTGTCCTTCAGTTTTGGCACACTCCAAGAACTACAGGTCACCTTATCAGGAGGCAGAGGCTGCTCATGCATGAGCATCATGGTCCAGTGGACGTGTGTCTGCCCATGGCAGGGGTGTTGGAACTAGATCATCTTTAAGGTCCCTTCCAACTCAAATCTTGCTGTGACTCTATGGTCCTTGTTCTGGTTGACCTAAGGGGCAGAGCTCTGAATTGAGCATATTCAAGAATAACAGGGGTAAAACTGAGCCAGGCCTTGGGCACGGTAACTTCTTAACTCTTTCTTGAACAGCTTAAACTAAAGTTATTTAGAAAAACAAAAAACCAAAACACACAAAACCCCCCATTCCCTATCCCCCTTGCTATCACTTGTCTATCATTTCCTATGGGAAATATAGCATCTGTTTGTAGGACTAGACCTCTCCCAGTGTGTAAGTCTGGAAGAGCAGGGCCTAAGCCCTTGCATTGCAGATCTGTCTATCCTAGACAGATACCCTGAGCCTGAACAGAGATCCAACCCAATGCCAAACCCTCCAGGGCCCATACCAAACCTCCCAAGCATGTAGCAGGCAACAACAGACATACCTGAACTACTGACAATTACATTCATCATTCTAGTGCCCCACACCAACACTTAAAGAAATTAATTCTTAATTTCTATTAAAAATTATAATATTAGAGTCAGACTATTGGCTTGCCAAAACCTCTGCAAGAAGTTTGGAAACCCCTTCAGAAAGTCAGTCATTCCACATCTGAGGTTTTGTATGGTCTCTAGCTTTTCAAAGATTTCACAGCCCTCAGAGGAGTATCAGGGTGTTTACCTTATGTCTTAATTAATTCCCTAAATAACAGAAAAGGATGTTTGTACCTTAGAATAAAAGTATTCATTTCTAAACTTTCATTACAATAGGAAAAATGAAGGAGAACACATTCCTGGGTGGCCATATCATATATTTTCATGGCAGAAATAAGTTTTAGCTTGTATTATGTGTTTTGAAGTGTCTGAAACGCAAGCTGTCAACAGTGTGGTGCTTGTTTTGAAATTTTACATTTTTAAAAGGTTGGTTATGACAGCAAAACTTTTTACCACTAACTCTGTCATTCATTATGTGCAGTCACCACAATCATAATTGCAAGGAGTTGTTTTCCAGGACTAGTGAGCAAGCATATTTATTGGTGTATCAGAAATAGCTTATTTTTCATAGTTATAATCAGAAGGACTCCAAATGGAAGATGAGCATCACCATGTGGGAAGCTGGGGGATACAGAATAGAAACATGAAAACCAGCATTAAATTTATTCCTTTCGTTAGCTACCAATACAAACTGTTTACAAGAAAACCTCATCATCTTTCTGTGTCTTTCATCACTGTCATTGAATGTTGACCCATATGTGCCCTCTCTTTCTTTTTCCATCCAGCTCCTACGCTTCAAGCTTTATATCAAGCTATCCAAGTGGCAGTATCAACAACTAAAATATAGAAGTAAGGGGTATTTTTCCACAAGAAAATAGACACAGGTAGCACCAAGGATGTACTGGTATTTAAAACTCAAGTGGACTAAGGCTGCTGTTAGCCAAGCTCTCCTGAGGCCTGAGGTTAACACAGGCTCTTAAGAGCCACCAGCATATTCTTGTTTAATTGACATCATCTATGCCAAAACATATTTAACATCACAATTATTACCAGGATTCGGTAGAAAGACGTAAAACTGGGACTGAATTTCTGAGTCACCGCCGTGGCTCACACCACCCTGTAAGTTCTTCCAGTGCACTGAGTTCAAAACAGCCTGAAAATGGTGATGGCTTCGGTGCATGGATCTCCCTTATGGCAGACAAACCGTGCATTTGCTCCCACACATGTATACAGACAGGAAACTAAATATGCAATTACCCAATTTGCAAGTGTGACACATGTGCACACATCTATGAGGACACACCCTTTCAAGGCCCATCCTGTATTTCCCCAAATTTAAGTCAGTTTATTTCCTCCCACAGACACTGATCCTGCTTGCCAAATAAAATTCTGGAAAAAAACAAGAAATGAGTAGCACTGGTCGCTCTGGCTGTTTATGATCCAAAATGTTTTTTACTCAATTAGTGCTTTATGTAGGTTCATTTAAAAAAAAAAAAGAGATTTAAAAAAAAAAATAAAAGCCAAAAAAAGGTGGTAATAGGAACAGAAAAGTAAACGTCAACCTTTTTTTCTGGAAGTCAGCTACTCAGAGGGAAAAAATAATGTGAAACAGTATTTAAGAGGAAAACAAGTCCAGGGAAGAAGCCCATTCAGTGATGATGTTTTACTGTTACAGCTTATTTTAGGATAAGTCAGTACTGCTGGAAAGTAGCAGAAATGAGTAAGTTGTTTCTGAAGTCATATCAATGATAAATGATTAAAAATTTAAACCAAACCAAAACAACAGAACTAACAAGCTTCTCTTTATTATCTTCCAATATATACGGCAAGATTGAGGAGGAGAGAAAATACCTGCACACTACAATTACAATAATATTACCTACTGTATCAGCCTATCAGGCATTTTAGCTACTCCAGTGACTGCCAGAGATAACAACTGACAGAAACACCAGTATCAGAGATACAGAATAAAATAACAATTGTTGAAGTAACACCAAATAGGAACAACTGTTTTTCACAGGACCAGCTGCTCAAGTGTCCAGCAAACCCTAGGCCTTGGTGACAGTCGTGTGCTGGTTCCAGTGAGTGCAAACAGGGGAGGGGACAAAGAAGGCTGGCCTGAGCCTCAGCCCCTGCCCAGAGACAGGAGGCTGTGCCCTGCCTGGCTCCCTGCCACGTGCCACAAGCATCTCCAGTGAACAGACAGGCACCATCATCCCCTTGTGTGAAACTCAGTGGCACTGAAGTGTTTTGTTTCATTTTTATTTGGAAAGGTCATTCTAGGCCACTTGAGTTGAACAAGATAGCTGAAATATGTAAAGTGTACAGTAAGAGAATTTACCCCAACTTTATCTACAGGAGGCTCATGTGGAGGCAAAATGCTACGAAGACAAAAGTCAATTGTAAAGCCAAATCAGCCCAGACACTGACCTCTGCTGCTGTAAGGGAACCATTCTCAATGCAAGAGCTGTAGATTCACACACACACAGATTTGAACCGTGAGTTTATCAACACAGAGCTGCAGCCTTGGGCTATCATTACATCCTGAGACCATCCTCCTAAAATCCAGCCCCAGACTCTACCTGCAGTCATGAACCAACACGTGGACTTTCAGATTATTATTATTATTATTATTATTATTATTATTGTTTTGTATTGATGATTATTCTGTTTATGATCCAGTATTGGCAGCAGAGGATGTAAAGCTGAAGACTGTCTTTTAGATGGAGACTAGACTGAAGTGTAACAGTAGGCTCTCCTTTGAAATGAAGGATCCCAGGCACCAACATAACTTTAACAAAGCAGTGTCAATGCAACACTGGATTCTGACCTGCAGGGACAATTTCTGGAATATAAGAAAATTAGATCTCAAACTTCTCAAGTCCCTTTGGAAGACAGACACTGAAAATCAAAGGCAACCCTAACCTCCAGGACAGGTGCTCTAACCTACCATGCTGAAGCTCCAGAGAAAGGCAGGCATAACCCTCAGTTTAATGTTTCCTGACTGTTTTGGCACCCTGAACATTGTGTGATCTTTACAGATCAGCTATGAAACCTACAATCTAAAGAAGCCTAAGCCCCAAATAGCTATGATCACCTGTTAGAGCCTGATGACCTTCTCTCCAGATTCTCTAATCTTCATACACACATACGTAAGCAAACACAGTGAATCTGAACTGTGTAATTAACTTGTATTCCATGAAGCTTTTTTTTTAAATTTCACTGCTCATTATTCACCATGCACACATCAGTACTAATGAAGCAACAATTTGACCTGTACAAGAGGAAGTGGGTTGTGATTTGCTACCAACAAACATCCCCATTATCAGCGTGCTAATCAGCTCAAACATTTTTGTTGCTTACCCACAAAGCATTTTGGAGCACATTGAGGACTGGCTGCTGCCTTGGGACCAGAGCACCAGGGCCACCTCATGGCCCCAGCCAGGGAGCAGGGCAGGCTGGTGGGCAGCCCTGGCTCTGGGTTTCAGGCACCTCCCTGAGGAGGGGTCAAGGCTAGGCTAGCACATCAGTGCACAGGTCAGGCACCACACTGTCCATGACCAGGCAGGCGTGTAACAGACTCTTGTAGAGCAGCTCAGGCAGCAGTGAAGACCTGGAGTTGAACTGAAATTGAGGTCATGGGCCACCCCAGGTGAGGCTGCTTAAGGCCACTGGGAGCTATGAGTCCCAGTAAAAACTGTTTGTAGAGTCAAAACAAGTCTCATGAACAAAGGAACCATCATCCTGCAGCCTCTTTCAGGGCTTAAAGGCACATAAAGGCACCTGACATTGATGCCATTTTCGAAATTCCTTTTGAGAGTCTGGGGGAAAAAAGTTAATAAAAACCTTTTGTTCTCCCTCTTCATCTGTTCCTATCTCAAAGAAAAAGCCAAGCAGATAACATCAAACTTACATGGAAATTACTCTAGAAGGATGTAATTAAATATGACTCTGGATGGGTCAATTTCAAACACCTGGTTTTTCACTGGATGGCATGAAGAGCAGACAGGCATCTGCTCTGCTTGCAGTGCTCATTAGCAACCTGTCTGTCCCTTAGAATTATTACCTTCGTGCTGAGTTTTGGGGCTTTACCATGGAGGTTACAGAAACCTCACCCCAATTTCAGCAGTTGGGGCACACATAGTGGTTCCCTTTCATCAAGATACCAAACCAAATTACTGGTTCTCCTTTTTGTCTATCAAATATATTTTTAGCACTATTTTTTTCAAGCTCTATGAAGTGGACTAGCCTATACTTATCTTTCCAAAGAAAAGCCTCTTCCAGCCAGCTCAAAATCTGGAAGTTTACGATACGCCAGAGGAAGACAGAAATCATAGCTTCTAAGTATTATGCCACATTAGCCGTAAGGAAGAGAGAATCATTATGGCTATTTTATACAGACCAGCTGCAAAGGCAGCAGCCACAGCACTTGTTACCACATGGCTATTTCAGGACTGCAGATGTTGGCCTTACCAGCCCCAGGAACCAGCTGCAAAAAAGGATCCCCAGGAAAGCATTTTCTTTCTCTTCTCAGTGAGAAACACTAACACAGAGACTTAGATGCATCCAGAAAGTTAGCTGTGACATTTCTGCAGAAAGATATTGTTTCCTCTAAACTTCAAAGGACTCTAGGTTTGTACATCAGAAACTGGAGAGTACTTTTGATAGAGCCCAGCATTTTAAACAAAGTGGTGGGGCAGATTTTCTGTAGGAAAGGGTTAAAGAGCACTGACCCTGCCTAAACACAGCGTTCTAAAAGGCCCAGGTGGCTTGGTGGCTGAGGCTAAAAAAAGCTGCAGCCACATAGTAGAAGGGTAAAGGAAAAATGCTTAGAAGCTTAATTTTTCTTTTCCTGACTGCTAGAGAGGATGGGAAGGGCAGTAAAGAAATCTCCCCTGGGTTATAAAAGACTACTATGTTACTGTGTTATGCAGAAAACAAAGATATGGAGATAACTGTGGGAGAACTTGAAACTGACTTTCTCATTAAAAATTTAGGTATTTGGTAGAGTAGGGGGTTTCAATGCTTTATTTGGAGCAGAAAAATTGGAGGGGGAAATTGGAAGAAAAGAAGCGATGTCTGCATATTGAAACTGCCTAGAAAGAGGGGAAGCAAGGATGGGAGAGAAACCTCTGGCAGGCTGACTAGAAGGTAATTCGCACCATATAGCTCTCCTCTTGAAGGACGGTGCCGCCACCCTAGCAGAATTAGCTCAATGATTCTTTAAACTTCTCTCTGCTCTCTGGTACCTTTTACTGAGACATTTTACTGACAATGAAAAACTTGCCCTTCAAGGCTTCGGCACAACTGGTGACAGATCATTAGCACAAAAATGCAATCTCTACACCAATTACTTCATTCGTTGATTACATGAGGGCACAAAAACATTATTTACTGGGTTTGAAAATAACAACTCAACAAGCAATATAAACTTAAATAAAATGGCTCATTACTTTGTTTTACCTGTGCTGGAATTTAGGTACTTTTGCATAACAATGCAAAACTTGGTTTTGTTAATTAAAAGACCTTTTTCATACTCAGAGCTCATAAAAAATAACGTTTGTTTTTATGACACAAGCTTTCTCTACTTGCACAAAATTGCAATGGAAAACGAGTTAAGCATTTTTAAAGGGAAAAATAATTAAATACTAACGATATATTATGGTACTTAGGTGTGAGACCCAGATTAGTTTCAACAGCAATTTATTTAATTTGAGCCCATGCATCCCACATAAAGCACTGTCTCCCCTCTGTGATGGGACTGAAGTATTTAATATCTTGTTCCCTACTGGAAATGTGAGAATCTTTACAGAGTGCCTTTGTGAAGCAGCTCCTTTACAGATATAACGTATTTCTCTGGAAACAAAACCAATCTGACAAATTCCTTGACCATCTGACGAATCCTGAGGCACGTTTTAATGCCAAGGTAAAAAGATTAGTTTGCCCCCGTGTTACTGAGCCCAGTGGACTGTAGACTACATCTACTGCTGCAGCCTCTGGGGAAGTGTTTGCGGCAGTGTGCTCAGCTTTGAGCTCAAATACCCTCTACACAGGCAATGGAAAGTGTGACATTTCAAATCCACTACTGAGTATACTGAAGGTGCTGAGGAGAGTACCAATCCTCTCATATGGATGTCCCTGTACAGCAGGTTGCATAAATTTAACTTAGAACCTCACCAAAAGCTTTTGTGTCTTAGTGAGCCTGGCTATCCCTGCAAGACAAACAGGCTAAATTAAAACACTTGAAGGTATTTTCTTGGCGCATGAGAAAATGTGAAGTTTTGGAAGGAGTTCTTAATTGAGACTCTTTGACTCAACTGGTGGTTCTATGGCCTGCTGGTACATAAATTTCGCATGTGTGTACATATATATATCTATATACAAACACATTCATATACATAAGGCCGTGTACAGAAAGAGCAGGAACAGTCTGTCCTAGGGGCACACTTGCATGCCTTGCCTATTGCAAAGCGGTGGGTATTGCTTGGATTACTGAAAGAATAAAACAATCATCTGTACATCTGCTATAATGATTTGCTTTGAAGGCTGCAGTCTAGATGAAAAGGGACTGTGAGGATCAGAGAGCAGTGGATTATACCACTTGTTACTTCTCCAGCGGGAAGCCAACTCAAAATACCAGTACATCTGCTAACTCAATGGCAGATGTGCCAAATCATCAGTTCAGTTCACTGGTGATTCCTCTTACCTGGCTTGTCTTATAATGTCACCAGCTTTTGGAAAAAGCACCTGATAAGACAAGGCTGAGGTGCAGAGGCCTCTCAGAAGACAGGGACAGTCCCATTGGTAAGCCTGGACCTGTCCCAGTACTTGCCATTGGCAGTGACAAAAGGCACACAGCTAGGGGGAAGTGTACAACCAGAATGAGTGGGGAGCGATCTTTTCCTGCAGCATGCATGCACTCTCCAACGACTCAGCTCAGTCAAACCTCCTGAACAACTGATAACTAGTATCTAATAATGGAGGATACCATTCTCTTCAACAAATTTGTCCCATTTCCCTTGAACACGCATAAAACATAGAATCAATAACATCCTGTGATAGGCTTTTCTGCTGCTTAACAAGAAGTTTCGAACCTGAGCACTGCCAGTGATGCCATGATGACTTTTTGTCTTCTCTTCTATACCCCTTTTATATACCTTTTTATAGCTTTTGTATTCTTAGTGTTTTTTAGCCTACATTCTCAGACTTATTTGTCAAGCTCGGAGACTAAACATCCTAGAAGCATAGTAGTTAGGGATCAGTGTGCCCCAGACCTCAAGGTCCTCTCCAGAACACATTCTGTAAACTAAGATAGAACCATCCAGGGGAAGGTTCCTTGGGGAGGGGGGCTCACTTGAGCCTCTCATTGGGGAATCTTTGATAGATATGCTAATTAGTAAGGCATGTAATGTTATACCAGATCTTTTGGGGGTAGACATTGCAGTGTGCATTTCAGTGCATTTGACCTGGACATGGTGCACCTAAGGATCCTTAAAATAAATACCAAGGTAAAATCCCTTTTTTCCCTTCTAACTGTATTTGATTCTTGATTTTAAGACCAGGAAAAGGCATCACCAGTTTCATTGAATATTCCCTATTTCTACATTAGAAGGGTCACTAAGCATCTAACCTCGCTCACATTACCTGTGACGTTTCAAATATTACATATAGGATCTGCTTCTCTCCCTTCCAGCTGAGGAGTTGAAGTCTCTTGAGATGATTTCTCATCCAGAAGTCATTGCATACCTCTGACCTTTTTTCCTTCAGTTTTATTATCTCTTCTGGAGGTAGGCTTGGTGGAGGATTAAGTGGAAAAGAGAAATACAGGATGAGAAGCAATATCATAAGAGTACACAATATGCCAGGTACAGGTGTAATCTGAATTTATACAGTGGTTCAGGGCTGTCTGTTCTGGACTTTAGCATTACTGTGCACTGAGCTGACAGTAATACAAGTGACTACAACAAAATCATACAATCACAGGATGGTTTGAGTTGGAAGGGACCTTATTATCTAGTTCCAACCCCCCTGCTGTGGGTAGGGACTCCATTCCCTAAACCAGGTTGCTCAGGGCTCCATCCAGCTTGGCCTTGTCTATGTGCCATTCCTCAGAATTGTGGGAGGACAAACAATGCCTTGTGTGCAAGATGGGAGTTGTTGCCTCCACCTACCCCTTGAGCATCACTTCATATCTATCTACACAGAATTTCAATAACTGTTCAGTATTGAGGTCCTTCTGCAACTCTTTACAGCCTGCTTTGGTTATTGCACCCTGAACACCAAGGTATCAGCAGCAAAGCAATTAAAAGGGTAGCTTTTCTACAGTACTGGTACTGGTCAATGGTCTGGCTGTCAAACTACTTACTTTCAAGTATCCTCAAACCCATTATGCTGAGCTTTTGACGGGGTACCCTTCCTTCTCAGACCAGGGTAAAAGAGCAGAGGAGGCTGCTGTTCTGCTAAGTTCCTTATTTCATAGTCTCATAGCTTTCTTGAAGGCAGAGTTCCAAGGGGGTTACATGATAAAGGCAAGCAGCAGCAGCAACAGCAGGCAAAAACAGCTTCTTCTTCTTCTATATGCTCTATACATTATACTCTATACTCTATTTTCTAGACTCTATATTTTTTCTTACAGAAGTGTGGATTATATTTGTTATCTGACCAATAAGATTAACACACAGTTCTAGTTTTTCTTTTCTTAACCTATCCTGGTCTAATTCTAACAGTCGTAAGTCTTACACAAGTGTTACAAAAGTATTACACAGATTCGTGTGTACAGTTTCTATCAGCTCTTATTGTTTATGTGAACACTCTATCTAAAAAATGTGAGCAGTATAATTCTATCTCTATTTTGTCTAAAGTAAAGAATTCTGTGAAAAGGTAACACTGCTGCAGTAAGAACTGTGTTTGAGGTCTCTGCTACAGCTTTTTAATGTTTAAGGCACTTAGCATATATTTCTACTAAAAGTTAAAAATCTGTATTTCTATTTCATTTTGGTGTGGCTTCATGTATCTCAGCTTGTCCAAAGGTTTTAATTCAACCCCTGTGCTTTGGCTTCTCTCTGGGCCTGAGTCCAGAGGAGCTTTCACTCCAACACCATTAAACAGTTTTCATTCTTAAAAATTAATTTTAAATTTAAAAATTTTAATTTTTTAATTAGGCCTCAAGCCCAATTAAACATTTCTGGTTTCCTGATAACTTCAAAATTTTTGAGAGTATTGAAGGGTAAGAAATGCTGTGCCAACTTGTGTTCATGCTGGAAGTTGAGTGTTTCTACATAAACAAAGAGGCTTTGACTCAGGGGTTTTATTCCCCTTTCTTTCCATACAACATAGACAGCACTTTAGATGCTGACTATTTTTTTTTCCAGTCCAAACATCCCCTATTGTATGTGTATCACTGAGGTAGGAATAGAGCCATACAAACAGTGATTACATTAACTTCTCCGAGATGAATTTGCAGGATGGCTGGTTTATGGTTATCATTGCACACTGACTTGCCTTAGAAAGCCACAGAGCCAAGGAAACGGGAGTTTTAAATATGTATTTTCAACCAGTAATAAAGAAGATGATTAGTTTAAGATTCTAATGAAGGTATGGGCTCCTGCAAATGCAAAGCTAACATCCTACACAGTGGAGTCCTGCTGGGACAGAACCAGCCCTGGAAACACGTGCTGTGATAACTCAAAACATTTGTCATTCCCTCACAGAGAGAAATTTTATATAGTAGACCTTCACTGTGAGTTAATGAACTGATTTAAGCTATCTAATCCTCACACAGGAAACATTCAGTTCTTGTACCTCAGTTCCAAGACAGTTAGCCTTCCCTGTCGTGTGGTAAACCTTAGGTCTGCAGGCAGTTTTTTGACCGCTAGACAGTGCTATCCCAATGACAAATGTCTTAATTTTCCCACACTGATTGATTTGAAAAGGTTTTCTTAAGCAACTTGATGGCAATAGTCTCACAGACACTTCTTCAGGTGCAAGACAGAGGTATATGAACATCTCTATATATACCCCAGAGGATCTCTACTCTCCCTAATCCCTTACAACTAAAAACCAACACTTATTATGACGATGATGCTGTCTTCCTACATATTTTCTGAAAAGCATGGTATTGTATAGTATCAAAGGCATCTTTCTGAACAAATAAAACTGTTTCTTGTACATAGGAGATGGGAGAAAATGATGCTACCTACCTGAACCAAAACAACTGTAGCCATAGGTGACTTAAGTGATTTTATTGCCATGGGGCACACACTAGAGATGGCTACAAATGACTGTTAAATAAATTAACATTGTGTCTTGGGAGGTTTGAACAGCAAATTTTCCAGCCTAGGGAAACAGAACAAAGGACTATCTTAATGTATGTGGACTCCATTAGGAAATGCCAAGATTTACCTCTTCTTCATACCTCTTCTTTAGAGACCAGACATAAGGGAGTCAAAGTTACTTCCATTTACAGACATAAGAAAATAACCCATAATCAAATTGATAGCAATAACTTTTGAAAGTGTAACTGCATGATTTAAGTGGAGCTCGAAACCCCTGCTTATTAGATCATACCTGCACTGTCAGTATCAGATACATTGAGCAGAAACAATTCCTTCACATTACTCTCTTGGTCATCTTAAGGAAGATCTTGCAACAGAAATATGGACAGTAGTAACTGCTGTATAGTGGTGACTGCTGACCTCACAAGATCAATCACCTCTGTCTTCCCAAGAAAGAGCAGCAGAGACAACATTTTAGAATTTGATTGAACAGTACGCATTATTTCTAATATGAAGGTCAGAGATCAACTTCCCTAAAGAAATATGATGAAAATATGCACTCTCCTCTCTGCAACAGAACCAGTGCACATCACTTGTCTTCCAAATCAAAGACAGATAAGCCAAGCACTCTCTCTCCATTGCAGTCACCTTCAGGGATTTCTCCTCTCATGTCACAGTTATGCAGGTAGCTTCCTAAAGGATAAATCACTGCAGTCCATATGAGGAATGAGGGGGAAAGCACTGCATCCTTATTTCCCTCAGTCTCGGCAACAAAAGAACAGGTGCTGAGACTTTATCAATTATTTATGCAGCTGCCATTACTTCTTCTGCTCTTTATTCCCCAAATTGAAATACCTCTCTCTCTGGACAAACTCCATCTTCAATTATTCATTCAATTGGGCATTTTTTTTCTCTTGCTCATTTAAATTATTTTTTGTTTGTTTGACTTGAACTGCTGGAACAGCAGCAATTTGTAGATTAGATAATACTGAGTTTGAAAGTTTGCCAAGAGCAATAGGCTGGCCTGCAAAGTAAATCACCCAGACTTGGCAAGGAGGATGAGCAAAGAATATTGCAGTACCTGCCATGGGCTTTGCATCATGTCATAACCATGCTAGCCTGATCCATTTGGATAGTGACACCCATAACAACTGGATAACTAGCACAACTGAAGTACCTGTGCAGTTTGCAGATTCAGAAGTTACAGTGACTTCTGCGTATCTGTTGCAGCATATAAATCCCAGATAATCACACAAGCAACAAGTAAAATACCCAAAGAAATGCGCCAGTCATCTCCCAGTGCTAAGACTCCAGGCTAGAGTCCACTCCTTCATATTCAGAAGAAATTTCTTATTTTGCTAAGAAATATAATTAAAACTAAATCAGCTTTTTTAAAACTAGCTCTACAAGCATGTCCTCATTTCCAACCTGTATTACATATGAAGGGTACTCTAAACCACCACAGAAGCTAAAGAAAATGAGAGAGAAGGATTTTAGTTTCATTTTAAGCCCATAAAATCTCCATATCTTCTCTAGAAATCTCTGAGCCTCTGAATTTAAACTAAACCTGTTATGCTGTTAACACCTCAGAAACATCATTTATCCATCTTTTTTGAGGTTTTGCATTCTATCTTTAATGTAATGAAAGCATAATATTTTTTTTAAACTCTCAGGAAATAATTTCTCACTCTTCCTTTCCCATTCTTTGCATGCAGCTTGAAAAATCTTGTTACTCATATACAACCATTTTGTCTCCTATTTCCGCTAAATAAGACATTAAGACAACTAAATGTAGAATGTGAGAGTTTTGAAATGAGAGAAAAAGCACCAAGAAAGCTAATGTCTGTCATTACAAAAACAGCTGTTGTGCAATGGTTAATTATGGAGAGAACAGTGGTGACACCATGCCTAAGGCTGAATGAAGTATCTGGCTTCAAAAGTGTGGATTTTTCTACATGAAATTCCAGAAATTTTAATATGTAAAATATAGGCTATCCTTCTTACTAAAGAAAAAATTTAAAAATGGAACCTCTCTGGAAGTCTCATTGTCTTAGAGATTTTCTTTAGTGGCAATTTCTTACCATGCTGGATAGCAAACAAGGCAAAATTTCTGTCTTCTGGTCTACTCTGCATCATCATACTGTACTAAGCAGGAGTCGTTTTCCTGTCCTACAGGGTCCTGTGGAAACATACTAGAAGAGCTTAAACTCTGTCTTATGCTAATGAATTGTACCTCAGCCTTAGACCCACTGCACCCTGCAAACATGCATTTTCCAATGCTAAACACTGAGATAAATTGGCCAGATAACACATATCAACACTCAGAGGACACGCAGCTTTTTGTTGACAGAGCATTACTGCTGCTCGCACTGATTCAGTATTTGGAGAAGACCAATTACAAGATGAGAGAAGGCTGGTTGAAACTGAAGCTGAGGTAGGTGAAATGATAGTCACACCATCAGCAGCCTCATTCTAAAAAAAACATCCGCAGCTTCTAGCTGACAGCTGGAATAGATCACCCTTCCTTTCTGACTGCCATGAGCATCTCCTGGGGAGAGGAAGGAGGGGGCCAGGGAGGAAGAAGTGCTGTTTGTGTAGAAGACAAAGTCTCTCATTCAGTCTGTTAAATAAATATCCAACACAAACCTCATCCGCAGTCCTTTGCTTTGTTTCTTCTAGAAAACTGCATGTAGTAATTAAAAATAAATGGAAAAAGCCACACATAAAGCAATCCACTGCATTTCCGCCTCAGCAAGTTGGGAAGAAAAATCATGATAGATATTAGGTGCCATGGGAGAAGTAACAAATGTGCAGGGCAACATGCACAGAATACAGAAGAAAAATGAATTTAAATGCTCGCTAAGTGGTCCACATTCAAATAAAATTATTTGAACCATTAATTCTACAACAAAGCAACGTTAGCCAGACATTAAATGCATAGGGACTTTTAGGTAAGTATTAATCTGTTGCAGAAAATAAATAAAGCCAAAACAGATAATATGTTCTGAATTAATATCTGTTAAATTGCTTCTACTTCATACAGGTTTTGTTCAAATATATTTGCCTTTAACTTGTATCCCAGAAAAATTTTTATAAATTTCAAGGTGTTATTAATATGTCTACTACTTTAAAGTTACTTTTATGTTAATAACCCATGTAACTAAAACTGCTTTACGAAAGATTCAGTTGGAGCATCAGTACATATTAAAGGCCACAAACTGTGTAACTATTAGCCTCTCCCCCACATGGCTTGAAAAAGTATTAAAATAGACTCACTTCAAACACCAAAGCACAACAAGCCCTACATCATCCTGACAGGACTGATGTATTTTGTGTCACTCTTTGATGATAGCTTAAACACTAGATTAGCCACTATCACTTGGAAATTATTTTATTAAAGAGTTTTAAAGGTCTTCATCTAGTATCTTTCACCATCAGGTACTTCATGCAGTTGCATAGATAAAACATAAGCAAAATACAGTCCAACCTTATTTGATTACAGCAGCACTCAGCTTTCATAAATAAGGAGAGAGAAAAGACAGAAATAATTCACTCTAAACCCTCAGTAGAACACGGGGTATTTCTGAAACTGCCAGTGAAGGCAAAGGGCTGTTACTGCAGTACATTCATTTAGTTTCACTTGACTGGGGATTCTGACTTTTTCCCTTTTACAGAGGAAGCAGGAGCTCATGCAGTAGCTTCTTGGAGCTGCTGAGCCCAAGGCCATCAAGAATAACAGATCTAGGTTCTCAATGTCTCAAGAAAAGCCGCCATCTAATTTTGAGACTTCTTCCACAGGCAGTGTACGACTATTCGTACATCTCTCCCTCCTCAGTGAGTCAGAGCTATGTCTACCCTACCAGTGCTCAAGAGTAGCTACTTATTTCAAGCTGCCACTTATGACAACTTCACACGTACATGGTGATGTGAATTAGGAAGGTTCTCCCTCTTCCCTGCTTTCCCCTCAGGCCGTAATTCCTTCCTACAGAGAGAGAAGGGTGTTGGATGGATCTAACATGCCCATGAAATACTGCTGCAGGCAGCACTTTGTTTAACTTCTGCACGCTCTGAGGGTGATCGATGAACATTTTGAATTCCATGTTGAGAACCCTTTGTACTAATTATGATGCTGTCAATTAACCATTGTTATTACTTCAGTGTAGACATGCTCAGGACCTATTCATCTGCAAGGACTTCAGTGCTGTGGTTTCAGCTGCCCATTAGAACAGCAGTTCCTTCAGAAAACCTCAAAAGACAGTCTCTTCTTCTCTTTTTAATTTCATTCTGTAAATTTAATTCCAGTTATTATGTGCATTGACAATAGCCTTTCTATGCTGTTTGTTTATAAAAAGTGACATTACTCCCTTTGAAAAAACAGGAGGAGGAATCTGTGGAAATAAATGTGCTGTGGCAGGGGACCGCTTTGGAGTAAGGCTCCTTCACACAGGGTGAGCAGCTGTACAAGGAGTTTGCTGAGGGACCAAGTCCTTCAGAACTGCAAACCACCAGCAGGAAGCAGCCTCTGTGTAAGGAAGTGATTAGGTATTTATATCCTTCACTGTGGCCAGTAAACAGAATTAGTGTGACTTGGACCAAGTTTTAATTATACAGGAGCTTAATGATCTAAGCTGCTGTGGGAGGAGTGCGTGGGGGAAGAGAATGAAGGGTCAACAAAGTGCATCTGTCTGTTTTCTCTCCTTCCCTCTTCAGAAATGGCATTTACAAGGCTGCTTTTCTGGGGTTTTCAGGGTGTTTTTCCCCCTGCTTTTAGTCCAAAGGATATTAGATTCACAACTGGCTCCTGAAGAAGTGAAAAGCAAGGTGATGTTCAGTCATATTTCAAAGTATGACTCTTTACCAGCCTGTAAATCACTAGGCTTAAAACACCAGCAACCTCATCTCTCAACACACATCCTCAAACCTGCCAGACAGGTGAGAAAATCCTCTCTGAATGGCACCTGTGAGCTGGCACACTCTGCAAGCTGACAAAGTTGCTCTGCTGCCTTGACCAACTGTCTCAGTGAAGATGCAGCACTGATGCTATTACTGGCTGCTCCAATTAGAGCTCTCAGGGAGAATGGGTCAGTTCCTACCTGTCTGGAAGGAAACTAATCTGCTGCATACTTAACTTCAGGAACCGTAACACGATTACATTTGACTCCTTATTTTTCCTACATCCTCAAGAATTGCAATCAAACCGAGGCAAATTGAACTGAACATTACTGCTTCATTCCAGCTACCAGAAAAAGCTCTGAAAAATGTGCAGGTTCAGTCTGAACATTTTGATCCTTTCTGATTCTCTTTTGCATAGAGCGAAGACTCCATGAAAATACCCAACACTTAGCTTGCCTAGGGATTCTCCCCAGTTCTGTTGCAGTTAGCATGGCAGGGAAATAAGAACACTTGCACTATAAAACTCATATGTTGCATTTCTAAATGCAGTTAAAGTCAAGGCCTTGGCTGGTCTTCCTAGGCAAATGGAGTACCTGTACAGGTTCAGATCTTACAAAAGTTAATTTACAGGGATTTCATTAGCCCCTGCCATCCATTTTTAGTCTGGAAATAAGTAAAGATAACTGGAATACATGCTAAAGTAGTTAAACTCAGAGACTCCTGTTTTCAGTCACAAATACTGATATTTCTCTTTTTTGTCTTTCAAGTGCTAATTGCTGCACCAGGTTCCAACATGACTCCAAACTGACAGAATACACATTACTGTCATATACAAAAAATAATGCCACCACATTCAAAAAATAGGGCCCTTGCATGCACTACTTGCACAAAAAAAAAAAGCCTTTATGCAAGTAGTTTGCAGTGCCCCAGGAAAAAAGCAAAGGTGATCAACATCATAATGCCCATAGTGAAGCTGAAAAGCACCCTAACAATAAAGGTGATCTGAAATGTGACTTTAAGCCAAACAAAAAATCTATTTTGTTTTACGTGTGGACTGAGTATTGAGATAGCTCTAAACAGAAAGCTACAGCACAAAAAATTGCTGTTTACTGCCATCCTTTTTCATCAGTGGAGCTCATTATGATTCTGACTAATAAACCTCCTGTCAGCAGGGGCAAACCACTGTTCTGTCAGCTCAATTGCCACTCACCTGACCAGAGCACAGTCCTGCAATCAATCAGCCCTGTCAGGACAGAGGCACCAAGTTAACAGATGGAGGGGGATTTGAGTTGTATCAATTTGCCCCACGAATGCTCAACCAGAGAAATTTCGAAACAGAATTGAATTACCATTCACCTGTGCCTGTGCTGAGAGGACACACACTTAAGTACTTGCAAGCAATATGCAGAGCACAGATATATGGGCAAGGCATTGATGCATAGCTCAGGTAAAGGTTACACAGATTTAACAGCTGCAATTACAAAGCAGCTATTCAAGCAGTTAAGTGCTCCTCACCCTCTGCTGAGACTGCAGAACACAGCTGCATGGTTCCTACACCTCTATTGAAATCAATTTATCAAAGGAATGGTTTTCTCTTCAAAATGGCTGGTACTGGTATTCAGCCTAACGAGGAGTATCAGCCTATGTGGTTAAAGCAACCTTAAAACAGAAGTTACCTTTTTTAATATAAAGAGATTGATAAGAAAGCAAGATATGCCATTTATACTATCAAGCAGATAGTATTATTCTGATAATCTATCTGATCATAATTTAAGGGATGATCAGATGGATTCAAGCGCCAAGAGAAGAAAAAGCTCAGGTTACCACACTTGAATACACAGTCCATTACATCATCATCTGTGAGTCAGATACCATAGAAACCCAAGTCTTGTTCAGTGTGAACACTGTACTGTTTGGTACAGCAAAAAACCCGTTTCTCTATGCCTAAAGATAAAAAAATGAAATTTCTAAAATAAATAAGAGAGAGAATTTTATTCTGTAAGCAGCTATCTACCATTTTAAGCCAAAGTTTTGCAGTTTATCAGTCTGAACTAGACATCTTTTGCAATTAAATAGGCTTTCCTTTAGGCTATGCCATGGATAAATATGATTTGCGAATATGCTAAGTACTGTTTCTGCAGATTCCAATTTCTTCACAAACAGAAGGGAACATCACTTATTCACGTAGCATAACTGCCACACCAAGAAGTCATCCTTTAGATTTCAAGGAAAATAAAATTCTTTAAAAATCCACATGGTTTCATAAGGCACGGAGATGTACCTTCTCACAGACACTGTTAGATATATTTACACAGAAACCATACAACAGAAAACAATGTTGTCAGTTCCAAATGTCAGCTAATCCCATAACATAGCAGTAAAAAAAAAGATCCAAAACTAATATTCTTGACTCCCTGACAAGCTCCTGTAAGCCCATGTGTTGCATAGGGGTTATGTGCTATCTAGCTCTGTTGTGCCTATCAATCACATGCATCGAGAACCAGGCTTTTCAGGGTTTTCATTCTTGCATGTAACACCACTAGTGCAAATCTGGAGGGCAATGCTTCAACACAAAGAAGCCATCAATATGTACATCTGGGATTTACTATATTTCATGACTCTCACTCAACTTCAGTGAACAACAGTTTAAAATGTTGCAGTCACATAGACAAACACTACAATGAGAGAGCTAGAGAACTACAAAATGGATTGCTTCGTATCATGGAAAGAGTACTAATAGAAAATCCCAAAGTTAGTTACTTAACTCTACAATAGTAAACAACACTTGACCAGTATTTCCAAACTATTGGTATGGAGTCAAAAGGAAGGTTTTAACTAGTACATTTATAAGGTTCTAGGCCTTCATTCAAATGCAAACAACACGCACTGAACCTGTGTAAAACAAAACATATTTTTGTGTTCTGTGGCTTCTGGCTAGAACACTTCTACATGTACCCACTTCACAGTCCAGCAGTGTGACTGGAACACAGCCAGCCTATTTTAAATGAAATTGAAACAATAGTTAGGAGGGGAGGAGAAAGAATTTATTAAGCAGAAAATAGCATTGACCTACAAATAACTTTTTTTTAAACATGCAAATCTGTTCAAGAAGCTTAAAAAAATAGCAGAGTCACTCAACTCAAAATGTTGAATAAGGAAGAAGAACCAAAGGCTATTTGAAGAGAGATCCTCCGCCATTCCCTGCTACAATTATGCTATTTGCAATGAATTAGAATTATCTGTAGTACATAAGAAGATGGAAAAATTGGAAAATGCGACTATGCTTTCAGAATACCCATCAGAATTATTTTAGGCAGCATTTTTAACAGAAGAAATAGAGATTAAAAGCAGGCCAGTGTAAAGATTACCAATTTTTTTGAAAATCATCCTTTATACGTGTTTTTCAGAATGAAGCAAATCTAATTTCAAGAGTTTTATTGTAACACTTCAAGCAAAAACTTTGTCTCTCCAGGAGAACAAATGCGAGAGCATTAAGTACTTGACTTTCCTTTACAGAAACTATTCACCAAACTGAAAATTCACTCTTCAAAGCTGTTTGCTCTGAACAACACACAGATTACTTTAACTCTGTTAAGGCCACCTGACATGCAGGGCCAGATGCCCAGAGCATCAGGAAAAAAGGATGTTGCACAGGTTAAAACACAAAACAGAGAAAGAGGGTAGGATGAGAAACAGGACATCACTGGGAGCAGGGCCTGTTTCTGGAGAAGAAGCGCCCGGTCAGATCATCTCGAGATAAAAGCCAGTAAAACAAAGACACAAGCAACCATTAAACCATGCACTGTCAGTGCCACTGCACACTCCTCACATTACACAGGATTCACAGAATCCGGGACATTGTCCTGCACATGAAGTGTTTACAGCACAGGCTTTTTCCATTACTTTTCCTTTAAGGTGAGGGAGGTCTGGAAACTACTAGAGTCAAATCAGAACTGAAATCACCATGAGTACTACCCATATAGCATGGGTCTTTTGATGTCAGCAGAACAGTATTTTCCAGGGAGGGAGTTTCAGGTAGTTGGTCATTGGTGATAGTGCAGGATAGCAGGCTAATTACAGTACTATTTCTGCACAGCAACTTTCTGTCTCCTTGTAGAACCCTGTAATGAGAGACAGCTGGCAGCATTTTTAAGGTGCCCAAGGTGAGAGAAGATATCTGTTATGTGCTGCCCCTACAAGCACAACAAATATCTCAGGGACCTTGGAAACCACGGTTAAGAAAGGAACAGCGTAAATTTCCATAAGATTTCCTGTTTGGAGGATAAATGGCAATCTTACAATACTTTAAAGAGAGTTTCTTAAATGGCAATCCATGTTCTCAGCATGAATACCTGATTTTGACAATTACGCTTTGAGAATTTCACAATACAAGGGAGAAGAAAAAAATGAACACGATATGTTGCACAACTCACTGCCAATCAGGTACTGATCCAACTGTAGAGTCAACCCACTTGAAGTAATAAACTAGCAAAACTTCACATATGAAAAAAATGAATCGTGTTCTAACACTTATCAGCATGGAAAAGAGACCATTCTGACTTTCATCCAGGTAAAGAATCCAAACATTTGTGTAGGTTCTCCATTAATTTCAAGGGCATAAACTACCATGCAATACACACAGAAATACCTCACTGAATTGGAAACCTGACTCCTGACAAACTGGTTAGATTTTTTTCTCTCCCGCAAGAGCTGCTCAGTACCTCTTCCTGCCATCTTTTTCCAACTCCACACTGCTTTTTTTATACCAATTCTATTCTGAGTGCTTACTCACAGGTTTCTATCAGGCTCATGACTTTACAGCCTCCTGAATGCAGATGTCAGCTGAAGTATGCACGTATCAGTTAAACACCAATGTTATTTTAAACTCATTGTACAGCTATTACTACACAATGATAAGTGAGTCAGCCAGCAAAAAGATAAGAATATGCCACATAGGGTTTCTCACAAAGCTGAAATTTTAAGAACAAAAAGAACCCATAAAACTGCTTAGGTCATATCTACAGAAATGTGAACTTGTTTACAGAAGGCTCTGACCTGACTCATGGAGGGAACTTACCCATTAGTGAGCCCAGGTTTTTCCACTTCAGCTGCTTACAACTCAACTTGCAGCGTCTTACCAAGAGAAACAGAAGTTTTGCCCACCCCCTCTGTGACCCACTGCAGCAGCAGCAGCATCTCAGGATCACATTTAGTGTCTTAACATAGAAAACTCTCCCCTTCATTCTTGCCAGGATGTCTTTAGATACAGGAATGCAGGCTCTTCCTCTTTCTTTCCACCAGCTCACTCTAAGATGACAGCAATTCTACTTTTTCCTCTGCACACACACTTCCCGCATGAATTTTAAGAGGTTCTTAAGAAACAAGAAATATCCAAACTAAACAAAAAGTTTGGCCTTTGCTCAGCTGGTGCTCTGCAAACTACAGAAATTTGTTTTCATAAGTCATCTTCAACTCATAATGAGACACCTTAACTATATCCGTTTTTTTCATACTTGTGATGTTCAAGAACTATGTTAGCAGAACACAGAAAGGAGACTTTAATGAAAATGCACCACAAGGATCTCTGAAATGTATCAGTTACTTGCCCATAGGAAGGAGGGCCTTTGTTAAGAATTAAAAGAATGTCATACCTGTGCTGTTTTCATATACTCATGTCTCCATTATGGAGGAAGGGGCAAGTGGGATAACAAAGCAAAAATGTGGATCCATTTCCTTTAAACATTTTGGGATTCATTGCAGGATAGCCCTGGTCTGCCAGGGTCCTGAGTGCACTAACACCCCATAAAGAGCTGTGACCAGCCTCACCTGAGGCTGCTCCCCACCCCTGAACCCAGGAGGTCTATTCAAGCTCAGCCCTGGGCCTTCATGCCTTGCCTGGGCCATGATAGAGGAATGCTGCTTTCCACAGCCATGTCTGGTCATTGAAGACCCTTAATTTAGGCTCTGACCCACAGACTGGTTTCCTGGCTCGACCTAAGCCTAGCCTTATTGCTATGGTCGTGCTGGCTGATCACTGGACCTACTCCTAACCCTGACCTATGGATTGACTTCCTGACCTTCAATCTGCCTATGGGCATGATATTGCATCATGATCCGAACTCTTGGTATTACTTGGCCACCACCTACAGATCTGTCCTGCCTGCATATTATGGGTACTGGAGGGTAGGTGGGGACTAGTGAGACACCCTCGACTTCCATCTCCCCATCCCTTAGGGAGCAGCCGTGATCTCAACACGGTCTATGTGCACAACACAGTATGATCAATAGGTGCAAAGCCTACTTTTAGAAAGGCAATCAAAAGATGATTTGCTGCCAGAATACTGTCTTTTGGGAGTGCAAAAGGCAGGGGCTGAGAGTCCTTTGCCTGCGTTCTTTAAGTTCAGCGTTTCCTTGGTTCATCACGTCTAATCTTCATGTGTATTAGGCATGCTTGGCTTAATTATTTGAAGACAGCAACCATCCAAAATACTAAGTAAAATGAACTTTAGAAGCTCATGACACCAAAAGTCACACTCATGCACATTGAGTCCAATGGCCAAACTTTGGTTTAGTCACAGACAATATTACCTATAGTGCAATAAAGGCAACTTGCTGTAGCATACCTGGCATGCCTTTGACTGACCCTTTCCTGGAATTAGACCTTTCTGTCCTGCACCAGGATTAAAACAAATTCCTACTAACCACTCCACAGGGAAATAAAGTCAGTGGATGAGAATTGCCTAGAATTTAACTTAATTTGGAGAAGCTGAAGAAGTAAGTATGCAGTTGGTTTTAGATTAAGTTATCGTACTAGCTGCTTTTCAATTCTTTTGCTGTAAAGGTGCATAACAAATTAGGGAGAGACATCTCCCCCACAAGGGAAGAGGATGGCAGCATGAGAATGGAAATAAATAGAATTCATATGCAATCAATAGTTTTATCACTTTAAAGGAGAAATAATGAACAATTTACTCCAAAACACCAAAGGCAGAGTTACTTTTACGGACTTCAGGGATCACATGTTACAACCAGAAATAAGACTTTCATATGTCAAATCATCAGTCACTGTCTTACTAGTACAGCCACCAAGAGACCTTGCCTTGTACAAATGACCATGACAGAGTTTGATATAAGGGACATAAATCTGCAAACTATAATATTTCCGTAAAATAAGGAAAAATTATTTGTACATTTAGAGCTATAATGGATTCCTGGAAAAGAAAATAATTTTGATTTTTTGGAAGTATGTTTCAGGTTGCATTTAAGAAGCAGGCTGACTTAGGGTGCACTGACATAAAAGTAATTCAAAATAATTTTTTAAATTGGTTACCCTTTCCTAAGAGCAGATTGTTGGACATTATAGTGGGCCTTGTTAGACAACTTAAGAAAGTGCAGGCCAATACTTGCATAAGAGTTGGACAAATACAATTTATAGTTCACTACAACACAAAGGCTTTCCTTTTATGGGAAACAAACAAACAAAAAACAAACAAACAAAACAAAAATATCCATCCAGATGAAGTATGCAAACATAGATCTTTTCACTACATACTTTGAACTATTCCACAAGATTACAGAAATCCATTTTAAAAAAAACCCTATATGCAACAAATCTACATACCAAACTATTAATTTTAGAGTAAAGAAACTTAATTTTAAAAAAATTATGTAGATTGTTTTGCAAATTTTTGATCAACAAACTCTACTTCTTTTTACCCTCAGATTATGAAGCTTATTACAGAAATAAAAAAATGTTATTTTGTACAATCTCTTCCATCACTAGTTTAAACTTCATTACACAATATGATGAAGTCACAGTCCTGTTTTCCAAAAGAAGGCAGGAAAGACCTGACCACAGCAGAAAGAATCTTGAGATGTAGGGGCAGAGGGGAAACAAAATTACCAATCACTTAAATACTGCAAGGAAAACAGGGGTGGTGAAGTGCACACTAAGTGAAAGAAACAAGGCTTCTGTTTACCGATGAAGGAGAGAGTCATCTTTTTCTTGTGTAATCTGTCAAGTAAGAAATGTTTGATTTGGGCAAAAACCAGCAGTAGAAGAAAAAAGAGTGCTACTGATCAGTGTCAAATCACCTTACTTGTAGACCTAGACTAAACTTAGAATGAGACTCCTTGTACAAAAATACCTGAAAAAAAGGACCATATGTCTCTAAACATCAAAACACCGATGTTTTGTTTATCATACTACCAAAAGAACTTAAAGTAATTAAACTGCAAGAAGCACATCTTTAGGACACACTTCTTAATCCACCTTATCTCTACAACAAACCTGGAGCTCTTGTTCAGACTCTATTTGGATCCCTGTAAGTTTTCTGCCTCCTGTTCTGCTATCACTTAATTCTATGTTTTCATACTGCTGCTGGTGCAGCATGAGAAATACCCTTTGATGTTCTTGACTTGACTACAGCATTTTCTAGATTCTAAATAGAGAAAAGTTTCGTGTGATACTGTAAGGCAAACAGCCATGCTACGTAGCTAGTAATTTAGCCAGCATCTCTTTACATATAATCTCTTTCCTTGGTTATCAAAAGACAAGCTACAACTTTGTTATTGAGTTCTTCCTTGACCTCCATAGTTTTGCAGTTTAGATTTACACAAAATCAGTTCTGTAATTCCTAAGAAGTGGGAGGATTCTTTCTTCCTGATTTAACAAGAAAAAGAAAACTACTCCTTTTTTTAAATCATACTCAGTACTTTCCAGCAAGATATGAGGTCTGCTGCGATGGGATTACAGTCACAGGGGTAAAAGGAGTGCACAATCTCTGTGAAAACCAGGCAGAATACAAGTCTTTGTACTAGTCATAATCCATGCATTCAGAGCAGACCACTTAACTGCAAAGCTCATATCACTCCAAAGATTTTATCTGCACTAAGTACAGTGAACCTTTCACAGACATACCTACTGATTCTACTTGTTCCCTGGAAATAAGAATGATGAGGAGTCAGAAGATGCAGTTGCAGGGAAAATCACGCTGAGGTTGAGTGATCTTCCTTCGGGCAACTGAATACTGGCTCTGGAAAAGGAAATTATGTGCCCATCTCTGACACAGCCCCCATGGGATGTGGGACATTCATGCAAGACAGAAATTTCAGAAGTGCCAATTCCAGACACTCACAGGACACTCATCAGTCTGGCTCAAAAATTCGCAACATATGGAGCTACAAATGAAGTTGTGGAGAGGGAGGCATGCTTTGAACATGTCATATAGTATATGTGGGCTTTTGACATCCAGATTTTAAAGGCTTCTCAAATCAGATATTTCAAGTTACCCAAGAGCTTTGACTTTAATTTCTCTGTGTTTTGATTATCACCTTTAAAGTTAGAGCAATGCCCTTTTCACAACTAATGCAAGTATCTATGAGAGTTAATTTCCATGGAATTTGGGTACAAAGTACCCAAAAGAAATGTTCACAAAAATCCTGCCAGCAGATGTGGCACACTCTGCTGTAAATACAGTCTAGCAGTATGAATGGAATGGGAATAAGAGAACCTCTGGCAGCTTTGCAACAGCTTTCTGTGAGTCCTGAGTTGCCCAGACATACCTCAACATCTCAACCCTTCCATCTGCTCACGGCCCCTGGGGGACACAGCTGTCTCCTCTTGCCCCACCGTGCCAGCTCCTCACTCAGGCCCCACAGGAGCGTAAGGAGAAGAGTTTGCGAAGTCTGTCAAGACTCTCAGATACCTTACAGGGTTATTTCCCATAATTTGTCTGACTATTGAACAACTTCTTGCCTCAATGCGGGAATTCATATTTTTGGGGGTGACTTACTGGCATTCTTCTGTGTGAAAAGTGTTTTATTGTGGACATTATGTATCAACTTATATGAACAAAATACTGATTTGGTCAATAACACAGGATAAATACATGCGGTTTTCATTACTGTATCAGACACAGCAGTATTTAGCCACTCTGGGATCACAGCAGTTTTGGGAGGGCTGATTCTCAGTTTTGCCTCAGAATGAAAAATAGGATATGATGATCTAAATAAAGATTGCATTAATGCCCACAATCAAGGAACCAAACTAAAATTGTTGACAGGAATGGAAAAAGACTGAACAATCCCCACACCTCTATTCCTGCCCCAATGACCTCACTTACTGTAATGTTTCAAACAGTTTAACTGCCACAGACTTTCACACACACAAACACCAAAAGAATAATCACAGGAGTCAGAGAAAGCAAAAGTTACAAATACTGGATTATACTGGATGTCTTCACTTGGTCATCAGAGAGGTTTAGGACTACGAAGCTTCTTTTACTGATAAATTCCTCCTTTAATACGTGGTGTTGAATTTGTTTAAATATAAAGCACAACATTTTCATTGAGATCTAAACTCATGCTAGGCTGCCTCAGATTTCCCTGCCAGTGCTTTCCCTAGATGGAGACTCTCAAAGAAGCAGAACCCTCATTTCTCCTTTCCAGAACTGGCATGCCATTAGACTAACCAAGGAGCCACTCCTCAGTGTCAGGCCGAGGGCCAGGGTACGTCATAGAAAGAACTCAGTCACTGCAAACATGCTCTGGGTGAATATCTTCTGACAGAATGAAAGTCTGGCCCATAAAAGACACTGGGGGGAATTTATGTTGTGAAGCTCGAGATTCAATCATCTCAATCTCCACTACAAGTAAGGAACCCACTCCCTTTTGACAGATGTCTCCAGCTTTGAGGACTCTCATCAAGTTAAAAGCCAAAAAAAAACCTCATCCAAGTAGAATCACAAGTAAAAACTTTTCCCAGACAGTGAACAGCTTTCTCTAGTGAATATTTTCATGCCTTTTTAGATAGAGTTAATATAATTTTTTTCATGCAGTTGCAAATGCAACAGACCAAAATTCTCAAAGTAAAAAAAAAAAAAAAAATTTAAAAAGAATCATTGCATGTTTCTAGAGCACAAAGAGCCCAGTGTATTATGTTTTCATAGGCTTCATGTGTATTAGTGTTAAAATTTTCCCTTCATACAGGAGATTCCAGTCCCACAGTCTTACCACTGCTGTTTGAACGGAAGCCCCAGTCTTACTCAGCATGAGCTGTTTGGTTTTGTTCAGAGGAATAAATCTAATAGGATAACATGCTCCTTGTAGACACTGGTGAAACTACTGAATGTAAACATCTGGATTTACTTTATATTTTCAATAAAATTACACATTTTATTTTTGATTCATTAGGCAGTAAAATACAATGAAAACAGAGCTCCAGATTCAAGTAGCTTTTGCTGCATTTTTAAAAGTCTTCTATTATGAAATACACCTTGTCTCTCTTCCTTCCCTACCAACTACTTTGTTGTATTTATCATTTCTACAACCATCATAGGCAAAGTCAAATTTTTTTTTCCGTTACAAAGGAATATCAGATGGACAGGTTTTAAACCTGAATGCCTTTGTTTTTAAAGCCACTGGAAGGGTTCTGTTCATTAAGTTATATGAGTCACATGCTGCAAATCAGTAGTGGGGGGTGGCATCTGTAACTCTCTTCCTGCCCCATATACAAATGGGGTTTCAGTGCAGGCTAATGTAAAGCAGAGGGAATAAGCTGTTGAGGGCTTAAGTCACTCTATACCATATAACTCAGGTTCAGATAGGGACTAGCCATAAACATATGATTAATTCATAAACAATATGAAAGAAAGAAACTATAGAACTATAGAATTAGTTGTGGACTGGTTTTGGAAGGAATCTCTAAATGGTAGTACTGTCAACTGTTCAGCCTTTCTGTCGTGGCAGGTGACATGTCAGGTTTATATTTAAGCTACCTATCCATCTGCAAGGAAACCAAGAACAGCAGCCAAAAAAGCAGCCTAGAATCAATCCTACTTCTAACATTACTTGTAAAGACAGCTGTTTTGTGAAATTCTGTACCCACAGGTACTCTGCTGTCCAGAAATCTCCACAGAGCCTAAGGGCAATGTTTCTGGACAATGTTTGCAGAGCACTCAAGCACACTGTTCCCTGTGTCTTGGGTAACGTGAGCCTTTCAATTCGATCGAGTTACTTCTCTTACAGATGGAGACATTCATAATTTGTTATTGTTATTGTTAAAACAACTGAGGTTTTGAAGGCAGGAAAAACCCTTATGGAATGAGGTTTCTGAAACATGACCAAGCCAAAGCCACCAAAAATAAGTCTGGCCTGTCTGCAAAACAAAACTCTTAGTCTGTCTCAGTCCATTCCCTGTGTTGCAGCTATGCTTCCGGCAATATGAACTCACCTTGTCACTTAATTACAAGAGGAAAAACAACCTAGACACCCCCAGGTCAGTAGTTGAACACCAAGTCATTCGCCCAACAGTCTGGGAAACATTAGGAGAATAAGGTTTTATTCTCACTGTATTCCTATTAGAAACAAATATACATGGAAGGCAGGGTTTAGAAAAAGGAATCTAAACAGCACAGACTGCACAAACATGCAGTGACTTCAGCCGCAGAACTCCAGGTTTATGCCAGCAGAAGCGGGGGATGACACGTGACCAGCTGACACTCTCCAGACATTTTCAGGGAGCCACAATGTGAGAGACATTGCTGAGATGGCCATGCAAGACTTAGTGAAGGTTCAAACTATTGTAGTTTCCTTCAAATAGTTAACAGCAAATTTTCTTGTTCAACTCCTCTTTCTTCAGTAACTATCAGTTAGAACTTCATCAACAGCTAATCAAACTGTGTAGCACAAAAATAATTATGTCAGGAGACTTCAGAGTGTCACTTGAAAGGCACTCTGAAAACAAAACACTGTCCCCTTTTTCCCTTACATGAAAACCACACAAAACAGCAATTACAGGGAAACCATGATAAAGAGAAAAGGAAGAGATCTTTGAGTCTTTCTCTGAAGGATCCCACACAGGATATTGACTTGGCCAGATGATGACTATAGAGAGAGAATTCCAGATGTGTGGGTCTCAGCTAGGAAAACCTTCCTCTCCCCTATACACCCACACACATCCACTTTATGCTACTCTTAAGCAAGCTCTGGAATGAAAAAGTAAGAATTATGGGTGAAATATTTGACATGAACATACACTCTTGGCTTACACAAGCCTCTTGATGGATTCTTGAGAGTAAATGTGTACCATGCAATTTTCCTTGAATAGAAGGAAATGCCAGACACTTACACAGTGATCAAGCTACCACTGAACCTCTCTGCCTCCACTAAAGAGAGCTGTATATTTGAGGCTGGTAGAAGAGGTTTGGTTGTCAAAGAGATCTCAGGTTTTGAGCTGTGTGCTAGTAACCATTAAGAACTCCACATTTATCTTGCAGGTCTTATCTGATATAATTTATTTCTCATTCCAAATGTCAGGAGCAACTGAAGGAATCCTATATGATGACTTCTTGACGGCTCTTTCATACTGGTATACCAGTGTTGACTGTGACTCTCTCATGCCCTGCATGGATACCAAATCATCATTTCAGGCTTCCTCCATTTTTCTTCAAGTTAGAAACTTTTTTTGAACCTAAGAAATCAACCAGAACATAAGTAGGACTAAGGAACTATGATGTCTATACTAATAAGAGAAAGATAAATACCATCATGCCTCTCAGAACTGATACAATCTATTTGTGTTCAAAGTATTAAGAGACCATGTGAGGCATGCAGTTGTGGAAGAGACATGACATGACTGCAGCAGTTTTTACCCTGTATTGAGATTAAATAGCCTGTGAACCTAGTGGCCTTTTGGTTGAAAACACTCTGTTTATTCTTTTTGGCCTGAGAAGCCAGCATTCACAGCAACTCTTAAGTCATACGACCTTCAGGAGAATAAAGAGCTGATATTTGCACTTCATCATCATAAGTCAGGAAGGATGACTCCACTTCCCGATTGCCAAATTTACCATAAATCCCAAAAAGTGACTGTGAAAAACAGAAGTTCCAGGAGCTCAGGTCTTCCCGAAAATTTATCACAATGGAAAAACAAAGTAGTTTACCCTTTTCCACACCCACACTCCGAAGGAAAATGATATTCTACCTACTGATCACAGAGCTCTGCCAGCTGGTCAAGCCATTCTATTGTTCTAGTCTGGATTGCTTTCCTAGCTGGGTTTTAGTCTTGGAAGTAATTCATCACTGAAAAAAAACATGAAAAAATTTCTCTTTCACTGCTGTTCAGAGAACATATATGCTTACGCCAATAGGAAGTTTAGACCCATTATTATAGTTTTAAAAAAACACCTTTTCAGATGGCAAGCTCAGAAAAGACTAGTCTGTCCCACCTGGTCCCCTCATTAGTTCCCTTATATAATTTTCCTTTCATTACTATTGCAAATTAAGAAGCAATTTGGTATGGAGCATGCATCCACAGGCACAAGAGTAGCTGAATTATCACACAGACTTAATAGGATGCATGGCATTCCTAAATACTTTTAATTGAATGTACGAAAAGAAAAAAAAATCACTTCCTCTGGTAGAAAATAATCAATTTAAAACATATGCTTTGCTTTTTCAGCTTGAATACTCCAATACTTGAAGGTCAGTGTCTTTGGGAATTCCTGTTTCTAGCCACTGTGGGGCAGAAAGTGAAGCGTGCATGTTTTGTGCTTGAGTGTTTAATCCACCATAAGATTTCTACAAATGTATGCATCTTGTAATAGCCACATATCAATCGAGATTCTGTCCCTAGTTACAAGGTTAAAGCCTCCTGAAGCTTGGCTGAAGCCATCCCTCAATTCCAACTAAGTAAATAGCTAATTATAGCCATATGTTGATGAGTGACAGATCTGTAAAGGAAGACTTTTGAAAAAAAAATTAGTGGATAAATAAGTGCTCAATTTCACCAAGAAAACATTCACTTTAATTACAAGCTGTTCACTCAGTATTTTAGTACTGAACAGCAATGGCATGTGGAGATAACAATCAAAACCAAAGAAATCGATCTAAAAATGCTTTTTTTTCTCTTGAACACTGAAACTACGAAACAAAATTTGCATCTTGTTTTGGAAAAGCTCCATTATTACTGATTTTTGACCTTCATGACAGCTACCTCACTGCCTTGGGAATGCAGGAGCACACCGTCATAAAGTGTTTTGAAGTTTACTGGCATAGAAATAAAGCTTGTCAAGATGGCACTATCAGTCACCTAGATTTTAACCCCTGCCTGTGTCCTTCCTAAGAATGCAGTTAGGCAACAACACAAGGACTTCCTGTTTTAAAATTGCTGCTTGCACAGTCTGATGGAAATGTAATGATGGGTCTGTGCTTCTGGTAATTGTGGGTTACCCTGTCACAGTAGTTTTGCAAGGGATGAAGATGGCGGGGGGTAAATGGGGAGGATGTGGCCACCCCATTAAAAAACAAAGCAGTGGGAAGATGTCCACCTGACTGAGGATGCTTCTAAGAAGTGACAAGCTGCTGAGATTCATCACAGAGCCAGAGAGTTTATTTCTCTCATGGAACTGGTGGATCCTCCGTGCCATCCTCACCCTCTCCCCAGCCAATTTTTTCCCCATGTACAGTAAGAACTTGCTGATCAAGAATAGAAATAAAAAGAAAGTCCAGATTTTGAATATAAGTGTAATGCCCCACTGCAAACAGAAAGGTGTGACTGCATCCTTGATGATTAACATGGCTAGAGATATTTCCCTTATCTCTAGATAACCAACAGGGTGAAACACCAACTTCAAAAAGGTGATTCAGCCACTTTCAGCCACATTTTGGAACTGCCTACCTATCTCCTTCCAGCATCTGAGGAGAGGGGTAGAACAATTTTCATCTGACGACACGCCTCTCATTTTGGAGGGCAGAAACTGATCTACCACATTGATGCCACAGCCAGGCCCTGTCTAGGTCTCGTCCCAATTATTGCTTTTGAATGAGAGTGCCAGTGACACATTAGATACTTTGGCATAGATGCCTTCCAGAGCAGTACTGTCTAAAAAAAACCCACCTCAATAATGCTGAAGTTTCCTACCCAAAATATTTGAATAATCCTGAGAGCTCAGGACCCAACTTTCAAGGAGTCCTCTTACTCTGTTAGTAAGGCATTTGTTAGCCTAGCTGTTTCCTGTCTCTGGAACAAAGAGAAAAAAAGGAAAGCATACAAGAGACCCTAAAATCTATTAGCATTTGACATTACTTGCATCAAAATGATGCTATTTATCAAGGAACAACCTCTCGGCCTTGCAGCATTGGAGCCTTTCTTGGCAGCGCACATAAAATTCAGATTTCACAACGGTAAAATGGCACACCTGATTTTAGCTGCAGATAGAAGCACAACACAATTCTTCAACAATTCAGCTGCTGCTGATTATTGGTATAAGCTTTTATTATTCGTATAAGCTTTCAGACTTCTAAAGAAAATGGACCTATGATCCTGTCTCTGTAGATTTGTACTACCTCCTCCATCTAAAAAAAAGACTTTTCTACATATTTTTTTATTTTTGTAAAAAATATTTAATATTGTTGCTGAGAGACAAGCAACATACAGGAAAATCCTTGTAATGCTGCATTTGTGTTTATATTTTGTGTTTAATTTGTGTTTAATTACTGCCATATATTTTCATTGTTGTTAAGTGTTTCAATGAATGCTATCTTAATATTGGGGACAGAAAGTAAAAAATCACCCTGTTTCATTGGTGAGGATTTTTGTATAGATAGACATTATCTATCTATCTCATTCCCTGAGCTGACAGGGTCCCCATCTCTAGAAAGATGGCCTAAAGTGTTGTGAATATGCAGATGTTTCTGTTGAAATCCTTGCCAAGCATTTTGGCAGCTATGAAATAAACTCTCAGTGTGTTGTTTTTGATGGAAACCATATCTGACAGATGGATGAGCATCTTAGCTTCATTCACTGACACTGCTTTAGCCCAAATGTTTTTATATAATTTCTCAGAATAAGAGATAAGCACTCTGAAGAACAGAACATAACAGAACATCACAAGCAATACATGAAACAATGGTCATTCTTCTAGCGACCACAGTTCAGAAGTTTCCCCATGCATTTATGTCTTCACTACAAGAGCAGGAGACATCATTAAGTGAAGGCAGCTGACAGGCTCCTAAAACTTGGCAGCTTGGTCAAAATCTCCAGAAGCTTTAAACAGCATTTATATTGTCAGCACCAACCAATAAAGTAAAATCAAATATTTAGTCTTCATATTTGCTTTCGAGGAGTTCATTTTCACGTTTTCATAAAATCCACCAGCTAGAGCAGAGATGATTATTTTTTGGAGCACTTTTCAATACCAGCAGGATGTCATCATAGAGGTAAATTGCAAAATAAAAATGTAACTAATTAACTTTGACAGTGCATTTATTTGATGAAGTATCATCTTGCATAGCACAGAGTCGGTTACAAGCACCTGCTACCAGAATGAAGAAATCACTGTTAATCTGCTTATCTGTGAGGCTCCTTTAGCTTCCAGACTCCTTCTGATGCAGACTCATGGGATTCCAGCAGTGGTATCCCTATGCCTAAAGCATGCAAGCAGCAAAACCTTGCTTCCTTCCATGGTAAAACAGCAAATGGGTGTATTGATTAAGAAGAAATGTTCCTGCTTAGACCATGGAAGTGTAAACAGAATGGATTAATAGAGATTTGCAAAAGATTAAAATTTAAATCTCTATTCAATTAATTAATATTTGCAAAGCATGTTCAGTAACTAGCAAATCTCGGACTTTTTACCTTTGATAAAGCAGTATCAAGGGGAGAGCCCAGTGCTGGGGCTCCTTCTGGGGGTTTGGCTCCCTGAGGCTGAGGGCCAATATGGACTGTCCATTACTAATGAATGCATTTACATTTAACACTGCACCTGGAAGAATTAGAATTTTCACTTATCCCAAGATGTGAAATAAATAAATTACTATCAGCAGATGCTGCCTGGCAACAAGGGATCTGCCAAACTAGAATCAGGTGCGGGAAGAGGGCACAAGCAGGCTAATATCCTCCCAAGTCACATAAGAAACCTAAAATGCTGCTGCACAAAGTGCAGCCAGCGAACAAACACTATGACTGACTGGCTGAAGCTCCATGCATGCAGGATGGCCTTGGGCTGAACTAAAACCAGCAATTCAGCACACAGCTGCACTTGCCCACCTACCCTGAATTTAGCTGCTTCCATCCTTTTGCTGTGTATCTGAGGTTGTAGTGCTCCTGTCTGCATTAAGCAGACAGATGGGTATTGTATACTCTTTCCCAAATCCCATATCTGTTTGCTTTGGAAAGAAGACAGGCCTGCCCTAGGAAATGGTAGGTAATTGAACTACAGTACAAAACATTTACAGACCTCACTTGGAACAAGTTTCCACTAATTCATAAATTTTGGGGGCCACTTTTGTGACTGTGAAGAAGAACTTCCATTTTCAGAAACTAGAGAGAACCACTCCCCCTTGGTGGGGCACCTGTGTGTCCTATGCCCTGAACTCCACTACCTTTAAACAAAAGGTTTTGCTCACTTTACTGCAAAAGTGCCCAAAAACGCAGTGGTTTCTGACATTTTGCTAGCAACAACTATATGGAAGAAAAATTTGGAACAGCTTCAGCACTTGAAGGACAGTTAAGGTCAAATGTCCCCATGGCAGTTTTAACCTCCCATGGTGTTTCCTGCATGAATGAACAATTTCATGGACTAGAAGACCACACTTCTCGTGTTCACCCATATCCTGGAAGATTACCATCTCTGGTCCAGACAGCCACAAGAGGTCAAGCCTCCAGTCATACCCAGGACTGCAACCAAAATTGGAAGATTACTACCGAGAACAGATATCATAGAATTTCCCATATGCTGCATTAGCAAACTGAACTAAAAATGCATTTATCCTTCAACAAAGGAAGCTTGTCCTAGACATGCGACAAACTTGCTAATGAAAAGAGAAGTTAATTTTAAGATACTTTGTTCCTGGTTATGTGGTAAAAACATTGACAAAACAATCAGGGTAACAGCTTGAGATCAGAGCAGAACAAAACCTTAATGTTAACAAAGCAAAAGCATCCCTCGAGGGAAACTTGCAAACACCTCTATTTATATTTTTTTCATTTAACAATCAAACAGAAAATACAATTTATCTGTACTATTGCTTATATACCAGAAGTACCCAAAGGAATTCAATTCAATACATATGTAAAAATAAAACCAAAATATTCTGGGTTTTGTTTGTTTATGCCTTCATTCCAGAGATGCCCAGATGTGCATGAGGGATAATGAAATGCTAGAAAGAATATCAAGCTTTGTTCAGTGAATTTTGATAGGACTGGAAGTGTCAGACCTATTGAAAAATATACAAAAATTTAGTTAAGTTTCATATGGAGCATTAATAAAGACTTTTATGAAATCTGGGACCCTGAATGACCTAACCAGTTCTGCATCCACATTTGGAAAAAGTGGGAATCAGATGGAGGAGTTTGGTATTGTTAGTAAATATTAGTCAAAATAAACCCAAGAATTTGCAGTCAGTTAATAGAGAACTGGTTATCAGCTTCAGCTGATTTGCTCTGGAAAAGGAAAAGTTAAACACTTTTTTCTTTCCTAAAGTACTGCTTGAGAGAGTAACAAAAGAGAGGTTCCATTTCAGAAGAATGATCTGATTAGTGTGGTAAGAGGGACTGTAAGAAGCAAAAAAACTGGGAAATAAATCTCAACTCCATCTCCTCAGGGTAGCTGTACACCTGTTATCTCCGGTTAGCTCAGGGATGAGATGTTCTGCACATGGAGGCCTCAGGATCAATCATTTAAAAAGTCAATGAAATAATGAAAGTTAATGTCAAACTCTGTTATCAAGCAGCAAGTCCGTTTGAGGATGGGATATACACACCCAATACCAAAGCTTCATCACTATGGATTTTGCTCTCAATAGCTAATCTAGCCTACACAGATCACTATCATCAGCCAGAATCTGAAAGCACATTTTGGGAGTCTGACCACTGTGAGCAAGTGATCAGCCCCAGATTTCATATTGCACATAACAACTTCTCATCAACCTAGAAGTTCAGCACGAAGCTTCCAGAGGGGGTTTTCTGTCACACTCTCAAGCATAGTAAGGAACTGCCGTTTCATAGGGCAGAACTCCCTTGCCCAGTTTAGCCCCTATTTTCATGCTGAGGAGAAAGACTCAAAGCCCATCAAAACTATGCAAAAAAGCACCAGAGAAGGAACACTCACTCTGCTAATCCTTCCACAGAAGCCACCAGCAGTGGAACGTGAACACTCAGTGATGGAGAAATTCCACAGCACTCCATTCCTTTCCTCCACTCATGCAAATTCCCACAGAGAGGCGACTGTAGCATGGTAACTATTAAGTGAACAACTGAAATGTCACGTGCATTACACCATAAAATAAGATAAAAAGAGTTATTTTTCTATACTAAAACTCGTAAGTATAAAAACGGAGGTACCCCCCAGTGGGAACAAGCAGAAATTGCTGGCTTGCTGGTGACAGGTCTTAATTTGCTGCAGAGACTTGCAGGCAGCACAATGATGTGTTTGCTCTCACGCTACAAAAGCAATTATTTTTGCAGAAACTAATCACTTTGCATTCTGGAGCTATATAAATAATTAAGACTCAATTTTTCAAAATATATAAGCACAACACATTACAAAATAAAAGACTGTGCACTATGCAAGAAGTTTCAGCTCAGTGCACATATTGAAACCTCATCATTTTGTCCAAAGGATTTCTGAACCCTGAGGAGCTCAACTCCGAGCTGGAAGATCAAATGGCAGGAAGCTGCGGCTGAAAAATTACCTCATGGTACTTGTAATATCTTCCACTATCAAAGCTCTGAGTTAAAAGAAATTGTTTAGGCAGTTGACATGCTGTGAATCAAAGAATGCTTAAACTTTGCAGGGAGATTCATCTTTAGGCAAATAGCATTGATTCTAACTTTGTATTCCCAGGGCTTCATGTCAGTCAAACAATGTTCATGGGTTTGTTTTTTTCTAAGTGCCTTTTATCTGCACTAAAAGCTCATAGGGATCCATTACACCTTTATAAAAACCTAATTTGAATTTTTCCATGGCTTTCACATAAGTTAGTAAGCAGACAGAAAATATCTGCTTAAAATGGGGAGAAAAAGACACTTTTAGAATTTTTTTCAGTTTATTGACCAATTACATTTTTCAGGCTCAGTTGTTACAGGTCATATTTAGCTGATTAAGTGTTTCCTTAGCACATGAGGCAGTCTGATACTCTGCTGTTTGCCAGTCCATCCATTGGTCCTTGGCTGACATTATTTAAGCTATCTGACCACCTTCAACTAATTTTTTCTAGAGGAGAAAAAGTCTCAGAAAATCTCCCAAGTTCTCCAGTGATTAGCAGTTAGGCATTTGGGAATTGTAAGAGCACTCAATAAACCAAGTTTTATTTTCTGGGCATTCAAAAATGACAAATAGCTTCCTGCTTGAAAGAAAACCAGACTTTACTGGGAAAACACAAACTTGGAAAAACCTGAAAACATAACAGCAGATGAGACTGACATCCTTCAGAATACACTGGCAAAAGTCCTGACCCAGTCTGCTACTGTCCACAGTGAGTAGATAGAAAGGGATTTCTTCTTTATCCTGAGGAAGACCAGATTTCAGCGGATGTCAGGTGAATGGGAATTAAATCTTTTGCCTTTGATGGATATTTGGTTTTGAGGATTGCACTTTCTAATCCATCGGGGAAGAGAGACCTTCATATGATTCAGGCACTAGACCATGGTGCCTGTGACATCTGCTACCTGTATGGATCAACATCTGTCCTTGCTAAGTGCATTCACTGCTGGCTTTTGCAGCAATGGCTTCAGTGCCAAACAGGTCTCTCATCGAGAGGTCGAGGGCAGATACCATCCTTGCAGAATCTGTATTTCAAAACAGGTAACCTTTTACATGGTGCCTCTTCCTGTCCTTTGACAAACAAGGAAAAAAACATCACACCACCAACAAAAATAACATTTTAAACTGCAGACTACAACAAGTACCACAGCATCCTTCAGTAAATTTACATTCTATTCTTCTTGGCAGGGCTGATCTTAAACAGCAAGGTACCGAGGCACTGCCCCCCATCAAAGCAATCCTGGCCCACTGCAGATGCTTTCGCGTATTCTTGGACTGATGCCCACAAATTACTGTCTTCCCCTAAGTCCCCATGAGATGCTGCTTCTCCCCTGTCCTGCCAGGTTTCAGGCCTTTAACCTCACCACCTACTCAGGTTCAGCTCCCAGACCCTGAGAGGCAATGCCATAAATTCACAGCAGAAGCAACGAAGCGCAGCATCACTGCTTTTCCACCAAGCTCCACCCATGCAGGCAGAAGATGAGGTTATTGCTGTCGTTGCCACCGACCAAACAAGCCCTGCTCCAAGTGCGAGGCTCGTTTTGGTTTCCCCATTCTCCCTCACCACCACTTCCAGCAGATCCTCATTCCCTTGCACCCAAAGCACAGCGTTGGCTCTCTGTGCAGCTCTGTGGAGTTGCTGCTTGGGGTGCATCTGGCCAGCTTGATCCAGCAGCCAAGCTTCAAGAGAGGAGCACTCCTAGGTTCTTTCCATAACAACAAAGGTTTCCCGATCACACCAAGCCCAGGCTGTCACATGTGGTTTGTCTATTACCTCCTTTCACCTGCTCTTCCCTCCAGTGCATAGCACGGCTGCTGGATGGAGGATGGAAAAGGCGATTTTGCTAGAAAGGAAAGGAAAATGTGGCAATCAACTGCTGAATACATTAGTGGGTCTGGAGCTTGTCTACACCAAATTCCTTGTGGTTCATGACCAACTGAGACAACACACTTGTTAGTTTTAGTAAGAAATCCTTCAGCATACAATTTTTACTTTCAGTAGTAAATGAGTAAATAAATTCTATTTTATTCCATTGAATATGACAGATCTTTTTCACAATTTAAGATAATAACATGTTAATCTGAATTCTCATAGGCAGAAAAGAGTGTGCTACAATGCTCTTTTATTAGGCTTATCTTAGCACGATGTGGTTCAGCTAATAGTCTCATTCCACCCACATGCAAGAAACATGTGGGTTTCTTTGACTTTATCCAGATACAAATACACCTGGTTTAAATGATAAATTGGAGTCTGAAGGGCTTAACAAACTCGTGGCATTGCAACCAAAAAAACAAGCAAACAATTTAAAAGTTTAATAACTTAACTCAAAATATTTAGTTTTCCATGTCCTAGGAAGAATGTGAATCCTATTAATGAAATATCCAGAATGGAAGGCAGGGGGATTTTGAGAGAATCCTGCCTAAGATATTTCATGTCCATATGTAAATGACAGCCAGTGCTGTGCCTAGTTTCTTTTGTCTCTTCATAATACTATTTTGAAACTAGAGAAAAAATTGACATCAAAAATGTTGATAGAAGGGGAAATGCCAATAGTTATGCCATTCATCATCCTTCATGAAATAAAACATTTTTACAGACCTTTAACATGTTTACAGATGCTCTCATAGCAGACTTTAAAGGAAGTGCAAGAAAGTATTTGAACATTATATAAATCTCAAACTCATCTTTGTATCACAGATTCAAAGAATCACAGAATATTTTGGATTGGAAGAGACCTTTAAAGGTCACCTAGTCCAGCCCCTCTGCAATAAGCAGGGACAACTCCAACTAGATCAGGTTGCTCAGAGCCCTCTCTGGCCTAACCATGACCAGGGGAAGAGGGGGGCATCTACCACCTCTCTGGGCAATCTGCTCTAGTGTTTCATCATCCTTATTGTAAATAAAATTATTCCTTATATCTAATCTAAATTGACCTTCTTGTAGTTTAAAACTATTACCCCTTGTCCTATCGCATTTGATAAATACAGAATTTATCACTGGAGAACTTCTGCTGAAATTCATACTCAGGAGATACTGGCTTTAGGCATGCATATACTTTAGCATTTTCAGCCCTACAGGCACTAATAAATAATGCTTATGCATTTCATATTACTGTATTCTCACAGATATATTGATTACTCATTAGTTTGCTATAACCTCTGCATAGGCTATTTTACAGTTCCCTGTGGTAACACAGAAGCCATGTTTGGCAAGACATATTTCGGACAGAGTGAGGTCCTTCTAAATAAAACTGGAGAGGGTGAAATATTGCAAGCTTATAAGTGCATATTTCTGAAACATTTAAACATATTCTCAACAATTAATCTAACTACTGAGCTCTACACAAAAAAATATAGAATACAAAAGCTTAGAATACAAATTCACCACCTCCTACCACAAGTTTTAGTTAAATGGCTTTCAACTGCACCAATAATCTCCAAATAGCTCAAGTCCAGTATAGATTACTGTTTTAATAATACACAAAGCCATAAAGGTTGACCTTTGCAACAGTATGTTATTGGTGGCATTGGGTGTTATTAAATTTCATGTAGCAAGTGATATTACACGTAGATGTTTTAGTGAGAGTCAAACAGGCTGCAAAAAGCACATCCTAATGCTTGAAGCAAAGATGCCAAATGTAAATTCAAAAAGGGGTTCTGAATTCCAGGCAAACCCACATAAATACATTTTAATTTATTAACTAGAAATAAGTTCTAGAAAATATTTTAAATTATTACTTGCATTTTTTTCAAAATGTTTGAATGCCCAAGTTATAACCATTAAATAAACTGTAATTTAGAAATTAGGCAAAAACCTACACAAAACACACAAAGAACCCTGTGTATAATGATTTAATTTCTTCCATGATGAGAAAATGCAACATTTGTACACGTTTGGTTTGATGAGGAGATAGTTTCTCTCCCTTTGATCATGAAGCAATGCTGGAGCCTCAGGCCTGATGTGAGGACAATGCAATTCCTTCTGTAGCATGCAATGTTTATAAGCATTCCGGTCGCTCAGGATCCCACATACCACACTACAAGCCCTTGAGAGACAGAAACCTTTAACTCGGGCAGCACCTGGTCCAGTCAGCCTTCAGCAATGCCATAACTACATTCATGCCACTCCAACACTGAGGAAGGAGCTGTTTGGATGATCTGCTAAGAAATGGCACAGCATCATCGCCTTAGTGAGCAGGGCTGCAGCTGGGCATCCCTGAGTATCCCCACCAGCAGCTCAAGCCCAGCTGCTCCCACCAGCTCTCGTGTTTTGGAGCTGCTGCAGAGTCACGTGCCCCAGTTTGCCACAGAAGAAGACACAGTTTTGGACTGGGAACACAAGCCCAAAGAGCAAAGAACACTACTAAGGCCAGTGCCACAAGTGATGCATACAGCTGGGATTACCCCAGACTGTGAGCCTGAGTGAGCCATGCAACAGACACTGTTGTGAAGATGGGGGATACAGAGCCAACACTCCTGGGTGCCCTGTGGCAGAAGGCATGTTCTGGATGAGTCCCCCGCTGCAGGCGACCAGAGACAGAACTTTGAGTCTCATGTGAAAAATAAGCCAGGAACTTCTGAGCAGGTCTCCTTGTGCCACTGAAACCCAACATTATTTTTATCTTGGTCTATCAAGCATTAATAGGAAGCTTCTTGTGCTTCATCAGCTGGGAAACAACTTTGCCTGAAGCTGCCACCAGGGCACTTGTGCCAGCCAAAGAAGAAAGATGTGGGTTTCCTGCAGGGGCACCATCCTTATCATCTAACTTGACAAGCCAGCTGCGCCCAGAGCAGACTGGTCTCAGAGAACGGGCACAGTTTGGTTGTAAAGACCATTTTTATTCTTCACACAGAGATGCAGCTAAATCAGAACTGTATTAGTAAGACACCTGTCTGACTGACAACCCAATTCCTTTGTCTGTTTTCTGATCTTTCAACTCTACCAATTCACAGAATAGAATGCTACATAAATATTCAGACTTTTCCTGCAGCATTTCTGTAGTCGTTCCAGTCATGGACAGCCACAGCCTAGAAGTCATGGCCAGGCACACAACCCAAGAACTTGATCCTAAGGCTAATGCATGAGGAGTGAGACAAGGAGAGTTCCACTAACCCTTTGAGATAAAGGCCTTCTGCACAATTCACAGTGATTGTAGTGATTCAGGCTTCATTTACCCCTGGTAAGAGAAAGTGTTGTGCATCTAGCTCTCCTTTCTCCTGTCCTTTGCAGGAAAAGAGGCTGAGCATATATTTTACTAGAAGCAGGCTTTCTTCAGAACTCAGGTCCAGGGAAAGAAGGGGATCTTCAGCTGGGTCCTGAAGATTCCTTACAACTGCGTGTCTGGTCGCTTCCCCAGAAAAATTAGTGTGTAGAAGAATTTCTTTATTTTTACTCCTCTAAATTATTATTATTTTATTAACACTAAATGGAAAAGAGTATTTTTCCACTTTGTGCACAAGATCCACATTCTGAATATTCCTTCAGTAACATTCAGCCATAGTTTAACAATATTTTTAAATTACTATTTTATTGTTTTAACTACTGTGGTGTAAAGAGCTGGAAACATGCATCACACTCAGTTCCAACTTAAAAGTTAAATTTGCAAGAGGCAGCTGTTTCTGGGGGAGGAATAACTCAAGAAAGAAGTAGAATATGACTGTGGAGATGTCCTTCCACTTTATCTGATAACAGATAGGAAAAAACAATCATTATTTGCTCTCTCCAAGCCCTAGGCCATTCAGAGACCAGAATCACTGGCCATTCTTTAGGCCAGGAAATCCAGCTCATCTGTCCTCTTATGAGATGACTGGCTGACAAATTTTGTTATATGCTAGTTTGAGTTTCTCATACAATGAAAGATTCCAAATTGCCAGATCATTAAAAAAAAAAATAAATCCTATGTAGAAGAAAAGATTTGAAAGAGACCCAGTAGCTCCAAAAATCAGGGGTGACAGCTAAATAGCCAGCTAGAGATGGAAAGCCCAAGCATAGTGATTGAAGAAACAAACCCAAGACCTGTTTTCTCTAGCAGGTAATTAGCAGTGGCCCCAACACAGAAAAAAGAGGCATCATTCTGAAGCAAAGCAATACCACAGCAGGGTCCTTTCAAAATTACAATAATGTATTTGTGGTAAGAGGCCTCCTTTAAGCTCAGGACAGGACTGGGACTCTAACACATTAAAGCTCGTGCTGATCCGCATGTTGGACTTCTGATTGTGTGAGTAAAAGTAACGAGCACTGTCCTGATTCAGTCTGCTACTGGGGACACCTTCAGACTTTGCCCTGTTGCTTAAGCAGCAATTACAAACACATTTCATTACCAGGCACAAGGGAGTTTTGTGACACCTTTCATCATTCATACACTGTAACACATTGCAGCACTGTACTCTATTCACATGGACTTCTCTAGTGAGATGGCTCCATTTGAGATACTCTCGGACCAGATGATTTTTCTATAAAAAGCAGTGAGATTATGGCTAATTATTTCCTGCTGTCCTTTCTGTGTCTTTTTTATTCCATTAAACAAACAGACAGTGTTTGGTATATGAGTAAGAAATGTAGTGTAACAGAAAATATGTTAGAAAGGAGATGATTACTAATCACTGCTTTTTGCCCAATACAGCTAAAATGACCTATTTCCTCAGCTCATCAGCTGAGCAAACTACTGACTTCAAGATGTGAGAAACCATCCTTGTCCTTTGGTTTCAAACATGATTTTGTTTCTGTAATGAATTCAAGGAGCAAATATGACCTGGGCTGAAGGAGAAGCACAAAAAAACTACAGTCAGCCCAGAAAAAGAAGACATGAATGGGAAGCAGAGACATAAACATAAAACCTTGCCTAACAGTTTATTAAATAATTTTAATGATTTTAATACATGGAACTCAAGAAAGCACCAGTTAGGCTAACATTTGCCCAGGACATTCCAGTACATGTGAGGAAGTAAAATGTAAAACTACTCTTAAAATAAAACTGTACTGCTTTGAGAAGATAAAAAATTAACCAGAGCCCTTAAGTGACCGATCAGATGGAAATTAATTAAAGATGTGAGGGGCACAATTCATTATCTGGTGGAGTTAAAAAGTATCAACTACCTTATGAACACATGAAAAAAACCCAAATGGATACACTTCTCTTATACTACATTAACTACTTGGGCTTCTCAGTATTTCCAGGACTGAACATGATTTTGGGACAAATAATCACTATGTATTCTTTATAGTTTGCACTGTGAGGCACACGGTGTCCAAATGTTTTGATTCAAGAAGCTTTAATTTTGGGGTGGCTTGTTTTTGCCAGGAATTAGAGGAGATAGTTCTCAAACATCAGCTCATCTGGAATTTTCAAATGGCAAGTTAAAATCATGTATTTACAAGTGGCTTTGGGGATTCCCTTTTACTTTTCTCTGACTAAAAACAGCACTAAAGGTTTCTTTCCCTTAAGTAAAGAATCTCTCTAAACTGAAACAAAAGAGGAACACTTGACAATGACAGCATTTTAAAATATGGAGTTTTAAACAATATTCTTCCATAATTTCATGTACAAGTTGTTCCCAGACCCATGGCAGGGAGGAATGAGCTCAGTGCCAGTAAAATCTAGTCCTGACAGAAAGAAATTAGTTACTGGCAATACAGTTATCTAAAACTATACACATTCTCAGGAAGAAAGAATGTAATATTGAATTAATGCTTTAATATATATCCAGCCTTGAGTTCAAAAGGTACAAGGCTTGCTTCAAAGAAAAGACCTGCAACTTACACCTAAGTGTACATAACAGCCATGTCTAAATTGGCAGGGAATTCAGCTCAGTGCAAGCAAAAGAGTAAAACAAGGCAGCTGGCGTGAGGCCCCTGCATCTCTAAGAGTTTCTGCCTCAAGTCCAGCTTTAGCCTGGTTGGCTGGAGATTGAATGTTCCCTCTCGCTGGACCTGGTTTGAAGCTGTCCGATGGATGAACCACTGGTCCATCTGGAGATGATTAGCTCTGCCTTAGGATGATGAAGATTTGGTGCTTTTAATCCAAAGACACTCTTAGGCAACCACAAACAACTTCTGCTTCCCTCTTCTCAGTTTATGGTCCTCTCCTGTTTTTCTCTCCTTTGCTCCAGGACACCATGCCTGTGGCATTGTAAGTGATCTACAGGATGAAGGCAGGTTTGCTCTCTTGTAAGCATTTGAGTTTGCTCCCCGGTGCTCACAACGACGGCTGTTCCAGCTCAAGGATTGCTAGGTGAGGCAAACTCCAGTCATAGGAAGGAAAAACCTCCAGCACAACTGGGGCTGACTGCCAAAACACCTCAGGAGCCAGGAGCTCCTTCACTCTAGCCCCACCCCACAGCCTGTCATCCGTCTACCCGGGATTTTCAGAGCTCCCCTGCTGTTGACTCTTCAAACATGTGGAGTGGTGCTTGGTCATGGGAACATTTTAGTATAGTTGTCTTTGGGAGAGGGAGACTTTGCAGCACTTCTCTGCTGGCCACTGCTCCTCTGAGAATCAGATACGGGTATCTGATACCTCACAGGGTTCCCACCTTCCCAAAATATTTGCCAGCTCTCCTGGAAGGGGACAAGGTGAAGGTAACAGCATAAACCTAAGTGCCCCAGCGAAACTCAATTGAGTTTTGTAATTACAAAGAAACCTTGAAACCATCCTGCAGTTTTGAAAATGCTGAGAAACTTCTGCAAGTCTTTCGGAAGGGGGTTGCTTTCTCATCTTTCTCCCACCCTTAGGCTGGCAGGTCCCGGCTAAGAAGGCAGCCAGTGCCCCAGCCAGCGAGGGCCCTCCTGCAAGCTCCCTTGGGCCACAAGCGCATACCTTTCCCCAGAGCTTTGAAAGATGAAGATGTTGCACTACCAAACGTTCAAGATTTATTTATTTCAGGTGTTTGACCAGAAGAGCTGTGGGTCAGACACATTGGTCGACGCCTCGTTCAGGACCCCCATCTTTCCTGCAGCTCCACGAGTGGCCCTGCCCGAGGCCCGAAGCCCACGGCCAGGGAACGCCTTCCCTTGCCCCGCGGCTGCACGAGGAGGGCGAGGGGCGCGCAGATGTGGGGAAGCCCACAGCGCCCGGCGGGGCCCGGCGGGGCGAAGGGGTGCGGACAGGTGCCGAGCCCGGTCCGGCCCGGCGCCGCCACGGCCGCGGGCGGGGGGCGCAGCGCGGCCGCTCCGCCGTCGGGAGGAGCCGCTCGGTGCCGCTCGGTGCCGCTCTTTCCCCCAGCGCCGCCGCCCGGCTGCGAGCGTGTGTCAAACCCACGTGCTCCGCCAGCCCGCGCACCGGGAGCGGCGCCGGGGGAACGAGCGGCACCGAGCGGCACCGAGCGGCTCCTCCCGACGGCGGAGCGG